>NC_060140.1:487476092-487795467 GCF_021461385.2 Schistocerca piceifrons
TATAGTAACAAAATGGTGCTGAGGTGTCGGTTGTGGCTAGAGCATACTCCTGGGATGCACAATGCCAAACTCTGGCCACCAAAATACAGGAACCACCCCAACTG
Organism: Schistocerca piceifrons; assembly: GCF_021461385.2. NCBI lineage: Eukaryota > Metazoa > Arthropoda > Insecta > Orthoptera > Acrididae > Schistocerca > Schistocerca piceifrons. The sequence goes on from NC_060140.1 coordinate 487,476,197, forward strand.
ACCATGCAGATTAATTTAAAAGAAAGATTCTGTTGCGCAATGGAAACGCCTTGTTTAAATGAATGTTAATAGGGGTGGCCGAATTAAGCATGAAACAAATGGATACCACACTTCTCACGTAAACATGTTAAGGGGAGGAGGGAGCTTCAAGCTAGGAAAGAAGGGAAATGATTACTGTAAGAATTAGATTTATTATCTTTGGAGATGCAAACTACCCACTGATTGAAAAAAAAGAAGCATTGACAAACAGACAAGGAATTATAACACTAAAGGTTAACTTTGGCACAGATGGGTAGAGAGGATGAAATAAAGTTACGTTAACAGTTCGTGGACACGTCCAATGACAGCATAAGTTGTTAATTAGATGTAGAAAGTACACGAAAAGACAGGAGCGAACACCATAAGATTCCCAGAAAGCCCATTTAGAGCAACCTGGTGATGTGTGAAATTAAAACTTCGCACGCTGGACTCGCATTCAGAAGGACAAAGGTTCACACCCGCGACTGACCATCCGGATTTAGATTTTCCATGACTTCCCTAAATGGCTTCCGGCAAATGCCGGGATGGTTCCCGTGGAACGGCGCGGCCGACTTCCCCATTCTTCCATAATCCAATGGGACCGATGACCTCGCTGTTTGGTCCCCTCCCCCGAATCAGCCAACCAACTTAAAACCGCGATCTCGGCTCCTGAAGGGAACGATTTAACTTCGCGTCTGAACAACAGCAGCGTATGCGACGAAAGCGCGTCTTACCAAGCATCCGACTCGTGAATAAGGAAAGCGACAGCAGCAGCAGCTAGAGAATATGGTTTCCGCAATCTCTTTGTACTTAATGCGTAACTAGAGACATTCTTCTGGCGGCAGCAAGGCTCGTCCTAACCTGAAGTCACCACTCTAACCAATCTAAAATCGAAGTGTGCTCTTTCAAATCCTAATTCTCAGAAAACCTAAAGTCGAGTGTGTCTATATGAAAGCTCTATAAATTGGATGTCTTTTTGCCAGAGCGGGAGCTCGCCGCCCAATGAGCACAGGTTTTGCAGGTTCCGATGAATGAAAAATACGTAACAGAATCAAGCAATCTCCCACTCTTTCCTGTCTCATTCTTAGCAAGCCAATCGATCAGAAACGGGCAAAGCGAGCCTGGAGACTTCTGCCACTCCATGGCATTATTCTGAAACTGACGAATGGCAAACTCCGCCCCCAAGGCAAAAGTGCACGAAGTGTTGAAAAGGAGAAGGTAAGACTATAGAACCTTCATCCTGAAAATTTTGGGCGAGACATAAGCTGGCGTAGCTGCGGACGCGACGATGTTTCCCACGCCGGACCAAACGAAGCGACACCTGTGGAGAAGTTTTTTAACTGGGAGTAAGGGGCCTGCTTCCAAAATGCGTCTCTTTCGGAGAAAATGGCTCATTCTGGCCTCTGAAACACACTCTGTTCGAATAAAAGTTTACAACTCTGCCGTGTTCTCTTATGAAAGATCTTATCTTTCGCTATCCAGCCCTTCTCTTAACTTCTAGAAACCTCCATCGTACTACGGAGAAAAACAAAGAAAACAGTGAAATGAAAACAGGCACCGGTGATGCCGATTCAGGCCTGCAATAAGTGAACGGTGTAACGGAGCGACCACATGAACAGGGGAATTTGTATATCATCCTCTGAAATACGGGGTGCAACAAAACTGTATGGCACAAATTGCAGGACACATTCCTTACACTTAGAAGAATTAATTGTGTTATATGAACATGGGTATGGAAACTCTTTGTTTCAGAGCATTTTCTCCAACTCATTAATCATAGGAAACACACACGAATAAACACAACCTACTACATACAGTTCTTTCGCATAGGAAATGTTTAATGTGCCCTCCGTGGCGATTGATACACGGATCAACCCGCCGTCACAGTGAATCTCGGATGCGCTGATATATCCCTATTTATAAGTATGTTCCGCAGTCTTGCGTAATAGGGGCACGGAGACTCTGAACATCTTGTACTGGGATTTCATACACAAGAGCTTTCAAGTGCTCCCACAAACAAAAGTCCAATGGGTTTAGGTCCAGAGAACGTGGAGGGAAAGAAATTGCTCCATCTCTACTTACCCATCTGTCACCGAATCTGTTATTTAGAAGCCGACGGACATAACCTTGCGCGACCGCTACGGTCGCAGGTTCGAATCCTGCCTCGGGCATGGATGTGTGGGTTGTCCTTAGGTTAGTTAGGTTTAAGTAGTTCTAAGTTCTAGGGGACTGATGACCTCAGTAGTTAAGTCCCCTAGTGCTCAGAACCATTTGAACCGTTTGACCTAACCCTAAAATGAGGAGGTCCTTCATTGTGCACGAGTTTTGTCGCACAGCTAAAGGCACATCTGCTAACAGATCAGGTAGGACATTCTCTACGGAACTGTAATAATTTTGTCCGTTGAGCCTGAGTGGAAAAAATGAGGTCGTACCAAACAGTCACCAACAATGCCGGCCCAAACACCGACAAAAAAATCTTTGTTGATAACTTGCTTCAGTAGTTGCGTGAGGATGACGTCTATCGATGATTCTAACATTCTGGTCTTGTGTGGTCCCCGTGATTAATGAGTTGCAGAAAATGAGTTCTAAGTTGGGAAAGAAAAGCGTTTTCAGACCCGTGTTCATATAACATGATTTCTTCGCCTAAGTCTGAGCAATGTGTCCTGCAATTTGTCCCGTACACTTTTTCTACAGCCGGTATGTTAGTGTACAGTTTCAGGAAAAAATGAGACATAACAACAGCAACTGTTGAAAGTGACAATCACATCTTAATGGCTGCATCTCAATGTAGTTAACTGTTAAAATTAACTCTGGCTGCAAGTTTATTTTGGCTGCACGGTTTGCACACGCTGTTAATAACAGGGGTGTAACTGCCACTGCACCATTACACGCTGTATTCTTCGACGTGTGCAGTTTACGGGCAAGCTGAGCAGTGGTTATTGATGAATCTTCTCCCATACTATTCGACAGGGTCTCCTTAATTCCACAGAGCGTAAAATTCTCTGTGGTGAATCTTGGCCTGTTCTCTTTGGCTTTAACAACCAACTTTCTCGTAAGTTCATAACCAAGGCGATAAAGTTTTTCAAATTATATGATACCTGATGAAAAACTTTCTTCATTTGGATTTCCGACCACACCATCCTGCTGCACCGTACAGTGGATGCAGGTCTGCAAACACCTGTAACGAATAGCGCTCCGTCTTCGACTACCAGTCATGAACCACAAATAGTGGTAAACTTCACCGTGTTCACATCACGAACTATTTTGTTGTCAGTTTTTGCAATGTATTTACGATTTCTGTTAACCCAACATTATACATCAAATTGAATTTTCGTTCTCCATGCATGCCTATCTACCCATAAATTTTCTTCAATATTTATTGTTCTAATTAATGTCTGAACTCCAGAATGAGATTTTCACTCTGCAACGGAGTGTGCGCTGATATGAAACTCCCTGGCAGATTAAAACTGTGTGCCGGACCGAGACTCGAACTCGGGAACTTTGCCTTTCGCAGGCAAGTGCCCTACCGACTGAGCTACCCAAGCACGACTCACGCCCCACCCTCACAGCTTTACTTCTGCCAGTACCTCGTCTCCTACCTTCCAAACTTTACAGAAGCTCTCCTGCGAACCTAGCAGAACTAGCACTCCTGAAAGAAAGGATATTGCGGAGACATGGCTTAGCCACAGCCTGGGGGATGTTTCCAGAATGAGATTTTCACTCTGCAGCGGAGTGTGCGCTGATATGAAACTTCCTGGCAGATTAAAACTGTGTGCCGGACCGAGACTCGAACTCCCGAGTTCGAGTCTCGGTCCGGCACACAGTTTTAATCTGCCTGGAAGTTTCAATGTCTGAACTATTTGTAGTCAGGTGGCTGCTGGTCTCATTCTTTCATTCCGATCTAGCTTTCCTCATCCCATGATCTCGTATGTCCATATCATATTAATTGATTTTCTTCCACAAAATCAATATTCGATCTTGTGACATCCATTTTTTTCTTGATGACTCCATTTATGACCCTTTTCCTCATGTATGTAACCGTAGACCGTCTCCAAACGTCCGTCTCAGATGCCATCAATTTTTTCATTAATTGGGGTTTAACTGTGCATACTTCTGATGCATTTGTCATAATGTTTCTAATAATTGTATTGAAGATTTTTCTTTTGTTTCCTTACTAATCTAGTGGGTTTGTAAACAACCATTTAATGTTCCAATAACGCACTTTTTAGCATTTATTTTTGAATTAATTCCATTACATTGTTTACAATCACGTGTGATTTTTACGCCTAAATACACTCCTGGAAATGGAAAAAAGAACACATTGACACCGATGTGTCAGACCCACCATACTTGCTCCGGACACTGCGAGAGGGCTGTACAAGCAATGATCACACGCACGGCACAGCGGACACACCAGGAACCGCGGTGTTGGCCGTCGAATGGCGCTAGCTGCGCAGCATTTGTGCACCGCCGCCGTCAGTGTCAGCCAGTTTGCCGTGGCATACGGAGCTCCATCGCAGTCTTTAACACTGGTAGCATACCGCGACAGCGTGGACGTGAACCGTATGTGCAGTTGACGGACTTTGAGCGAGGGCGTATAGTGGGCATGTGGGAGGCCGGGTGGACGTACCGCCGAATTGCTCAACACGTGGGGCGTGAGGTCTCCACAGTACATCGATGTTGTCGCCAGTGGTCGGCGGAAGGTGCACGTGCCCGTCGACCTGGGACCGGACCGCAGCGACGCACGCATGCACGCCAAGACCGTAGGATCCTACGCAGTGCCGTAGGGGACCGCACCGCCACTTCCCAGCAAATTAGGGACACTGTTGCTCCTGGGGTATCGGCGAGGACCATTCGCAACCGTCTCCATGAAGCTGGATTACGGTCCCGCACACCGTTAGGCCGCCTTCCGCTCACGCCCCAACATCGTGCAACCCGCCTCCAGTGGTGTCGCGACAGGCGTGAATGGAGGGACGAATGGAGACGTGTCGTCTTCAGCGATGAGAGTCGCTTCTGCCTTGGTGCCAATGATGGTCGTATGCGTGTTTGGCGCCGTGCAGGTGAGCGCCACAATCAGGACTGCATACGACCGAGGCACACAGGGCCAACACCCGGCATCATGGTGTGGGGAGCGATCTCCTACACTGGCCGTACACCACTGGTGATCGTCGAGGGGACACTGAATAGTGCACGGTACATCCAAACCGTCATCGAACCCATCGTTCTACCATTCCTAGACCGGCAAGGAAACTTGCTGTTCCAACAGGACAATGTACGTCCGCATGTATCCCGTGCCACCCAACGTGCTCTAGAAGGTGTAAGTCAACTACCCTGGCCAGCAAGATCTCCGGATCTGTCCCCCATGGAGCACGTTTGGGACTGGATGAAGCGTCGTCTCACGCGGTCTGCACGTCCAGCACGAACGCTGGTCCAACTGAGGCGCCAGGTGGAAATGGCATGGCAAGCTGTTCCACAGGACTACATCCAGCATCTCTACGATCGTCTCCATGGGAGAATAGCAGCCTGCATTGTTGCGAAAGGTGGATATACACTGTACTAGTGCCGACATTGTGCATGCTCTGTTGCCTGTGTCTATGTGCCTGTGGTTCTGTCAGTGTGATCATGTGATGTATCTGACCCCAGGAATATGTCAATAAAGTTTCCCCTTCCTGGGACAATTAATTCACGGTGTTCTTATTTCAATTTCCAGGAGTGTATTTGTATTCATCAGTAGAGGCTATGTATAATTGCTCTCGTATCTTCTTCCAGTGTCAAATCTTCATTTCATAGCGTGTAGGCTTTCACGGCCGGCGTCTTCAGTAATTAAAACTTCCGGGCTAAGAGGCCGTGGTCCAATAGTAGATTCACCTCAGATGATGTTGCCCGCAGCTGGCAACGAAACGTCAGAAAGAAGTATTTCTACTACTGGACGACGGCCTCTTAGCCCGGAAGTTTTAATTACTGAAATCTTCATTTGTTCTATTTCCATGTGTTTTGTTTATTCATGTTGACCCGAAGGCCCCACTTTTATCCTCCTCTATTGATTTCCTGGTGATATAGACAACGTCTTCTTTATCTTGTGCCAAAATCAGGTAGCCATCGGGAAAGTGTACTAAATACACTCCTGGAAATTGAAATAAGAACACCGTGAATTCATTGTCCCAGGAAGGGGAAACTTTATTGACACATTCCTGGGGTCAGATACATCACATGATCACACTGACAGAACCACAGGCACATAGACACAGGCAACAGAGCATGCACAATGTCGGCACTAGTACAGTGTGTATCCACCTTTCGCAGCAATGCAGGCTGCTATTCTCCCATGGAGACGATCGTAGAGATGCTAGATGTAGTCCTGTGGAACGGCTTGCCATGCCATTTCCACCTGGCGCCTCAGTTGGACCAGTGTTCGTGCTGGACGTGCAGACCGCGTGAGACGACGCTTCATCCAGTCCCAAACATGCTCAATGGGGGACAGATCCGGAGATCTTGCTGGCCAGGGTAGTTGACTTACACCTTCTAGAGCACGTTGGCTGGCACGGGATACATGCGGACGTGCATTGTCCTGTTGGAACAGCAAGTTCCCTTGCCGGTCTAGGAATGGTAGAACGATGGGTTCGATGACGGTTTGGATGTACCGTGCACTATTCAGTGTCCCCTCGACGATCACCAGTGGTGTACGGCCAGTGTAGGAGATCGCTCCCCACACCATGATGCCGGGTGTTGGCCCTGTGTGCCTCGGTCGTATGCAGTCCTGATTGTGGCGCTCACCTGCACGGCGCCAAACACGCATACGGCCATCATTGGCACCAAGGCAGAAGCGACTCTCATCGCTGAAGACGACACGTCTCCATTCGTCCCTCCATTCGCGCCTGTCGCGACACCACCGGAGGCGGGCTGCACGATGTTGGGGCGTGAGCGGAAGACGGCCTAACGGTGTGCGGGACCGTAGCCCAGCTTCATGGAGACGGTTGCGAATGGTCCTCGCCGATACCCCAGGAGCAACAGTGTCCCTAATTTGCTGGGAAGTGGCGGTGCGGTCCCCTACGGCACTGCGTAGGATCCTACGGTCTTGGCGTGCATCCGTGCGTCGCTGCGGTCCGGTCCCAGGTCGACGGGCACGTGCACCTTCTGCCGACCACTGGCGACAACATCGATGTACTGTGGAGACCTCACGCCCCAAGTGTTGAGCAATTCGGCGGTACGTCCACCCGGCCTCCCGCATGCCCACTATACGCCGTCGCTCAAAGTCCGTCAACTGCACATACGGTTCACGTCCACGCTGTCGCGGCATGCTACCAGTGTTAAAGACTGCGATGGAGCTCCGTATGCCACGGCAAACTGGCTGACACTGACGGCGGCGGTGCACAAATGCTGCGCAGCTAGCGCCATTCGACGGCCAACACCGCGGTTCCTGGTGTGTCCGCTGTGCCGTGCGTGTGATCATTGCTTGTACAGCCCTCTCGCAGTGTCCGGAGCAAGTATGGTGGGTCTGACACACCGGTGTCAATGTGTTCTTTTTTCCATTTCCAGGAGTGTATATAGTACTATCGTATATTGGGAGCCCAAGGTTCTTCCTTCCAGTTTCATAATGCTTTTGCTGTATATATTTTATGAATTGTTGGTGATAAGTTGCGTTTCTGACATAATTTCTTTATAACTTTAAATCTCAGTGAGAGAAAGTTTCGTGCTTTTATTCTTGCTTTAGAATTTTCTTAAAGGTTCTTAATTGCTTTAATTGTGATTTATAGTAGATGATTTAAAAGCTTCCAGAAACTCCACAAAGGCATATTATCAATCTTTCTAGTATTTGTTGCAAACAAAATGTATCGTCTATAATTGATTTTCGTCACGAACTGTTGTGCAGTTTACATATTTAAAAAAACAAAAAAAACCATGTGGCCCACAAGTATTGTGTTTTCAAGACCTGGTACTGAAATACTCATTTCCAACTGTTGATGCTTTATCTCTAAGCGCTCATTTTACGAGGCTCTGCCATCTATATATTCTTAACTCTGGAAGTTTTGGACGTAGTTTTTTGTTCTCTACTCCAAGGAGTAGAGCGGATTGTTTGAGATACGGCTCATTACAGAGCCTCGGTTACGTTTAGCCAAAAGCCAGGATAGCAGCTACTCAGACAGAGACGTTCGCTAATGTTATACTATGAAGTATTTTAGAGTAAAATATGATTTACCGTTCCTCCGACCTTCGAACCGGCATTTATAAAGATGCTCAGTAAACCGGCAGTTATAAGGAAAACCACTTTTTACCGCATAACATGAACGTGAACGAAACCTAAAATACGTCACAGAGTAAAAAAAATTACTGAAAATAATTTTAGGATATATTGACGGTAAAAATCCTAAGATTGCGCTCGGTGCTCTAATCTCCGAATTATTGCGAAGTGACACATATACGCTCAAACATCGATGCGGACTAAGACTTCACCTTCATCTGCAACAATAAACTATAAATTTACTTTAAATGTATATTACAAAAGTAATTACGAACGTTTACATAGTTGAATCATTAGCTTATTGATTTTGTCACGGAAATAACTGACTTTTTGCGCCAAAGAAGGAATGTGGGTCTTCCCTGCATCATATTACTGCAATTCTTAAGACAGATACAAATCAGCAGAAGACGCAACAGTCGTTTGTGACATCATCATGGGACAACTGGAGAGAGTTAGCAATGCGGATTTACCGCTGTCCTGCATTCTGGGATACCCCGGTACGTTATGAAAGACTTCATTTGCACCGCCGTGAGTTCGGCTCTTCGGGGAACAAGAAGTAGGTTCGGCGAGTTACGTCAGAGAGTCGGACGGGCGAATCGGCGTTTGCCATTGTGACAGTCTAAGTGCAAAGTTCGTGGTAGGAAACTAAAAGCAGAGATTGTAGGGAAATCTAAAAATTCAGCAAATGAACGTGTGGACGATTCTCATTGTCATTATTTTGGTTTTGCATTAATTTATTTGTTCTGAATAACCACTTTCACACAAGAAAAGCACGACAATTATATGCCCGCTAGCCAGCGAAGTGGGAGCAGCAATATTTAGTGCTTTGTCATTTGGTATTCTAGCGTCAGCCCCCACCCCCAATTACTTAAGGAAATCGAACTCTCATGTATAAAAATTCAGATCTTCCAAACTGTGTTTCGTACAATGATATTTTGTAGGTTCATTCAGTGGCATACCTTGGATACTGTCTGAAAAATTTGTTGCGAATAGAGACAATAGCAAAAAAGTAATAAATTCTCAAGCCTGATACTACAGTTTTACTACATAAACTGTCCGCCTCGATAGCTGAGTGGTCAGCGTGACGGCTTGCCGTCCTACGGGCCCAGGTTCGATTCCCGGGTGGGTCGGGGATTTTCTCCGTTCAGGGACTGGGTGTTGTGCTATCCTCATCATCATTTCATCCCCATCCGGCACGCAGGTTTCCCAGTGTGGCGTCGAATGTAATAAGACCTGTACCAAGGCGGCCGGACCTGCCCTGAAAGGGGCCTCCCGGCCAATGACGCCAAACGCTGATTCCCATTTCCACTACACAAACCGATAAACTTTTTTCCTCGTCATTTTGCGGGGGAGGAGGGGAGGGGGGGTGGAAGGGGCCGGAGTGTCAGTGAGAAGCAGTTTTGTAATATAGATGTGAAGTTACGTTTAACGTTTGCTGGAAGTTGTTAAGTGCTCTCTTTCTGAAATAGTGGATCAATGTAGTCTGGGTAATTTGCGCACGGTGAGCTATATTGCCTCAAGAAATATACACAGCTTCTACGTATCTGTAATAGTTAACTTACTGCGTTAAACCTTTAACATGAGATTTTCGCTCTTAATGACCAAATACTGTCATAATTTTTAAATTCCGTCAGTAACTGCATGATATACTGAGAATCATTTTGTTGCCCCTGGAAGCCGTTAGAGAGCCAACCTGCCACTGGGAGCCGTTTAATAACGCAGATGTTAGTGGAGTGGCATCATCAAAATAGACAGCTCAAGATCACATGCGCTGCGTGTCTCCAGGCGCGAAACGCTGAGATTTGTCTGCTTGACACCAGTGTTGCTGTAAACATACTAGGAATTAAGGGGTTAGCTCCAACTGTAGGCTACACTGCAGCACGGTATCGAGTGTTAAGTCTTGAGTTTTGTAGTGAGCATAATGCAGGAGCAAGGACCAACGTATAGCGCTACACCGGTTTGAGTGCGTAAAGGGTGACAAAACATTCGAAAACAAACTAGAACTGTTGTATCGAACGGACTGAAGCCTTTTTTACTGGTCTGGAAACCAGTAAAGAAGCCAGGCATAAATAAATTTTGCGGACGTTCATAAACTGACAGCAAACATTTGTGGTATTTCGGAATAAACTCTATGCAGTATTAACAGTAAAACTTCCTTGCAGATTAAAGTGTGTGCGGGACCGTGACTCGAACTCGGCACCTTTGGCTTTCGCGGGCAAAGCTGTGCCGACTGCGCAGTGCACACTCCGCTGCAGAGTGAAAATTTCACTATGGAAACATCCCCCAGGCTGCAGCAAAGACATGTCTCCACAGTATCCTTTCTTCCAGGAGTGCTAGTTCCTCAAGTTTCGCAGGAGAGCTTCTGTGAAGTTTGGAATGTAGGAGACTAGGTACTGTAGCGGAATTAAAGTGCGGAGGACTGTTCGTGAGCCGTGCTTGGGTAGCTCAGTCGGTAGGTCACTTGCACATTAAAGGTGAAGGTCCCGAGTTCGAGTCTCAGTGGAGCATACAGTTTTAATCTCCAAGGAAGTTTCATATCAGCGCACACTCCACTGCAGAGTGAAAATTTCATTCCAGTATTGACAGTGTTCTAACATCAGCACAATCTCCACATGTGACCAGATGTTTCGATTCTCCAAGAAAGGGATATAAACGGAGTTTGACAATTTCTGTGAAAAAATTATTCTGGCGCAGAGGCCCCCATCCCTCGTCTTCTTTGCTTACTTGATTTGCAGTTCTGAAAGTGTAATGATGGAGGAAAATTTTTGATGGAATGCAGAGGCATTGCAGCTGTAAGAGTGACGTTTTTGCGTACAATACATTTATTGGGTGCTGAGGGGAGTAGGCATGTAGTACGCTTAGATAATACTTAGGTTTCACAAAACCGTACGAACAAAATTATATATTTTACTCGACTTCAACGGAACGTCGGAATTTGTTTCAGTTCCTATAGTTACTGCTGTACAATCGGCATTTTGGGTGATTGGTGCAGTGATGGAGGGTCTGTGACACAGCAGTGAATAACAAAATTTTGGGAGTTGTGGAATATTCTCTGTCATATTAAGGCAACATGTCGAAACAAAACTCCTGGCGGCGGCATACAAGTAATCACGAGCTGCCGCGCACGGAGTCTCTCACAAATAATCTGCGTTCATATGTGACATCATACAATAATGATGTCTTAGATGTTACTAAAATTAATTTTATAGTTTCCTTAACAACTTTATCGCTGGAAGTTTCTAAGAGATCCAACAGAACGCAAATTCATCAGTGACGACATTTTTCGTTACACAGGCGAAACGGTTTCCCACCTCTTACGATAAGTTTTATTTTTTATCTCGGAGTTCTTTTATGTTTTCACAAAAAAATTCGGATAAATGCATCTATAAAGTCTGAGAAGGTTCATGAATTTTTTTCGGTTTTTATGTTAGAACTTCCGTTTAGTTCCAGAGGGTGAAGAATCTGTTTTTTTAATTTATTGCAACTTTCGTTTTTATTTTTATTTTTTTTTTCATTACAACTAGCAAGAATTTTCTTTTGGAGAGTACTCCACCATATTCTAGACTAAAAATAGAGACGGCTAATATTTTTTTCGGAATTTTTGCTGACATTTCAAATTATCGCTGGCAATGCTGTGGGATGATGAGATGACGTTGATATATTTATTTTCCTAACGCCCGCTATAGCCAGAAGAAGATATTAGCACTTACCTTTGTGTCACTTATCGCAGTCAAGAGAGATGCAGCACAACATTCATGGTCAAAACAGTTAATTTTTCATAGTAAAGATGCACTATATAGTTCGTGGTGCCGTCACTTCAGATATAAACCACAAGAACTACTTTAAAAGTAAGCTATGCCTTGACCAGTTGATCTAGTGTTTAATCATAAATAGCATAATTGCGAAATTAGTGAAACAATGATGCTTATTCCGTCGGTAAAGATGAAGGAAAAAACCAGAAAAGGTAGCATTAATAATTGACATCCGCCAATTAAGTTTTTAATTGTCTCCTTTCTAGATTTCACTGTCACAGGTATTTTTTCCCTTAAAGGCCTGATAATTATTAAGCACTCCCACCGAGTCCTAAAAATCTTCATTGCGTAAAAGTAGACTACGATGAATTGGCCTACGTCAGCAATAGATTTACATTTAGATCGTATTTTCACTGCCATTCCTCCAGAAATTGTAGTCGAGCAAGATATGCAGAGCAACGTCTGTTTAGTTTAGAAGGTGGGACGGCCATATTGGCGGAAGTAAAGCTGTAAGTCAGAGCCACGCGTGCCCAAGAACAATCCACAATAGCGTCACTGTCTTACTAGGATGATTCATTCATTACGCAATGATAAACAAATTGCACATGTAACTTAGCCTACATGTCATTTCTAACTTCGGAATATTTCAAGCTAACACAAAACCTCAAATACAGGGTGTGGATACAAGATCGCTTCGACAAAACACACCGCTGTTCTAGACCACATTATCTAACTTCGGAGAATGACAACGCAACCTAAGAGCAGAGGGGATAAAACAGAACATTTATGTTCGACAAGCGCTGGGTCAACCACTAGAAATCTTTTCGTACCAGTAAAGAATGTACTTCAGGGGGACTTCTTTATTCAGACTCAACAAATAGCGTTTCCCGAGAAATATCTTTGCTTTTCGAAGCTAGTAAAAGTATGCAAGTAGTGCGCTTTTGATTTAATTACTTCTGAAACAAGATTTTGATTTCTCAAGCTCCTTTTTGTTTCGAAGAAGAATTTTGTTTCCAAAATCATTTTAGTATGCAACAAGACGCTGTGGGTGAAGAGTTTTTAGTTTTCATGAAGAGTTTTTACATTTTCACAAGCAGCTGTAGGTAGTAAGTAGCCACCTGCCCGGCTTCGCAACGGTAGCGCTAATTACAGTTAGCTACGAGCGCGCCACTTATGTCCTTTAAGCTTGTATAAATCGATTCAAACCTTCGATTTTTATCCAATTATAAGTTTTAACTGTTTAAAAAATCTTGCTTCATTGTTTTTTACTTGCAAAAATCGCGTTTTTCTGAGAGTTTCTAAAGCGCGCACTTTAAACTTGCACGAATCGGTACAAACTTTGGACGCAGCTGGCTAAATGGATAAAGTCAAAGTCAAATATTTTATCCAATAATCTTTATCCGTTGTCCAGACATGATGATTTAAAGCCCGTCTAGTTGTAGCACACGTGTTTCTGGGAGACTTCTGAAGCGCGCCACATACACATTTTAAACTTATACGAATCGGTTCAAACTTTGCACGAAGGTAGATGAATGGACAAAATCGAAACGAAATTTTTTTTATCGAATAATCTTTATCCGTCGTCGATATTCGATAATTTAAAGTCGAGGTAAACGTAGCACGTAAAATTTGTTCTTACGTGAATTGAATGGGCGGAAACGTTTAAAGTGAATCAAATAAACAAAAATTGCGTTCTTACGACAAAATTGGAAACTCACTTTCAAAACCGTAGCTTCATCCAGATTTTACGTGCAAAAAGCACGTTTTTGTGAGTTTTTTCTTACGTACGCCACTTCTATGTTTCAAATTTGCGGGAATGGGTTCAAATTTTGTAAAAGGATAGAAAAATACATTTAATTAATGGTCTCCTTTTGTTTTGTGATAGCTTTATTCGTTGCCGCGATATAGGTCTAAAGTTGCAAATAAAATGTAAATAAAATCCGGTAATAAGCGAATTGAACATGCTGAGGCGGTTTAAAGTAATATAGATGGTAATAAAATATGTTCTTACTGTAATTATAAGAAACGTTTGAAAAGTTGATAATATTTTGTCTTGTATATATTATTTCGCAGTTGTTATGCATTTTTCAGCCAGTCATACTCAAACTTGATTCGGACTGTTTGTTGCAGCATTTCATGCCAAAATTGTTCACATGAGTCTTTCTAGAGTGGTTTCTTAATTTTCAGTTTTTATTATTGAAACGAAATAAACAATGAAAAGAATTTTAAGAGAGGATGTATTAACAGGATGTATGGTTTTCAACAGGTTATTATTTGTTGCGAAAATCTTCTGCGCTCAGATTCAACATTTCATTTGCAACATCGTTCGCTCAGCTGTTAGGTAAGTTAGATTTAACCACAAATCAGTTGGATTTCCAATAAGTTGGGCGCATTTTGGTCCATCAGTTAATTGGTCAACGCTTAAATTTCAACAAGTTAAATGGTCAAATGATATTTCTATTAGGCAGATTGATTAAACTCTCAGTAGGTTCTTTTAGTGTCTTCGGATTCTTCTACCTACTGGTCGTCCAATCACTGTATGTTGAAAAGCAGCCATATCATAGCGCATTGTCGCCTGCGTTTCGTGTGTGTATTATTTCGTACTGTTTCGTCGTATGGTTGGTCACATGGTTCTTGATAGACACGGAGAGATTCGCACACGGAGAGATTCGCACAATTTCCTAAGTTTCGAAGCTGCTACTTCATGTGAGTCACGTGATCATGCATCCTTTCTCGTACACCCATTCTACATTTTTGTTCACATCGTAAGTTTATTTATGTAATATGGTCGTATCGTAAGTCTATATAAATAATATAAACTATTTAAGTACATTATCATCATAGACCCACCATGAACGGCGGACCTTGCCGTCGGTGGGGTAGCTTGCGTGTCTCGGTGATACAGATAGCTGTACCGTAGGTGCAACCACAACGGGACCATTTCTCCTCCAAACTCATCCCATGTCAAACTAATGGTGAGGGGTGTAGGAACAAATAGATGTAAATTTATGTGCTTGTAGAGAGTGGGATGTGTAAACAATAGGAAGTATCTGAGAGTGAGGGCGCATACACCATAGGAAGTTTCCGAGTGGGGATGCAATTTTAATGACACCTTGTGTCATGTTTCACGATTTGACCAATACCATATTAGGTGACAAGACATGTTCTACGACGTGACATTATGTACCTCGTTACTTTACTTGACACGATGCATTATATTACATGACATGGGTACTAATACTAACACGTAAAAACGCGAACATGTGAAGATGTTTTGATACAAATGTCTTTGAAGCTGCCAGATTACTCGAAAATCTAGTTCCCTTCTTTTACATCCCTAACTCTGCTCAGGACATATTCGCTTGTATGTGCTCTGAAGGAGCATTTTTCGTTCTGGTAAGTTATATACCTTCCCCGTAAATCATGCTATCTGTTAATGACAACCGCATCAAAATCCCTAGACTAGCTCACGGGATTAGCCTTGTCACGTAGACAGAAAAAAGAGGCGGAGGACTGAAATTTATAGTATGTGTAGATCGATATGTACAGATTCTGGTCAAGCTACTCTTACCTCTCTAGAGTTGCTGCGGCTGTTTATTTTTACAGCTGTTCTCGCCAAATACCGCCTTCTTTGTAGCTGACCAGCTCATAGCTCCTATCACTGCCGCGAGATGTCACTACAACCGTCAATTAAATATGGAACAGATAATATCACATATATTACACACCCAAGGTTATTATAATTATTTATTATATACAAAATCTTCCTCGTGAATCGGTCTATCAGAGAAAAGCGTATCAAAATCCCAACAGTAATTCATGACATACAGACAGAAAAATGCGGCAGGTGACTGTAATTTATGATATGTATAGATCTAAGATTTCACGAAGGTACCAGGAATAAATTAATTTCTCCGGAAAAATTTGCTTGCCAGGAAAATATTGTTTCACAAGATGATTTGTTTCATTATTTTTAAAAAGGTAGCTCAGTTGCTACCTTCTTTGCCCATGAGTGGAAGGATCCGAAGCTCGAGTCCCAGTGTTTGATCTTCTAGGTAATTTCACAACATCCTCACTACTTTCCCTGATTTAGCAACGTCTGATATGTAAGGTATCCTAATAGTTAGAATCTCTTCTTAAATTTAATCTATTTACTATGAACGTCGCCCTCGAAATTTTGAAATCTCACTCTTCCTCTCTTGATATCTAATAAGCGTGTTTCTCCACCAGGATTGATGTTAACTTGGATAATACTTCTTGCATCTTTATGATGGAATGAAAGAGAATATTTCCAAGTATGATGACCTTAGGTAAATTCCTCCTCAATAGAATGTCGGGAAACAGCTTCTTTTTGTGAGCTCCTAGGGACACCCTTCGTTTTTGTGGCTGCGTAAACTTATTTTTTCTTTTCTTTCTGCATATTCTGACGTGAAAACTTAATAAAAATTCTGAGCTACCGTCCTTAAATTCATAGTGCACCCAAAACTTTTACGTGACCTTAACGCTTATTGTATAAACAATCAGTGTGAATTGCTGTACTACGTTTTAAAAAAGCCACTTTTATAACCGTTGTGAACACATGCTGTAGCTTTCATCATGTAATTACCAAAATTATGAAACATAATTAGCAGTATTCATACATAAAAAGCTCTTTGCCTATTTTAAATTTTCAACAACAGCACACTCTTAGCTACAGCACTTGAAACGTATGGTGAGCGAGGATACCACTTGTAACTACTTTCTTTGATAGCTATAGGCTTGCAACCAGTTCGAATCTCGGTCCGGCACATAGTTTAAATCTGCCAGACTGAAAATTTCATTCTAGCTGTTTAATATTTCTTGCTGGCATCTGTAAGATCTTCAAGCTGAGGTGACGTGTTGCCCCTCACGCCCCTCCCCCCCCCCCCCCTCTCCCCACCCAATTGAAATGTTCCGAAAGAGCAAGTGTTTAAAAACGACTAAACTAAGTGTATTATGAAAGAACCTCCCTTTACATCCCTATCTAGAGTAGTTTCTCCTACAGTTATTTTGGACAGAAACACCAAAAACTCCACGTATCGTAGAAACTAATAACTCAGAACTATATGTAAATTGAAGATGGAGGAGTGGAGAGGAGAAAGGAAAGGAAGGGTATTACTGGTGTATGCTGAATTACATTACGCAGAATCAGCGGCGACGAGTGAAAGTGTGTGCCGGACTGAGATTCGAACTTGGGATCTCCTGCTTACGAGGCAGGTGCGTTAACCACTGTGCTGTCCGGAACACAGGCTAGTGCAACTGCGCGGACTATCTCGGCACGCCTCACGGTCGATCTGCGCTCCCAACGAGCGCCACCTGTCCGCACCCCCTGTCCATTTCCTCCATGCTCGCTACTCTAAGAGTCCCGCAGAGGTCGGACGTACTTGTAAGTCCGCACTGAAGAAGGTGGATTCATTGCCCATCTAGGCGAATCAAATATGTGAATGCGTGGTGTATGTTCTTTCTAACATATTCGAAAAAAAGAAAGACACCACGCATTCATATAATTCAGAAGTGTGTGTGTAGACAGCTAGATGAATTGGCAATGACTGGTATGAATACTGAAAACCATATCAATGAAGATAAGTTTTCGTGTTTAGCACACTGGCCGGCCTACATAAGTTAAATGCCAAGAATTCAGGTGTCTCAATGCCGCATTTTACTAGTAACAGCTCTCTAAAGAGCACACTAAAAACGAGATTCAGGAAACAGTGTTAGTATACTCCACCGATCCCCCGATTTTTAACAAAAGTAGAATATCCGTTATTTTGTCCTATGTCTCCTCGTATCGATGCATAATGGAGTTTGACATCAGCTTCATATCTACGTAGTTAACACTGTAATTGTATGCGATCTTTCTTCTTGTAATTTTCACAAACGCACTGCTTCATCGTTCTTCTGGTATCTTCTTTACAGACGTTTATCAATACGTCAAACAACAAATCAGTTCTTGATACCACCAAACATTTCCAAATTTCTATGGGGATTGTACCGGGATGTACACCGATGAGACAAAACAATATGATCACCTGCTTAATACCGTGGGAGTCCACCTTCAGAACGCAATACAGCAGCTATTCTGTGTAGTATGGATTCAGCAAATCCTTGGTAGGTTTCCAGAAGTAAGTGGTACCATGCGTCTACGCAGAGGTCACGCAATTTCCGTAATTTACAAGCCAGCGGTTTGCGGCCGCGGAGCGGGAACCCTATAGCGTCCCAAATTAATTCCCTCGCGTTCAGGTGGCGAAGTTTGTAGCCAAGACGTCGACGTGAGTTCACTATACTACTATTCAAACCGCTGTATTACGGCTCTGGCCCTCTGATACGGACAGTTATCCTGCTGGAAGATGCCATCGCCGTTGGATACAGCCGGTCCGCAATAACGTTCACGTACTCCACAACTGTAATCGTGCCTTCGATTACTACCTGCGCTGTCCCCGCCCCACTGATGAGTTTTATTATTTGCGTATTTCGGCTTTGTCTTAATGTTGAGTAAATTCGTCGAGCGAAAGAGGGGACGGCGCAGCTGATGAAGAAAATGTGGCCTATGGCGATCATTCACCAGTAACTGACGCTGTCTGACTGCTTCTCGTAATAACTCTTATTCAGAACTCCTTTTTTAGAATGGTTACAGCGATTTATTTCTGATATCTATGTACAGTCGGCTCTTGAGGTACCGCCTACTGCGTTACCGGCCGTTAAATTGCTTCTTCCTACTTTCGCTGTTATACCCAAAGTTCCTCATTATACATTCTTGGTTTTTTTTTTCCTCCGAAGTCCAACAACCGCCTAGGAGTATCCCGCCGCCGCGACTCTGGATCTCCATGGAGCGACGTCATCAGCCTCACTGTGTTTGCTCCATGGAGGCCCGCTACTTGCCGCCTCAACGAAAGTCCGCGCCGGTTGCTGGCTCGGTGTTTGAATTATCTGCAAATATAAAAACCAAATACTTCCGCAGTATTTATGCACATAACTAACAAATCCTAACCCGCAACTCAATTTTATCATTTAATTAGAATTTGTGCTAGGACAGGGGCGATAGGTGGCACATGCAACAGACCACTTGTCGTCTGTTACACCACATACCGCAGGACCCACGAAAGCCTAGGTGAATGTCCCCCATGCATAATATTGCCCCCAACGGTCTGCGTCCGTGTCGAAGCGCATGTTTCGAACAGCCGTTAACCGTTGTCCTGGTGTAACACAAAACGTGATTCATCCGACCAAGCGAGACGTTTCCATAGATCCACAGCCCAATCTCGATATTCTCGTACCCAATGCAGTCGTACATAATGTCGCTGAGTCAACATGAGAACATGTAGGGATCATCTGCTGCGGGTCCCGTGTTCAATAATGTGAGCTGAAACACTTGTGCCTCCACTAGCATCGTACTCTGTCATCAGATCTGTCACCGGTGGCCCCCTATCCTGCGTTCCAGATCGGGTCCACGTTCTGTGATGAGATGTGGGCTCCCGAAACCTTGTCGCCTGTTCGTGGTTTCACCGTCCTTCAGCCACTTCCCACAGATGTTCACTACATTAGCACCCGAACAGTGTACCGACCAGCTCCGCCGTTTCCGAGACGGTCGTTTCCAGAGCCAGGTCATAACAACCTGCTCTTTGTCAAAGTCGCTTATGTCAGTGGATTTGCCTGTTTGCGTTCCGTGTCGTTGCTAGTACGGTCTCCCATTCGTATCTGCTCTGCGTATATACTTTCATTAGCGCGTCCCGCCACCAAGCAACATTAAATCTCGCGATGGGCAGTGGCTATGATGTTTTGGCTCTTCACTGTTCACCTTTCCAATTTTACTTCTCTTCTGGGCCGTTCCCAATTTTCCGGCTACATATCCAACGACAAGTTACGACTAGGCATATTCTCTGGGGCACTTGTTGAGATTTTTTCGTCTAAATTTTTCCCGAAATAGTCTTTCAATAGCTCTTCAAATTTATTTTCATCTTAGAATACGAGTCCAGCATCATTTTTGCTTGCGTAATAAGGATGGAATATTTATTCGCCCTGTCTCTGGCCTCAGCTATTCTAATGGGTTTCAACTTGCCTCCTTTGGTGCTCAGTTTTTCATAGACTTCATTCCATGAGGCTTCCACTCTTCTATTCCTCCTCTTTCTTGTCTGTTTATCACACTTTATTGTAGCTTCCTCTCAGCGGCTGTTCCTGTTCTTGGTGTTTCGGTTTTTCAGCCTTCTGTACTTCATTGTCCCAGCGCTAGGTTTCATTGTCAACACGACCATCGTTCTTAGATGTTTACCCGAACAGTTGTTTAGCCATTTCTTTTAACTACATCTCAATTCATTTTCCTCCATAACTGTGCCCGCATTATTGGTTATGTTTTTCTGATAACCTTTCTCCTGAAGCCATTTGTCATACCTAGGTTCGTCAGTCTTCTCTATTATGTTGGTGTTGGGTCGATAGAAGCCCGTTAATTACTATCAGCTTAACCTCCTTCAGCTGTAAATTTCTGAAAATAGTTAACCCTGTCATACTTTTCCCTTCCTCCATTTCTGTAGGCAACTTGCCGCTTTGCCGACCCCTGAAAAAAGAAATTTTACATATTGCTGATTCCAGTGACAAGGCAAAACACACAAACTCTCCCCTTCTTAATTTCTCCCTAGGATTCCCGACCCAACATGAACTCCTCTTAACAGCTCATTTCCTCTACTGACCTCTAGATGACTGTTTAGATGTTCTATTCCAACCGTTTCAGCCTATAACTCTTTCTCAACATACAAGACTGAAGTTCTTGAGTCAAGTTATTGTATACACGAATTCGAGAAGCATAGCTTCTGATGATTTAAAACAGTTCCTAGGAACACTACTAGCCATTCATTATTCGACCACTGCCTCTATTGTCGTTCTCTAGGGGCCAGGGCAGGGCTAATCATCTTATACGCCATTTTTCCCTCGGTAATATTCTCCACTGTTGATTATCTTGTAACCTCCTCTCAGTTCCCTAGGATTTTTCATCGTCCATGTATTAGTCTGACCTATTGATCTTCCTGCAAGTCACCTCTAGGAAATGGCGCAGCATTTTTCAAATCTTCATCTTGAAAAACTTGTCTTCTCCTGTTTGCAGTTTTCTGTTTCAGCTGAAGATCCTTCCTGATCCCCACCCCTCCCCCCTCCTTTGCCGGTTTTGAAGCTGACAACAGTATTACTGAGCTAATGAATCCACCTAGCTGTAGTGCCACAGCTACAACGCGAAAGACATACGTAAACCTCAGACAGTAGACTAGTGTCAAGTTTACTCAAAAGTAAAAATAACTATCACATTTTCATACGAGCAAGCTTTATTAAAACGCCACCCTAAACTTCGTCACCGTTTACAAGTGTGGGCAACAAATCTGAGCGTATCAGCCCAGTTAGTGTTGTTATCTATCGAATACGTCTTAAACACAAAACAATGACGCACGCAAGCACTCAAACATCTTATCGGCATTTATCACTCTCATAGATGCAGTTCACATGCACTGCCAAAGGAAGATTGAGATAACACTCTACTCTCAGAAACTTGTGATTGAGTACACTGTACTGACAGAAATAGTGTTTCCCTTAACCACATTTAACTTTTCTTTCAGCATTGCCTGCCGTTCTACTTCGAAGTCAGCAATGAGATTGGTGAGGGGGTCGGGAAAGCGTAACAGCTGACTCAGTGGGCGTCTAAGAACTTCCCAGGAAGGGAGGAAGGGAGGCGAATCTTTCACCTGTGATGTCTTCTTCGGTCTGATGCTTATGGCAAATTGTTTCACCACCAACCTCATCTTGCGCTTCGTCAGATTTCAGCTGCTATCTTGTTCCGCGCAGTTGCGTCGCCACTCCCATGCCACTTTCGAAGACTGACCACATCTGCTGCTTCTCGCGATCGTTTGTGTTCTGTTCCGTAAATAGTCATTGATTATTATCATCTCCCCCATCCA
Organism: Schistocerca piceifrons; assembly: GCF_021461385.2. NCBI lineage: Eukaryota > Metazoa > Arthropoda > Insecta > Orthoptera > Acrididae > Schistocerca > Schistocerca piceifrons. The sequence goes on from NC_060140.1 coordinate 487,498,156, forward strand.
CTGACTAAAAGCGAGAGAGGTGGAGCAGTATTTAGCACACTGCACTCGCATTCAGGAGAAGGACGGTTCAAACCCACGTCCGGCTATGCCGATTTAGGTTTTCTGTGGTTTCCCGAAATCGCTTCAGGCAAATGCTGGCATGGTTCCTTTGAAAAGACACGGCCGATTTTATTCCCTATCCTTCCCTAATTCGAACTTGTGCTCGGTCTCTAACAACCTCGTTATCGACGGAACGTTGAACACTAATCTCCTCCTTCACTGACTTAAAAAATCGCGGATCGTGTCTCATTAAAAGACCATGTGCAACTATTATTAATCGTCTAAACGTTCGAGAAATCTCACTGTCGTTATTGGTAAACCACTGAATAGTAACTCCTGCCAGAGCACCCTCTGAATACTGGGAACCCATATACGAAGGCAACTTCGACGCACTTACGGAAACGAAGTACTACCCACAAGACAGCATCCCAACATGAAGCCGTCCAGCCACTCCTCGATATCCAGCTGATGCCCTCCACCTTCGTAGTTTTGCAGTTGTGGCTGTTTTGAGTGTTTCCCTTTATTTACACTTGTTCCGACAAGGCTCGTAAACTGTATATTACAGCCCGGGATAAAGACATGCAAAGCTTAATTAAACGAGCAGCGATTGAGATTCGAATAGCCGCAAAATGAGGTAGAACCAAAGAGAGCATTCAGATACACGAAACGTACTTCCATCATGACTTAGCGCACTGCTGTAAGAAATACAGATATTGGACACTGTGGACTAGAGGCTGGTTCATTAGGCACGACTGCATTGGTAAGCTCTTGCCTTCCTCCAACGTGGAAATTAGCGTACACAGTTACAGGGTATGCTGCACTGCAACGTGTAGTGCGAATCGTAGATTTAGTTAACATTAAACGCGAAACTGGCTGAAAGCTGCCCTTTACACAAGGACAAAAAGCCTCAGCAGATATAACAGGAACTGCCTCAATGTCAGTTAACACTTCCATATTTTTTTCAAAAGATTGGAAGAGTGATAATGCTTGACGAATCAAATAAACTATCCTTTCAAAACCAGTAGCAAGAAACCCGTGTTGTAGTAATGAATAATACTGCTTGTATTTTATCACTGAATGATTCGTCACGAAATATAATGCTCAGGAGAAAGCACCACTATCACAATATGAAAGTAATGGCAAGCGTGAACCAAGCGTCTGCCGTTCACTGCAGGGCTTGCGTGAAGAAAACAGCGGCGTTCCCAGTCACCGTTGCTCTCTCACACCGCAGTCCGCTCCTGGTGGACTTTAGTTGGCTGAAAGGAACTAACTCAAAGCCCAGATAGTACAGGAAATCCTCTGCAGGCAAGTGATTAACCTGGAGGAGTAATTTCAATTATCAAATGATCATCGTAGCTTCATCTGTTCACCACTTTCGTGTTTCATTTGCGTTTGATATCACAGATAACCCGAAGTTACAGCTAAGTTGCGACAATCATATTGTCTTGCAGTAATTTGTCTTTGTTTCTGAGCTTTTTCTTTCACTGGTGCTTATCAGGAACACGGATGACAACACTGAGTCACAGAAATACTTCCGAGCTGCCTCGTATGTCGAAATGTACCAAAATTAAAATCAGCGCCTTTTATACTTATACAACTATGCAGTTTCACTCATGCTGTTCACAGTCAATTTTTTGATAGAAATTTAGGTTTCCATTAAGTATTTGAATCTGGAAACCGTATTGCACCTCTTCTTGTAGGCAAGTGAAAAATGCCGCGTTACAATAACTTCTTCATTGTGCCAATTTTTATCGACGTAATAAGACTATAAAGTTTGTGAAAATTTCACCTCCAGGAACGATATATGTGATTTACAAGAACCCTACACCGTAAAGTAGATTCGGGGCCATAGACAATGAATTACGATTACAGAAATGTATTTAATCTCCTAGTTTAAGAGCACTACAGGGTACGATTTCTTCTCCCTCGTGATACAATCACATTATCTTAAGTTTTTACATTGGGTCAAGGAGGTAGTGATCTGCTTCCCGGGGTATCTTCGCACAGTTTGTGTGTGTGTCTATAAGATACTGTCAGTGGTATTCGGTGGATCGTGACAAACAAGTTGGCGACAAAACAACTCAAAAATATGTTCTGTGGGCAACATCTCAGACGAACATGCAGTCAAGGGTGCCAGTGGCACCCAGCAGTCTTTGAAGAAGGCGTCCACATTTCGTGGCAACTGTGATTAGTCATTGTCACACTGAAATACGCCATATCCAGCTGCCTCAAGGATGGGCAGTACTCGGTATTTAAAATGTCCTTAATGTATCGTATTTCAGATTGTCCTCAACGAGTATATGTCTATAACGCATATCATCCTCTTTTGACTCCTTTATCTAGAACTATACTACAAAAGCAACCTCATGTCTGTGATTGGGGTATTTTTGATACTGCTTTTATTTCCCCCATTGCCAATGGCCTCGTCGCAGTGGTAACACCGGTTCCCGTCAGATCACCGAAGTCAAGCGCTGTCAGGCTTGTCTAGCACCTGGGTGGATCACCGTCCGGGTCTGCCGAGTGCTGTTGACAGGCAGGATCCACTCAGCCCTTGTGATGAGGCCAATTGAGGAGCTGTTTCATTGAGAAGTAGAGGCTCCGGTCACGAAAACTGCCAACGGCCGGGAGAGTGGTGTGCTGGCACATGCCCCTCTGTAACGTATCCAGTGACGCCTAAGGACTGAGGATGACATGACGGCTGGTCGGTTCCGTTGGGCTTCCACTGCCTGTTCGAACGGTATTTGCTTTTTTTTCCCCGCTTTACTGTTCCATTCGAGAATTGTAAAGCGAAAGAACGACTATCTTATTTTCTTGCTGTAACCATTTCACTAGACATGTGTGGAAGGAAGTAATTTGTTGACCGAACGTTCGCTCTCGAAATTATGATAGTAAACTGCACCTTGATGCACAACACATCTTTTGTGACGTCTACAACTGAAGTTCGTTGAGTATCTCCTTAATGCTCTCGCGAATACGGAATGAACCCTTAACGAAACCACTCAGTCTTCGTAGGTTCTCCTCTGTTCTGTTAATCTAAACTGGTAAGATCCCCGGACTAAAGAGCAATACTCAAAATTCGGTCAATCGAGCAACTTTTAAATTCAGTTCTTTCGTTCATGAGATACGTTTCCTTAAGACCCACTCAATGATGTATCAGCATGCCATATGTTTTTCCAGCACTTAGTTTTGTATAGTCATTCCTCTTTAACCGCTTCGATCAGATACTTCGAGGTATTTTGGGTTATTTCTATTTCTAGTGATTTATCGTCAATACTTTAACCGAAAACCAGTGTATCTCTTTGTATATTTGTGCGCAATGCGTTACATACACAAGGGTTGGACAAAAAATCTGAAACACCGCCAAAAATGTATACTTGAACATAAATGCAGAGGCTGGGCAAGTCTGCTGGTTAAGGCTGCGAAATGCCAACATGTTGCAAGTGGATGTCCTGGTATAACAGTGTTCTACGTAGTTGTGAGTGCATTACATCGGACCTAAGCAAATTCGAAAGTGGCAAATTGTTGGCACTAGTGTCCTGAGAGTCACAACACGGATGAAAGTGTGTGTTACGTGATCGTGGCAAACGAACGTTGAGGAAGACTGTGACGAAAGAGTCACTGCAGGACTTAATGTCGCACTCCCTAACGCCGACAGTACTAAACCAGCACGAATGGAGCTCCATAGCTAGCAACTGTGGTGCGAGCTGGAATTCCAGAATCACTTGTCAGTTATGCAAACGCCCGTAACACGCAAACGTGGCGCCGAGCCCGTAAAACCTACACAATGGAGCAATGGAAGAAAGTCGGTTGGTCGGTTGAGTCTTATTTCTCACTGTAACCATCTTCTGGCCGAGTTTACCATCCAAGTGTGAAACATTACGGGACTCCGGTGATAATTTGCCTATGCAAATCATGATATTCCATGGGCCCCATGGTTACTTTGCAATGTCACATTACTGCCAAGGATTATAATACAATTTTGGCTGATGAGGTGCGTCCCACGACAAACTGTTTGTTCCCCAATGGTGATGCTGTGTTCCAACACGACAGAGCCTCTGTGCACACAGCTCGCATCGCCCACGACGTTTTGTGAGCACGAGGATGAAGTGTCACGTTTCATCCGGTCACCACTGTCACCAGTCTCAAAATTATTGAGCCTTTGTGGTCTACTTTGGACAGAAGGATGTGTCATCGCTATCCTCCTCCATCACCTTTATCCAAAGTTCTCACTATTTTTCAGGATTAATGGTACAAGATTTCTTTGAAAATCGCACAGGTAAAAAATACACTCCTGGAAATTGAAATAAGAACACCGTGAATTCATTGTCGCAGGAAGGGGAAACTTTATTGACACATTCCTGGGGTCAGATACATCACATGATCACACTGACAGAACCACAGGCACATAGACACAGGCAACAGAGCATGCACAATGTCGGCACTAGTACAGTGTATATCCACCTTTCGCAGCAATGCAGGCTGCTATTCTCCCATGGAGACGATCGTAGAGATGCTGGATGTAGTCCTGTGGAACGGCTTGCCATGCCATTTCTACCTGGCGCCTCAGTTGGACCAGCGTTCGTGCTGGACGTGCAGACCGCGTGAGACGACGCTTCATCCAGTCCCAAACATGCTCAATGGGGGACAGATCCGGAGATCTTGCTGGCCAGGGTAGTTGACTTACACCTTCTAGAGCACGTTGGGTGGCACGGGATACATGCGGACGTGCATTGTCCTGTTGGAACAGCAAGTTCCCTTGTCGGTCTAGGAATGGTAGAACGATGGGTTCGATGACGGTTTGGATGTACCGTGCACTATTCAGTGTCCCCTCGACGATCACCAGTGGTGTACGGCCAGTGTAGGAGATCGCTCCCCACACCATGATGCCGGGTGTTGGCCCTGTGTGCCTCGGTCGTATGCAGTCCTGTTTGTGGCGCTCACCTGCACGGCGCCAAACACGCATACGACCATCATTGGCACCAAGGCAGAAGCGACTCTCATCGCTGAAGACGACACGTCTCCATTCGTCCCTCCATTCACGCCTGTCGCGACACCACTGGAGGCGGGCTGCACGATGTTGGGGCGTGAGCGGAAGACGGCCTAACGGTGTGCGGGACCGTAGCCCAGCTTCATGGAGAGGGTTGCGAATGGTCCTCGCCGATACCCCAGGAGCAACAGTGTCCCTAATTTGCTGGGAAGTGGCGGTGCGGTCCCCTACGGCACTGCGTAGGATCCTACGGTCTTGGCGTGCATGCGTGCGTCGCTGCGGTCCGGTCCCAGGTCGACGGGCACGTGCACCTTCCGCCGACCACTGGCGACAACATCGATGTACTGTGGAGACCTCACGCCCCACGTGTTGAGCAATTCGGCGGTACGTCCACCCGGCCTCCCGCATGCCCACTATACGCCCTCGCTCAAAGTCCGTCAACTGCACATACGGTTCACGTCCACGCTGTCGCGGCATGCTACCAGTGCTAAAGACTGCGATGGAGCTCCGTATGCCACGGCAAACTGGCTGACACTGACGGCGGCGGTGCACAAATGCTGCGCAGCTAGCGCCATTCGACGGCCAACACCGCGGTTCCTGGTGTGTCCGCTGTGCCGTGCGTGTGATCATTGCTTGTACAGCCCTCTCGCAGTGTCCGGAGCAAGTATGGTGGGTCTGACACACCGGTGTCAATGTGTTCTTTTTTCCATTTCCAGGAGTGTACATCCATTGTGAAACGGCCGAAAGCTGTTTTGAATGCTAATGGGTTTCCTATACCGTATTAGGTGTGATAATATGTTGTGTTTCTGATGTTTGCAAACTTTTGTCCATCACGGTATTTACGTTCATGATCGACTGTCAGTCTTTGTACCAACAGTCGATCCTCTAAAGCTCTCCCTGCATTTCACTATAGTTTTCTGAGACTGCAACTTTCCTGCAAACATCAGCATCGTCCACGGACAGCCTAACGGAGGTTCCGACGATAACCCCTAGATCATTTATACATATTGTAAGCAGTAACGGCTCTATAACCCTCCCTTGAGATACTCGGGAAATTACTTTTACATCTGTCGATTTTGATGGTAAACTAGGGATGGGAGTTACCTCTGAAACAAAGAGTTTTCGGTTATATCCTCTTTTCCAGCGCCAGTTTAAACTGAGCGCTGACACCGTTGAAAATAACTGGTTTCTGAAATAATCGATTTTCGGCTTTTTATTCTTATTATTTCCTGTAATAAATGCAGAAATCGTACAAAACTTGAAAAATATTGATTCTCTCAGCTTAAAATAAACAGAATCGAAATATTAAATTCAATAGGTACATAAAAGAAAACATAGTTCGTTCACCATTCGCTCCTTTTCTCGAAAAGTGGTAAGTGGTTGAATACTACAAAAAATCCCCGGTATTCTCCTATTGATTCTAATTTTTCGAAACTCTGCTCAAAAATCCTGTTGGAATCGAGAATCATACCGGTATTTGGGCCTTATGAATAGTAATTGCACAATAATCAACATTCTAGTTTTATTGTAAACTGTACATGAAATGTTGAGTTTTACGTTTTCTCCTTATATGATATAAGATTATGTAAGTTTGTTGTGGATCCTCCCGTTCTTAATATTTTTAAGCAAATGGAGCATTGTACTTAACTGATACCGCACTTCGTAAAATTCTTCCAGGTTGGGGATGGTGCCATTCTGTAATACGACTGATGTTCGACGACGATAGTGTGAAACTAACATACACTGATCAGACACAACATTATGACCACCTACCTAATAGCCGGCGATGCCTTGTGGCATGAAAGCAATGAGGCCTTGGCAGGTCGTTGAAGGGTGTTGGCACCACACCTGCACGGACAAGTCATCTAATTCCCGTCAATTCCAGGGAGGGTGGCGATGAGCTCTGACGCCAAGTTCAGTCACATCTCAGATCGATCGGTTTCAGATCTCGCCACTGCGTTCCTCGAACCACTCCATCACACTCCTGGCCCTGACAAATGACATATTACCTTGTTCAAAAATATTACTGCCGTCGGGAAACAGGATCGTCATGAAGGGGTGTACGTGGTTTGCAACCAGTATGCAATACTCCTTGGACGTCATGGTGCCTTGCACGAGCTCCACTGGACTCATGAATGCCCACGTGAATGTTCCCCAGAGCGTAATCGAGCCGCCGCTAGCTTCTCTCCGTCCCACAGTACTAGTGTCAACGTGCTGTTGTCCTGGAAGATGACTAATTCATGCCCTCCCATAGGCATGGTGAAGAAGATATCGGGATTCATCAGACCATACAACGCCCTGCCACTGCGCCAACGCCCAGTGCCGACGGTCACGTGCCCATTTCATTTGTAGTTGCCGATCGTTAGGAGTGTTCGATGCACTGTGTGTTCAGTCACACTAGTACTCTCCCCAGCATTAAAGTCTGATGTTAGTTCTACGATAGTTCGCCGCCTGTTCTGTTTTACCAGTCTGCCCAACCTACGACGTCCGACATCTGTAATGAGGAGTGGCCGCCCAACACCACAATGTCTGGAAGTGGTTTCACCTTGGTTTCGCCACGTGTTAAAGACACTCACCACAGCACTCCTCGAATACCCGAGAAGTTGTACGGTTTACGAAATGCTCGTGCTGCGCCTCCGGGCCATCTACCCCCATTCAAACTGAGATAGACGCGCGCCTTCCCCATTCTACACATGGACAGTACGCTCACTGATACTAGATGCACCTTGCGTGTGTCTAACTAGCAGACATTTCTCGCCAGATGACACTGCTATTGTCTGTACGGGTTTAAATCGATGGTAGGTCCGTGGTCATAAAGTTCTGGCTGGTCAGTCTATAGACCACATAGGGCAAGTCCCACACATTGCTTGTACAAGGTACACGCTTACCATCCGATAGGCCATGCCACATGGAAGTAGGTACATTGTAGACTCAGCAGTGCTGTACCAGCTCTTACGCCACGTGTTTGTTGCTCGTTTGTATCGGCGTTGTTATTAAAATAACACTGTCCGCTATTCCCGGCTTCTATAATAACGCAGTTATCCAAAGCAATAGAAATTTTACGAATAAAAATTACTCAATTTTAGAAAAGATTTATTAAAAATCCAAAAATTTTAGAACGGTCCGTTACAGCCATCCGAACAAGATGATGATCAATCCCTCCTGTGGTGACCTTGCTTGCTCCAGTACCTAAGAGTCGACGGGTACGATTCTACGGAAGATTAGGATTTCACATCCTGTCGACTGACACTGATAGGACGTAGGTGAGAAAGAAAATCAGTCACGTCCTTTCAAAGGGGTCCTTCTTGATATTCTCTTTAATCGATCTAGAGAAACCAGGAAAAATCTCAAGTTGATAAGCAGACTAAGATTTGAACCTTGCTGCCGCAGAATGACTATAACCAACACAATGGTTCCATGCGCTCTTCGCTACATTGAACCGTGCTTTGTATGAGCGGGAATGTCACGCTACGACAACCCTATTTCCTGGAGGCCGATCTTTTTGCCCCGATCGAACTCACTGACCTGCTTATATTGGGACTTTGATGCAGATGGGGTACACTGGCATTTACTTTCAAACTGTCATTTCGTTTGATGGCTCTTTTTATCTCTTCTTGGCAAACGCTGAGCTTTTCATCACACAAGAAAGAGCGCTTCTGGAACTACGAGTAATCATCTTACTGAATTGAAATTCCTCATTGATAACATACTGTTCTATGCTTTGCCCGATTTCGGTTTCAGTTTTACCACCCTTCATGAGCATTGCAATTTTCACTAAAGTTAGTGTAGCTACTCCTGCAAGAATAGTGGGTGGTACGAGAGATCTCACGGTCTAACGATTTTCTTAGTCCTCTAACTGGTTTGATGTTGTTTGTCACAAATTCTTCTCCTCTGCCAACCTTTTCCTCTCGGAGTAGCACTTGCAACCTATATCCTCAGTTATTTGCTGGATGTATTCCAACCAACGTCAAATCTAGCACCTTCAGCCATCTAAATTTCCTGTTTTGTTTTGTTTGTGCAACCAGTTTCAGCCTTACATTACACACGCCATCTTCAGGTTCCCTGACCGACGTGAACCTGGTCCAGTCAAAACAGGGGCCAGCATTCAGTGAAACGCTGGAACTGGTTGCACAAATAAAATAAAACAGGAAATTTACACAGCTGAATGCGTTTGATTTGACGCTTTATCCTGAACGGCCGACATCGCGATACCTTCTTGTATAAAGACGGACTTACAGATAATATTCCAATCTCTGTCTTCCCATACAAGTCTTACTGTCTACAGCTTCCTCTAGTTCTATGGAAGTTATTCCCTGATGTCTTACCACACGTCCTGTCATCCTGCCCCTTCTTCTTGTTAGTGTTTTCCATATATTCCTTTCCTCTCCGATTCCGCGGAAAACCTCCTCATTCCTTACCTTATCAGTCCACCTAGTTTTCAACATTCTTCTGCAGCTCACATCAAATGCTTCGATGCTCGTCCGTTCCAGTTTTCCCGCAGTTCATGTTTCGCTATCACACAATGCTGCGCTCCAAACGTACATTCTCAGAAATTTCTTCCTCAAATGAAGGCCTAAGTTTGATACTAGCAGATTTTCTTGGCTAGGAATGCTGGTCTGCTTTTTATATCCTCCTTGCTCCGTCCATCACGGATTATTTTGCTACCTCGGTAGCAAAATTCCTTAGCTTCATATAAGTGGTGATCACCAATTTTGATGTTAAGTCTCTCGTTGTTGTCATTTCTGATACTTCTAATTACTTTCGTCTTTCTTCCATTTTCTCTCAATACATATTCTGTACTCAGCATACTGTTCATTCCATTCAACAGATCCTGCTATTCCTTGGTGCTTCCGTATCCCATTTATGTACGCAATGATTCTTCCTGACTAGTCTCTTATAATTCAACCTACTCTTCATGATTAGTAAATAGTGTCTGCACCTGCTCCGGGTACGCCTTACAACCCAATATCTGATTTTGGAATCTCTGCCTTACATGATGTAATCTAACTGAAATCTTCCCGTATCTCCCGGTGTTTTCCAAGTATACCTCCTCCTCTTGTGATTCTTGAGCAGAGTGTTCGCTATTAGTAGCTGAAATTTATTGCAGAACTCAATTAGTCTTTCTCCTCTCTCGTTCCTGCTACCAAGCCCATCTGCTTTTGTAGCCGTTTCTTCTACTCCTTCCCCTAGAACCGGATTCCAATCCCTCATGACTACCTTAGAGTACTGATTACCCGTTCAGTGTCCTCATATACTTTCTCTTTATCGTCATCTTCTGCTTGCGACGACGGCATGTATACCTGAACGGAACTGAGTAATTACTCAAAAAGCGATACATCTCGCTATGTAAACAGCATCGTTAAGAAGAACAGAAATAGGGAGTGTTCAGTGTCTTTTCGACAGTGAAATTATTAGAGACGAATGATAAGCTAAAAAATTGGCGAAGAGAAAGGAGAAATCGGCTGAGTCACTGTTGACCTAAGAATTCCGGCACTCAGCTCAAGTAATAGAGAAAAATCAAGAAACAGTCGAAATCTGGAATCCTATACAGGGATCTGAACATAGCAGCTAACGAAAAGAATAAGTGGCTTAACCTCATATTTCGGTACATCGGTAAAATGATTCAGGATGATTTTTTGACTAAATGGCTCAACCTACACGCAAAACAGCAATTGATTTTTAAATGATGGCGCATTTAGAAAATTTCATATCAGGAATAGGTCATTTTCTTCAGCGTAAAGTAAAGGAAGCTCTATTATACGGGGGATCCCAGGAAGAATGGTTAATATTTAGGAATATGGCAGGAACGATCATTCGAAGCAAAGGAGTTTATAAAACGTGGGTTCTAACATGCATACATCAAGAGTTGTGAGCACTTCTTCATCTTCGATACTATGAAACAAATCTCTTCTACTGAAAGCTCTTTGCTGTCGTTATTTTCGGAGGAGGGAGTATATATCAAAACTAGAAAAAATTATCAACTAAAAGTGTGCTCAAAAATGCTTATCTTAAGGGCTATGAAAACTTGTTCTGTAGAATGGATGTTTCACAGTGGTGAAGATATCCAAGTGATCACAGCTCTTGAAGTGTGCATCTTAGAGTCAATGTTTACTGCATATTTTTCTTCTTTCTTGTTCAATACTATCACCTCAGAAAATATGGAAAGCAAAGGGCTTGCAGTAGAAGTGATTTGTTACACAGTATCGAAGACGAAAAAGTGCTCATAGCTTTTAAGTTATGCGTTTTAGAGCCCATGTTTACTAGACTTTTTTTGCTGAAAATAATGTTCGTCATATCCCTGTATATTGACCATTCCTCCTGGATACCCTGTATAATAAATAAGAAGTGGAACACGGACTATCTCAGTGCAAAGGGACTCTCAAAATCACACATGCAGAAAACGCACCAGCACATCGATCAAAACATCTTGAAAGCCTGCGATTAGTGTTTACTTTAAAGTGTGACTTCAAAAGAGTTTATGATCCCGATTTTTATGCCGTGGATCGTTAGTCCTTTACATAAAATACAGCCCTTACGTGAATAAACGCAACTGACTCACTTTAAGTTTCGTAATGGCAAGGAACGTCATTTAATAACACTGCAATCTCTGCTTAAAGTACATTATTTCCTCAGGTTATAAATGCAGTTAACACGAATGTAGTCTGTTCCGAGAACATAGTGAGTGAATGAAGGCCGGTGAAGTTATGGAACACATGGAAGTTTAACGTCAACATAGACGCAGGGATGATGAACAGAAGCTCGTGAAGATTTCAGATTTTGCTCGCGCGCAGTATGATGTTCTGTGCTTGAATACAGGATAGGTAAAGGTAGGTAAACTTCTGAGTTATAACCCTAGATGGGTCGCTCGTGCCCGACGGACCGCCATGTCATCCTTTGCCAATGGCGACATGCGGTATGAAGGGGCACACGGTCAGTACACCGCTCTCCCTGCCATTGTCGGGTTTCTTGATGTTGGAACCGCTACTAATCGGTCAAGCAGCTCCTCGGCTGGCCCCACGAGGCTCAGTGCACACCCTGTACCAGTCCTCCCACCAAGGAAAGATCCCTGGCAGTACCGGAAATCGAACCCGAGTCCTCCGCACGGCAGCTACGGCGGAGGACTGAATACAAGATGTCGTATTCCATTTATAAATCCAACAGACCATGTGCTTTTACGCTATGCTCTGGATATAACAGACAAAAGAAAATCACCACTTATTGTCATTAATATCCGAACCATTATTCAATGAGTGGAAGAGCGACGAGATAAGATATACGAAACACTGGATGACTGAAGTAAAGACCTTACATTTTTCACGTTAAACTCTACTGTAAAACGTATGGCGGGTAGAAAACTAATGCAGTATATTCTGGGAAACCACGTAACGTACAAGCACGTCATTACAGCGCAGGCGTCCAAGCCAGCAACCATCTCACCATAATCCAGAAACAAAGTGGATGAATATGCCCAGTTCACTACCACAAGACAAAGCGTCTATATTATGAGACAGTATCGTCACGACGACATCAAGCCATCAAGTGGAGCTCAAGAGTGAGTCCTTGTATAAGGGCCTCGTGAACCGATTCTGCCACCAAGCTTCTCTGTTGTTTCAGTCCCGTCAGAGCTCGCCCGACTTGGTAAGATGTAACTTACAGTTTCCACCCGGAGACGTACTGCCAAGCAGACGGATAAGTGGCTACACATCTTTGGGGCAGACGAGAGCCTATCGACATACATGCAAGTACGGGGCATAGAAAGCCTCTCAGTGTAGTGACTTTTTAGCTGAAGTAGACGTCAGAGTCATTGAGCTTTTTGTAGCCCTGGTCTTCTATTTTTTCTTAGTTCCTCTAGCGTCCGCTCGACTGAAAGGCATTGGTTTTCTGCCGATGAAGAGCTCCTTCAGGTGTAGAACCATAATGTGCCTTATCGCCAGCAGGCAAAAGGAAAAAAATAGTGGTTCTCCGCACTTGCTTTCTAAAGTGATGCATTAAGTGAAATAGGAATTACTTAGAAAATGTTAGACGTTATGCTGCACAACGACCTTAGTACTCACTGAACGTAGGTAGAAGTTAAGTTAATTGCACATAAGCTTAAATAATGTTAAACTCTGACATAGATGAAACAAAACTGTTGGGACAAGGGTCAAACTGATGGAAAGAGATCAGACTAAGCAATGGAACCAGGGGGCAAGCGAGAAGATAGTTTTTAGCGACTTGATACAGCTAAACACTGTTCTTGTGTTGTCGTGACGTTCGTATTACTGTGCAGTATGCTCTGCAGTGCACTTCCAAAGATTGGGTTTATAGATGAGATGTTCTCAACGAACAGAAATTGACGAATACCGAAAACAACAGCCTAAAGAAACTGTCGATTTACAGGAAATCTTGTTACTGCAGGGATCAGTGAATTCCTTGTGTAACTTGTTCTGTAAAATCAATCCTACAAGAATTTCTTACGTTCGCTACTGAGGTTGGAACTTCATGTACAAACCCGGTGAATATTTGTGATACCTTAAGATGGACAACCACACCGGGGCTGGAGTTGGGACTTGCCATTCGTGGGCTATAGCAGCACCTGCCTGTAGCCTTCCAGTTGAGTCATCCGTGCAGTCTTCACCGATAAAGCCATGGAGGTCATGACTTCCGTTTGGCATTAGCGCTTCTCCACTCTTTGTTAGTGGTTGCAGGCAAATGTGTGTGTCCGATAAATAAATAATTTGACTCTATGAGACATTTCTCATTGTTTTCGGCGACTGAGAAATTACTCGTAGAGAGAAGGTTTAATGAAATAAGCTTTTCAAGTCTCCTTCAATAGTAATCTCTGAAAATGTCTTAGTGGTCATTTGCGTGCTAATACACTGGTATTCTATAGGGTTGTTTACTACTGTAAATAGATAACTGTCTGGAAAGCATCAGGGCAAACAAAAATGCTGTATCCACTAACATCGAACCAAAGATCCCATACGCCAAAACCCACCTACGGTATACAGCGCAGAGTATGCTACGCTTGCATCATGTGTCCTCTTCCTCGATTCATTCAGGAAACCTACGCAGGAAACACAAGTGCAGCATATTTTTGTATTCTCTAAATGTCCGTAAGTTAACAGTTTAACTTTAACCAGAAAGGTATGTAGAGGGGGACTAATATACCTTTAGAATGCTTTGTCAAGACGTGTTCTCATAATTTATTGAACAGCTGTAACGCGCTAGGCCTTTATTACAAACGTCTGCTAAACGTTGCACTTGCGCCAACGGAAGACACAGTCTTATCAAATATATCAACATAGGACCTCGGGCAGATCAGTAAATGCGTTGCATAAGTTTCTTGAATACGCTACAGGTATTCGACAAAACAGAGTGAATAGCACTGAAATTGTTGTCTACGTTCCCTTTTACGTTTACATTAAGTGTTCTTGTAAACCTGTACATCTGTGATAATATTAGAAGCACCCCATGGTTTCATAATTTTATACGTAGTAGGAACCGTCAATAATTATATAAAATCAATACACTTTCGATCATGGCATTTTCCCTCCTCACCTTAATAAGCTGAAGGTAAAAGATACCAGTTTTTGTGGTTGTGACAGTAATTCATTGGAAGATTTAAATCACAGGTTACTCTTTCGTGTTAATAATAAATGTCATACAAAAAATTACTTGCGAACCTCAAATAGTTGATTGTATCTTTCGACACCAAGGAGATATATGTTCTAGTAGACTCCACAAGTGAGATGTATAGCTCTCTCTCCACATTCTTGCCAAGTAGCACCACAGTCTAACGCGTTTAATCTTTATACTATGTTATTCGCAAAGCATTTGCATTTAACGAGCAAAATAAGTCCGCTCTTTATGGTTATTATTGTTGTAAAAGATATTTTTATATATTGTTAATCACAAATTTGTACATGTCAAAGTCGTGTTCATATATAACAGCTAACATAGAGTTATCATAGGCCTACTTTTTGGCAGTATGTGTCATATCTTTTTTGTTTAAAGTAACTGTTTCTTGTTTGTTTTTCTTTTACAAAAATCGTTCATTATGAGGTACTCAGTATAATACAGTAAGTAGATAAACACTCATATTGCTGTAAGCCAAATTAAATGAAAATAGGTCTATAGTGTTTATGACGTGATGTTAATGTAGCATTATTTGTGACTTTTTCAACGAGGGCGAGTTATTTTTGCCCGCTTTGCCAGTGACAAAAATCGCAAAGCAGCGATAACTTGAGTTCAAGAAAATATTCTATTAGTTATGGTTCTTGACAAGAAAAACCAAACGTATTGGAGGTCCAGGACATTGAGGGGGAGCATTACTTTTAACAAGAAGAAGTCTGTGTCAAAAGGAACTGCCGAGTGCTCGATGTGTCTAGCCAACACTGTATCAACGAAAACATTGCGACGGGAACTACACAAACAGAACATTCAAGGTAGAAGTGCCATTACCGGGCTTATTGTATACGGTTAAACACAAAGAGGAGAGGCAGTACAAGGCACGCAGATGCAGACCACACCATAACACCACCGCCTCCGAATTTTACTGTTGGCACTACACACGTTGGCAGAACACGGTCACCGGCATTCGCCACACCCACACCCTGCCATTTGTGCTGTACGTGTCCCTTCACGTTTCCACTTCACTATCGCAGCGGAATCAGTGGACCTAGGGACATTTAAAAGTGTGGAACTCTCGCTTACAGACGTACGACACAAGTGGCAACCAATCACCTGAACTCGTTCGAAGTCCGTGAGTTACGCGGTTCGCCCCATTCTGCTCTCATACGATGTCTAATGACTACTGAGGTCGCTGATATAAATTACCTGGCAGCAGGTGGCAGCACAATGCACCTAATATGAAAAACGTATGTTTTTGGGGGTGTCCGGATACTTTTGATCACTTAATGTATAAACTATCTTAAGTAAATACTTTCACTAACCGATCCCAGTGGTAGACTACCCTTTTAATAATTATGATTATATCCATACTTACACGGCTGACTGGTTTTTTGCAAACATTGAGGTGAAATGAGTCATGTCCGTTAGTATCCATAATTAAGGGATCTGGCTGTTACCGAGCCTTTCGTCAGTTGTTAGCTTCCTCTTGTGTGCCTCGAAGAACTGGAACAGCTACTTTGCGAGGATTTTTTAACATTTCAGTCGTCACAATTTGATATTTTTATGTAAAGATCCTCAAAAGGAATGAAGCTGTTCGCAATTAAGAATCCCAGTCTTTGACAATGTCAGTTTCTGACTATAAAACTCTGGTAGAATACTGAGGAGAGAAATGCAAAGAAAGACCTGCACCGGAACCTGAAACAGAATGTAGCATCTCCCAGCTGGGGGGACCAGTAAGCCGGTCAACTGCCACCCACCGAGTCCTCTTTGTCTGTTTTGGACGACGAAAAAAAAGGGGGCAGGGGTGATTGTGTATTAAACTGGCGAGGGTGTCCGGTTGTGTGCGTGGGCCGCGGGGTGCGGCGAGCTCGGTCAAGGGCGAAGGGTTTCCCTGTGACGACAGGGCGGCAGCGGCAGCCGCGGCCACAGCCAGAGGAAAGCTGCTGCCGCCCCCCTCTGCGACGCGCCTCATATAAAGGCGGCCGCTCGTCTCCGGCAGTCACAGCGCCTCACAGGTCCTCCGCACACACAGCCACCAGGCGTCTCAGCAGCAGCTTCCTAACAGGTACGCACCGGCTCCGTCCTAGTAGCTAGTCCTACCATTACGGTTGCAACTTTCCGCGTGGTTTTCCCTCACCTTTAAACCTAGTATCTCTCCTGTTTCAGTTCTCTCTCCATGTACGTGTTCGCTACGATAAGCAGTATCTATACCAAAGTGCCATACAACTACAACAATTTTTGTTGTGTGCTTGAAGTACAAGCATCTATTGGTTGTTTCGTGTGTGTGTGTGTGTGTGTGTGTGTGTGTGTGTGTGTGTGTGTGAGGTATGCTAGGAAGAATTTGCTGATTTTCCTTTTTCCAGTTTACAAGTCATTTTTAACATAGAAGACCTTAGTACGGTCTTAGTATGATGAAGTTTTTCAGCTGATACAATTTTAACAGCTGTTAAGCTGGGAGCACAAAACAGATCTTTGTTTATCGTAACGTGTGACTCCTAATCAATAAATGAAAAGAAAATTTTTTATGTCCCGAGTAACGTTTACAAATAAATTTTTAAGCAAGGCATCAGAGTGAGCTGAGTGTAATGCCATAAGTTAAGAGTTCTTGGGACGTTCTCAAGCCGAAGGTTCAGCTAAGCTATCCCTTGTAGAGCAAGCCAAGGACTTTGTCGCAGTGGCAACACCAGTTCCGTCAGATGACCGAAGTTAAGCGTTTCGGGCTTGGTTAGCACTTGGATGCGTGACGTCCAGATCTGTCGAGCGCCGTTGGCAACTGGGGTGTGGCCCACTGAGGAGCTACTTGATTGAGAAGTAGCGGCTCCGGACACGAAAACTGCCAACGGCCGGGAGGACGGTGTGCTGACCATATGCCCTTCGATATCCGCATCCAGTGACGTCTCTCGGCTGAGGATGGCACGGCGATCCGTCGCTACCATTGGGCCTTCCGAGGCCAGTGCGGAGAGGGAGTTTTAGAGGGCAACCTATAGTTTAAAATGGACTTCGAAAGTATATATAACTTAAATTTTTCATATAGAAAAACCGTACCCAGAAGAGAAACAAATGATACGTGACAGATACAAGTTATATAAGGAACTGAGGTTTGGGCCAACGTTTTTGTTTGCAATTTCGTTTCTTTAAACAGATATATAGGAAAAATGTGTGATATATGTGTTGAAAGTTAATCTCATAACCATTGGTGTTATTTCGAAAGATTTCGATTCCATTTGTCTCGTGAGAATGAAGCATATATTTCTTTCTTCTTATTTTTTAAACATTATAAAACTGGCATTTTCTTGCACCTCCTTAATTTGGCAACTCGCGAAAGTGTGATTTACATTGTTGAAATTCAATTTATTATCGTTGGTTATTGGGTTATAGTGACAACAACGTCAAACGACTGTGCATAGTGTTCTTTACGTTTACAACTGGAAATATGCGTGCACACCTTCCTATGTTTCACCTGGTCAAAATCACTCTATTCATTGCGCTCGCTATAGGAAAAAAATGACGGTTCGGTGCCAGGCCAAAGATTGTCCAATTCCTGCACCTCGGCAATGTCTGTTGCTCTTATTTGTCTCTCGCCTATCTTAGACAGCTCCACCAATCAGTTGATCACGCACTTCCTGTTGCCCTAACTTGGCAGTATGGCGTAGGGGTTTGAAGAAGCTCCTGCATGCCAACAAACATGGGTTTCGAAAATATAGATCATGTGAAACCCGGATCGCACTTTTCTCACTTAACATCCTGAAAGCCGTGGATCAAGGCAGTCAGGTGGATAGAGTATTTCTTGATCTCTGAAAAGCATTTCACTCAGTATCACATATACTCTTATTATCAATAGTAAGATCGTATAGCGTATTTGACAGAATTTGTGACTGGATTGAGAATTTCTTGGTAGGGAGGTCGCAGCATGTTACCTTGGATGGAGGGTCATCGACAGGTGTAGAAGTAACTTCGGGTGTACCCCAGGGTAATGTGTTGGGTCCCTTGCTGTTCATGTTGTATATTAACGATCTTGCGGACAACATCAATAGAATAACCTCAGACTTTTTTGCAGATGTTGCAATGCAGTTATTTACAAAGAAGTATAGTCTGAAGGAGGCTGCACAAATGTTCAGTCAGACCTTGATAGGATTTCAAAATGGTGCAAAGATTATCAATTTGCTTTAAACGTTCAGAAATATAAAATAGTGTCCTTCACAAAACGAAGAAACATAGTACCCTGCGAATGTAATATCAAGTGAGTCAAAGGTGGAATCTATAAACTAAAACAAATACCTTGGTGCAACACTTATATAGGCTGAGTCGTAGGTAAAGCACGTGACAGACTTTGGTTTACTGATAGAATACTGGGTTAATGCGATCAATCTACAAAGGAGATTGTAATCCTGTAGATCTTCCCGGCGTGTTAAATGATTATGTTCTTCACAGGTGTGATGCCGGATATAATGGTCTTCAATACACGATATTTCGGCGATCCATCTGGCAGCCATCTCGCACCTGAAGATGGTGGCCAGATGGATCGAGGAAATATCGTGTATTGAAGACGATTATATCCGGCAGCATACCCGTGAAGAACATAATCAATACAAAGGAGATTGCTTAAAAATCACTCCTTCGACCTATCCTAGAATAAGGCTCACGTGTGAGGGACTCGTACCAAATAGGACTGGGAGGGGATACTGAAGGTAGACAGAGAAGGGCAGCCGAATGGTCATAGGTTTGTTTGATCGGCAGGAGAGTGTTACGGAGCTGACAAGCTCTTGATGATATATGGAAACCATTCCGAGAAAGTCTACTAACAAAGTTTCAAGAACCGGCTTTAAATTATGATACTAGGAAGATACTACTACCCACTACCTATCGCTCCCATGGTGATAGTGAGGACAAGATTAGATTAATTATAGCACTCACATAAAGGTTTTAAGCAATCATTCTTCTAGTGCTCTGTACATGATGGAACGGGAAAAATCCCTAATAACTGGTATATTAGGATGTACCCTATGCCAAATACTTTGCAGTGGTTTGCAGAGCATAGACGTAGCTGTAGATGTAGCTATAGTTGATAACGCAGAAGACACTCAAATCCCCTTTCGCTAATCCATGTTCAGGTGTACTGTGATTTCTATGAATCTTAATCGATTGTTTGTATGTTCCCTACGAAGAGGAAAATGTTTCCTCCCCCATCCTTGTCTAGTCTGAGCCTGTGTTCCGTCTCTAACGACCTTATCGTCGACGAGATGCGAAATTCTAATCTTTGTTTTCCTCTGGAGCCAGCTCTGCACGGAACTGGCGCGTATTATTGAACAGGCGGCGAAGGGCGCACACGTTTTGGCCGGTCATTACCAAATGCAGGCGGCGCCAGCAGAAGCCGCCGTGGGTGTACGGCAGCTGACGGCCCCGTGGGCGAGGACGCGCTACGCTTTCAGGCGGCCAGTGAAAGTCCTTGCTTTCTTTGGATCGGCTTTCTCCTCTCTCTCCGTGCCTTACGGCTGACCTCCCGTTGCAATCGCTCGCCCAGGGGGAACGCCCTTTCCTGCCCCGGTGTCTCCGTAAAAAGCAGGTAGCGACAAGACGGGCACTTCTCGCTGTTAACACTGGCTACACGCCGACGACAGCAGAGAATAGAATTGCGAAAATAAAGACATAATGAACGTTATAACTGGAATGAACTGTTTTCTGTTTAATCGGATTATTCACCTACATCGAATCACAACCGCTATTTCATAGACTTGATTCAGAAAGTCACTATGCAATTTTTTCTTTCCACTTTATTAACAAAGTTGTTTCCAACGCTTAATGGTTTTGAATACTGTCTCCTCTGATAGATAGAGAGCTAGGTGATGTGTTGGTTAAG
Organism: Schistocerca piceifrons; assembly: GCF_021461385.2. NCBI lineage: Eukaryota > Metazoa > Arthropoda > Insecta > Orthoptera > Acrididae > Schistocerca > Schistocerca piceifrons. Next base: position 487,518,651 of record NC_060140.1, read on the forward strand.
GCCCTGGATCCCTATTCTTGAGGACTTAGATTGCATCCCCGTCCAACTATCGAGATATTGGTTTTCCGTGTTTCCCTGCATCAATACTGTCAGGAGGGTCCCTTTGAAGAAGATACAGTAGATTCCTTGTCCATTCTTGTCCTAGCGGAGCTGTTGCCCTCCTTCTCTAATGACTCTGTCGTCGACGTACCATGGAGTGCCTCTGCACTACTGAACAACTGTCGTGACTTGCTCAGATTACGGTGCGTTTCAGTAGTCCAAAAACCATTATGTTTTCCATTGTAGGTGAAGGACAGGAAACTAGTCCCTCAGACATAACGAGTACCTGCTTAGGTCAAACGAAGCCGACGAAATAGGTAAGCTTGGGCTTCGGAGTAATATCATTTCGGCAACGGCTCACATAACTTGTGGAAACTAAGGTCATCGCAATGTGACAGTAGTTCACCCTGGGAATAACCCTCAAAAACTTTGAATAAAATCTTCGTTGTCTTCCCTGAAACACCTGTAATTTTATTGAGTAACAAATAGTACTTTAATAAGTGGACAGCGAAAAAGACTGAACCATCTAACAAGAGCGAAGAATTATTTAAGCCTATGCATGATTTGGTTTTTCAGAGGTCTCGTGGCTATCCGAGGTCAATGAAATTTGAATGCTCCCTCCTTTGATAGCTAGCGAGCGAGGTGATGTGGTGGTTAAGGGCCTGGATCCGTAGGTGCTAGGTATGTTATTGTTTCCAAATGCTAAATTACTGTTTAAGATAACATTATTATTATTCGAATTCCAGGTCAATAAAGCTGGAGCATTCATTTGGTTTAGAGCAGAGCAGAGCTATCGCCTACGATACGTTGAAGCTACGAAACAACACTCGCATAAATTCATTGTGTAAACTACGGGAAATGACTTGTGCGTAACCTAGTCACCGTGACTCAAGCCACGAATATTTTTAAGGCTGAGCCACTTCATTTGTTTATGACAACTCACTACAAGCGCATCAGAGCTTTACGGCTCTGACAGGACACCACATTCGTGTGTATGGAACCCTCAGTCTGACAGCTTACTAGAGAGTTTAATGTGTTAAATAAATTACTAAACCTTAGAGTGTATTAGTGTTATATCTGTCCCAAGCTTTCAGAAAAATCTGTGTTATTAATTGCTCTCCCAGTCGTTACAGTACTATCTTGAACTAATTCTTTATTACTTTGCGGTCTTTTCGTGGTTCTCCGCATTTTCGCGTTATTCAGAAAGATATGTCCTTCGTCCTTATTCTAATGTTCCCATCCTTGCTGATAGTTCAGTACGACTGTATCAGAGAAATAATTATAAGTAACAGTAAAACAAGGATGTTGAAGGAAATTTACGAACTCAGTGGTTTAGGCGTTCTTTTGGTATGCGTTTGAAAAAATCTGGAATACCACTGACAACATAAACTGGAATTTAAATCTGTTTCCGAAGAAGAATTCAATGTTTTTCTGTTGCACCGGTTAAAAGGAACGGAATGGCCCGATTTGTAAATGAATCAACTATACACGGAACAAACGTACACTACTTCTTGACAATTAGCAACGCCCCTTCCCTGTGTAAAACAATGACAAAGATTGAGAATGTAATACTTACTAATATCGCAATCAACACGACATAGTTTCCGCTACAGGCCTTCACAGCGCTGTTGTTTGTAACTGAGTGCAAAAAGAATCGAATCAGGAAGGATGGAAGATTAGGGTTCAACGTTCCTTCGACAGCGAGCTCATTGGTGACGGAACACAAACTCAGATTGAATAAGGATGGGGAAGGAAATGAGCTGTGCCCTTTCAAAGGAACCATCACGGAACTTGCGTTCTGGGGAAATCACGAGAAACGAAAATGTGAATAATCAGATGCGGATTCGAACCGACATCCTCCCGAATGCGTGCCCAACGTGGTAAAAAATGCGCCGCCTCACTCGTTGTAAAGGTTCCAGGCTGGTAATCATGACAAGCGGCATTCAAACTCTAACATGGTCATTATGATTTCAGTTGTCCTGCAGATCACTTAAAAACCACTTCAAATGAGTGTCACGGACGTTTCACCGACAAAGTCTCGGTTTCGAACGGCGTCGTTGTCGTTAGGCCATTCTGGTCAAGCTCTTCTCCTCGTCAACAATTTTAGATACAGCGGCTATGAAATTACATAGACTCATTCTTAAAAACTAGTCTTGAAACAATCCAAATCGGTTTTTATTTATTTTAAGTGACCGTATCAGTTAATCCAATGCCTTCAGAGGAAAATTTGTTTTGGAAAATGCATTTTGGTCTGACGACCGGATATCAGAATTGAGTAAGAAGTTCCCTGAACTATTTCAAGACAGTATTTTTAGCCTGCTCAGCATTTAAGTCGACTTGTATAAACCCGTGTACCTGAACTCGAGAAACGTTAGCACTTATTAGACGCTGCAGGACTGCAGTAAGGTTGCGGCTGCTTTCTGCGTTCACGGTTAATAGAAACAGAGAGAGAGAGAGAAACAGAGAGAACCACGCCGGGTCGCCTGTCAACAGAGGAAAGCGTGCCTCCAACTGTTGTGGACAGCTCCTCCGCCTCCGTGTAATGACGAAACCAGGTGGCGCGCTGATTAAGGCACTGCAGGAGCGGTATTCACATCTCCATCTGACCCTTCGCATTTGTATTCCCCGTGCTATCACTAAATTACGTATTGCGATCGCCGTGGTCATTCATTTGAAAAGGACACGGCCTATTTTCCACATATCCCAACTTTGTCGAATCGGAGCTTTTACCGAATGAATGGCAGCCTTCTTTGAATGTGGATAAAAATGATTCCAACAACAAAGAGGAAGCTCTTCAATACTATCTAATTACAAGATAAGTGCTGAACACCTTGAACGCAACACATCGTTTAAGTATGTAAGACACGATCACATAAAATCAGTATTAAGACAGGCACACGGAAGACTTTGGTCTGTTGAAAGAGTTCTGGGGAAATGTAACGCATACAGTTTTTGGAGTCATTAAACGGGCATGACAACAGACATCGAACGAATTCAGAGACGCAGTGCTAAGATCGTAAAAAATCGGTAGCGCCCGTATTAAAGTGTAACAGAAATGCTCTGGAAACTTGAAGAGGAATCCCTTGTAAGACACACGACGTAGTTCTCTCGAAACCCTGCAGGGTAAATTAACAGAACCAATGTTCGACGAAGACTGTTCGATCATTATGCTGCCGCCAACGTCTGTCTTGGGTAGTTTTAATGAGGATAAGGTAAGAGAACTTGGAGCACCTATAGAGCCATTTAGTCATTTTCCTCTCCCATTACGCTAATGGAATAGTAACGAAAACCGATAATACGATGAACACTCCACCATACACTGTACAGTGCATTACGGAGTATGTAAGTAGGTGTAGATCTGATCGTCGAAGACACGTTAAACCCAAATGTTTTTCCTTCCTCGTGCACTTTCTTCATTTCCATCATTCGGAGTGTAACACCGAGGTGGTGGACAGACCATAATAAGATACTAATTTCAAAACAAGTTCATGTTATTAAACAATCAGAATAGAATTTCAGAGATTTGCGATTGCTTGGTTGTCAACTGCGGTTGCCTTGTGTTATTGTGCACGTGACGCGACGTCAAAGATCATACTGCATGATTACAGACGTCAGATGTCATCTGAACGAAGAACAACACGCTCTTATTTGGGAGAAGCACAATAAATTTAGCTACCAAAGTGACTGTGAACCTCCACCATCAGAAAGAGACCTTCAATAACACCGTGTGTAAATTACTTCTGTTTCTGATCTGTTGTACGTTCCACGCTGTCAGCTCTTATGAATAACTCAGATCTTATGACTATGTTTACACAGTGTTGCTTCATTTAGAAAGCTGAATTAGCAACCAAATGTAGAAGTCACGTGACCTCTCGTGGTAAGCGACGTTATACAATGCGTAATCACGTGAAGGTCTAAAGGTCTACCTTCCGTGAAGCGCTCTGCGACCATTGGCCTCAACCTGGTAAGATTACTAACGAAAAATATTAATCTGCACCAATTTGATGGGAAAAGCATCCAGAATTATTAAATGAATTAGGGTTTTTTAGTATCCACACTGCACTGGTATAAACATGAATATAACAAGAAGACAAGCAGAGAAAAAAGTCACAGTTATCTTGCCCCCCACCCCCTCCCCATCTGTTCTTGAACTTCTAATTCAGCCCGGTAACACGTTTAGAAGCAGCTGCTAATACAATAAGCTGTTTTCATTCTGAATTTGAGTTTACAAAGTGGAAAGAAGTTTAAGTCCAGTAGGTTTCCCTGCATTTCTAGTTGTATTACCAAAAGTGAATTGCAGCTACTTTTTTGACGCCGGCATGCATACCGACGTAACAGATCTATAAAGATCACAACTGGAAGCTGAGGGAAAGGGAAATACGTTTTTGCCCCTGGAGTGTAATTTCTGCTGTTGTTCAGTACATATATTATCACCATTTCAAAACAATTCGACATTCAATACAAATAAATCTTGGTTGTCTGTAGGCAAGAAGCTTCTTTCGTAGATCTCACACAGGACCATTCTGAAGCCCCTCCAAGCGTGCAACCAAGTTTAGCGCCTAGTAGGCAAAGAAAGCGAACCACATTGACTTCATCCCAAAGTCTGTCGCTACTGTAAGGAGTCTGGCGCAGAAAGTTGAAACGAACAGTGGGCGGTAATGGGAGGTGAGAGGTCGCTTTCTCGCCGCTGTTGCAAGTGCTGATTTCCGAGAAAAGAAGGAACGATCCGAAAGCTAAATCCACGCCTACGTCAGCGATCCAAGTCGGTGACAGACCACAAAATTTCTCTTGCCATAACGGCCTCTCGCGTGGGTGACGGTGTTGAACTTGTTGACTCCTCCTGTATAACTAGACGCTCTATACTACCCACCATCAATTAAAATTTACGAAAACTTTCTCGTCGCTCGCAAATGCCCACGGTATAGATCCCTGCTGCAAATCATTCCACTTTTACTTACAGCACTTCACTCACTGCTGCCTTACTGAGTTAATGCCGCGCATTAGTTGTACATGTCGTTGTCCAGAAGACACAACGGTAGCGAGCTGGGTGACAAATTTCCAACTATCTACCGACTGAAACAAGAACACTACTTGAGCCAGTGCTTTTGAGTGAGAGAACATACTCTCTCTTTCTCTCTCTCTCTCTCTCTCTTTGCCTGTGGCTAGTTGGCATTAAGATCGCTTCACAATTCGTGCAAATCATAGACTGCTGCCCTCACTCAGCGCTAAACATACATACACTAAGAGTACATGTTTGTGTCTCGGACATACTTGCCCAAAAACAAAACGATCACCAGTCCCTTAGTTCCGAAAAAGGTTTGCGAAAGATTTCCGTTTCTTGTAAGCCAAGTGCCCGTACTAGGAGTCTCTTCGAATACATTTCCAATAGGGAACGTCTTTGTCCCATCACTGGTTCACTGGGATTTGATTGAAAAGAACGTAGCTGTTCAATGGATCGAATGCATGTCAGCCCACCCAAGGGGGAGGAAGTTAAAAGAAAGCGTATTGTCAACTTTTCATCACCTTTTTTCAGCTTACGACGAACGTGTGAGGTCTTGAGACACACAGAGCAACGTGGTACAGTAGTTAACACGCTGGATATGTATTCGGAAACACCTGTTTCCAATTTCCGTCCGACCATCCAGATTCAGCGTTTCGATTCTTTTCCGAAATAACGTCACATGAATGCTGGTATGGTTCCTTCTAGATGGCCGCATCCGATATTATTGCTCACCATGTCGAAATGAGTTAATGCTCTGTCTGTAATCACCTCAATAATTACGAAATGCTATAATGGAAATTTTGCCTTCTCTTTTTGAGAGATACGTTCGCTTAATGTCAAGTCTGTATTATTTTTCATGGAAGTTCTACACATTTTCTCGCAAATGGAAACCGACAAGCCTGTAGCTGTCCATACTTCCCCCGAACATCAGTTACAGAAAGAAAATTTTCTTAGGAAAGTGTCTAACAACTACATACGAAGAGCTTATTAGGAGAGTCTACCACAGGACCGAGGAAGTGAAGAAGTTCGTAAACGGAATATTTTTGTTTAGTGGTATTTTTGTCTGTCAGTGTTAAGTCCAAGGAGAATTACGTACGTCTAAATTAAGATTATACTCTGCAACTTACGTACAATAACACATGGAGGGAGCATCATGCCAGTATTGTCTAATTTCTTCTCTATTCCATTCTATTTTATATGCCTCTGCCAGTTCCCTAATTCCTTCTGAAGATTCCAGCTTAAGTTCCTCGAGTAACTCTGTTTTCACTTTCATTTGGGCTATACCGACCTGTTATGATCCTAGACATCGCGTCTCTGTTTTCGATGATTTTTGTCATGAATAGGACACAAATACTGGGACAGAACTCTAGAACTGGTTGAACTAGGGTCTTGCAAGCGATTTCCTTTGGAGATACTTTTCATTTTTCCACATCTCCTCCAGAAAATCCAATTATCTCATTCGCCTAACGTACTATGAACTTCAAATGTTCGTCCCGTTTCATATTTCTGCTGAATACAGTACTAGCACAAAACACTTACCTGAAGTTACGTGTAACCCTGGCTATCTCTTTGTTATAGTCATTAAGTATGTTGTTTCGTTCTTATAGATAAAAGATAGCATGACTGGATATTTTTCGGCATTCTCGCCACTATTATTACTGACTTCCGATTTTCGGCTCGCGGGATGTCCACGTCGCAGTCGGTTTGTCCGAGTTTACAACTTCCATTGGTGCTCCCCAGGTTGTACACGGATCCTTCGGTTCATGCCACGGACATTCGAAATGCATTAGAAGTTAGAGCCAGTGAGTGACAGTTGCTCGCCCGGCACTCGGCATGTCCGTGACACGCCTGGGCGGAACGCTGGCGACATTTGCGTCAGGCGGGCTGGCATTGTCTCTGTGTGTCTCTGCTCGTCCCACGCGGCGGCATCCAGGGCAGCGGCGGGCAGGGCGGAGCGAAAGTGAAAGCAAGCCGCGCGGCGGGTCGTGGGCGGCGGCGGCGGCGCTTCCCGCGCGCCTCCGTCCGTTTCGACACCGCAAGAAACTCACGCACCACACGTATTTGGCAGCTCGTGCTCGAGCTGGCCGCTCGTCACCAGCCCAAATGTCTTCCCTACTGAAACTATAACAACAGAAACGAACTAAACATGTTTTCGGCAGCGTAATTTATTTCACAACGACTATTTTTTTTAAATACTTCTAAATAATCCCAACAGCACCTTCTTAATGTAATATTTACAAAACTTTTCATATGATGAGAACATACTTACTCATCGTTAACAGAGAAACTACTAGTACTCGATTAGAAGATTAATGGTCAACTTCTTGGAGTTCGTCGCAGCTTGAAAATATTTAGGTAGAATGCTAAGAAGCACTGTGAAATTATACAAACTTGTAAAAATCTGCTGCAGAGAAAGTAAAGGGGTAATTTTGTATTGCTGAAAGAGTTCTGGGGAAAATGAACACAACGCGGTAGTACGACTGATTCTGGATGTGGAGCCGTTATCAAGTAGACATTAAATTGTTCGTTTGTGTGGCCATATTGTCCGTAGTTGCTTTACAGTTCTTGAGGGTTATCAAGTAGATATGACAACGGCTATCGAATGAATTTAGAGAGGCATAACAAGAATCGTAACAGATTTGTAAAGTGAATTACTCTAAAACACGTGGCGAAGCCCACTTTGGACCATTATTAGTGGTTCCGTCGTCTGTTTTATTTGCAAATGAAGTACCGAAAAGATGACCCCGTTCTAGATTCTGTTATAATTTCCTTTTTCTTATCCTTGTCGGTCTTAAAGTGAACACACTAGAATGGTTTTTAAGTATTTCTTGACAAAGGATGCTACAAATACGACTAGCACTATTTCAGGGGAAGAACATCATCTTCCGTTCCTTTTTTACGAGATAAGTTCTCATATGGGCTGTATCTCACAACTACAGTCCCAGTATAATGTATATTATTAACTTCAGGCTTCCCCTTCTCTCCGATTTGGGAAAGATCGCAAACACTCCGACGTTACGGAAGAGTATATCGCATATAGCCTCTCGCACCTGATGCACCTACCAGCAATATATTCCAATACAGCAGCTTCTCTTTAGAAATTCTCACGATTCAGTGTGGCAGGTGGATTTTAACTGAAATCGTTTTTCCGAGCCTTCTAAAGCTACTCAGACTAGATTTTATTCACAGAAAAAGCAGCAGTATAACTGGAAATTTCAACGGCGATCTTCTCCAATTCTGATGCAGTGCAATATGTTTAGGCTGTTTTCGTTAGTTCATAATACAATTTTTTGCGTACCTCTTCGGTGGCGCGCAGAAATTCCTAATCCTACCTATTATACTTGCTTTTTTCAGTCGTAAGACACGTTTAATGCACGTATCCTCTGCAAGTCTCGTCATCTCCGAATAACGCGACCTACAAGCATTTGAACCTGCTTTCCGTATTCATCCGTTATTCTCCCTCCACAATTTTTACCTCCCCTCCCCCCCCCTCACCACACACTTCTGTGCATTAATAAAGTGATTCCTTCATGCCTGAGGCTGCATACTATCAACCGATCCCTTCTTTTAGCCAAGTTGTGTCGTAAATATCTGTCCTTAAAAATTTTGGAAATTTGTGGTAAGGCCTATGGGACCAGACTGCTGAGGTCATAGGTCCCTAAGCATACACACTACTTAATCTAACTTAAACTAATTTACACTAAAGACAACACACACACCCAAGCCCGAGGGAGGACTCGAACCTCCGACAGGGGAAGCCGCGCGAACCGTGACAAAGTGACCCTGACCACACGGCTACCCCGTGCTGCGAGACCTTAAAATATAACATCCCTATGTTAACAACATCGACGAGGAACTCAGACGTTTCACTCTAATTTACTTTCAGCTCCCTTCATGACACAAATGTTTAGAAGTACTTTCTGTTGCAAAAACTAGACCTTTGAACTATTTGCTTCCTAAGATCAGAAGAAACCATATTTAGTCACCTGCAAAAGTAAATAAATATATTTAGTGTTTAAATAAAAACTGTTGTGCCTTTACATCACACTAGTTCTCTCTACAACACTTCAAATCTCAAGCTGCCTTTACCTAAAGCCTAAGACACGCCTAAGGTCTTCCTCCTTTGTTGCTAGTGAATCTTCCTGGCTACAGGGTCGTAAACCATGAAAACTTTTGGTCCTAACTTTGTGTTCCTGGTTCCATTGAGTCTTGCCGACTGACGGGTCTGATTTTGAAGATAACGTACATTCCGAATGGTTATAGTTAAAGTGCAGCTATTCACAGAGGTCCAGTAATTATCGTATGACAGTTAAACTTGGCGGATAAGCTAATACCTTAATGTGGAACCGACTTACACTGGAAAAAAATTAGCTCCAATTTTGGTCAGCACTGCATATCGAAACATTTCTATAAGTCTTTCATGTATTCACAGCGCCAGATTGGCCCCTGGTGGCCAAAATTGTAACTAATTTTTTTCAAGCATAAATCGGTTCCTTGTTCAAGAATTAGAATATCTACCAAGTTTCGCTGCCATCCGATAGTTACAGCCCACACTGGACCTCTCTGAGTAGCTGCATTTAACCGTGGTACCACGACAAGGAGGGCTTAACCAGCAGCAAAAAACCATTGTCAGAGATAAAACTTAGCTATCGAACATGCAAAGATAAAACTTATCTATCGATTCTGCAGGGCTATAATCCCACGTAACTGTGTATGAAACTTTAGGAATAGAAAAGTTTCAAGAACCACCACCACACAACCAGAAGGTTACCAGGAACTAAGACAACCGTTCGTGCAAGCTTCCATTTGTGTGGTCTTCTTCCTTTGTCGTTTGTTTCTTTTCTTTATGTCGTGAATTTTCTTCATTTTCACAGTTATTTTCAGAACTCAGTAACGGATAGGAAACTATTAATCTCAGCTTTTGTTATATTTTCCTTAGCCACAAGTTTGAGTAATAAGCATCTTCAGTTTCTCCATAAAAACAAACAATTATAAAAGTCCAACAGCTGAAAACAGTCACGTGGCAAAGTTCTTTTACACACGAGCTGCACAAGCAGCGAGAGCCATGTTTTTTTTCTTTTTTTTTTTTTTTTTTTTTGATACCACTGAGAGTTATTTTGCATTTGTGCGGGCAGGACTCGGCACGTGATGAGGATCGCGACAGCATGGCGGCTGGCGGCGCTGCTGCTGGCCACGACAGCGGCGGCCACAGCGGCGGCGGCGGACTCTGAGGACTGGTCGTGGGGCGGCGGCCGCGACGCCAGGACGCAGCAGCTGGCGCCCTCCGCCCCCACGGCGGCCGCCTCCGCCCCCGGCGCTGGCGTCCCGCCCTCGGCCGCTGACGCAGGTGAGGCGGCGCTCGGGCGCTCTCTACCTCTCCAGTAACGCTAGAGCTGGAGATCGGGCCCCCGTCCCCACTGATGAATGTTAAAATATTGTAAACCGTTTTAACTTACTGGGAGACTGAGTAGTGTTGGCTGGATGCCCTCCATGTTTTTCTGGCGGCTAAAGGCAGTAACAACCTTCACCGACAAGTCCAAGCATGGAAGAACCGTCATGAACACTTCAGACTACACATCAGAGTAGAGAAAATTTTTTTGTGGCGGGTTACTAATAAACAGCGTCAGTGTCAGATCCGGTCCAACGGTCTCGGTCGACAAGTAAGAGGAGACTCAAAGTAACGTCTGAATAACAGCCGAGCATAGCACTTTGAAGGTGTGGCGGTGAAACTTTTAAGTTCCGTGCCACTCTCCGACGGTGGAAGGACAGAGGAGGGGTGCAGCAATGCGCCAACTCTATGGCCAAGGAGAAAAGTGGCTGGACGTGAACAGGCCACTGCTAGTGGCTGTACGAAACGGGCAGAAAAACGTGGTCGTGTGGGCCCTATCGTCAGTCATAGCCCGAATCCGAGTCTTCCAGGATTGTGAGCGGAACGGGGTGTCGGTGCCAGCGCCGTGGAACTGTGGTGCCGATGGTTTGGAGTCCAGCGATTGTGTCACGGAGGACGTCCACTTTTCTGTACAGTTCTCGAGCCTTACGGCGAATGGTAGTCTTCAGTATAGAGAATACTCAACACCTCTTATCATAGATCTGCCAAACATGAGTACATTCAAGTAGTTTCGCTCAAAAACCGCCGACGATGGCTCGCTCCTTCCAGAAATCTCAAGCCCCGTTTGGAATGCATCGCTTAAATAGCGGACAATAACTGAAGTGCTTTGTAACAAGAAGATACCGGACCGACTCATGCCGAATTTACACGATCCAGTCACATTATTGTGACCACTGCCTATGTTCGACCTCAACGTGTAGTAACAATTCACAGACAACAGGTGGCAGCACTAGCGAAGAAGGTATATGGGGTGTTGGGGGAGACAGAAACCACAGCAGTTGCTGTCGTAATTCGAAATCGGAGCAATTTTATCTGACGCCAAAAACGGCACGATCATTGGCTTTCAGGCCAAGGGAGCAAGCATTTCTGATTCGGCTAAGATTCTAAACTGTTCGCGTGCCGACATGGTAAAACATACCGTCCATGGCAAAATGGCACTATCCAAAAGAACCGACGCAACTGTGCTGCGGCACGCGACATAGATGGCAGGTGTCTCCTCAACGAAAATTCAGCGAACGTTGCTGCGTATGGACCTCCGCAGCAGGCGCCTCGCTCATGCAGCCATGACATCCTCATTCTTCGTTTTTAGCGAAAAAACATGGTCATCTTGCTAGAAATATTCTTAACAAAATTATCTGAGGCTGTCAGTTTTCCTAACATACCTGCGTTACGAGATAAGAAACAAAACCGCAGATCTATTTTGCAGGAAGCAGATTGTCGAGTCTGTGATGTTACAGAATAGAAGTGATGTGGCTATTCAATGGAAAGTTGGAAATTGAGATTTAACTAACTGTTTTATCAATCACAATTGGCGTAAGAATCATGGATTGACCATTGTCATAAAATATTGCATTATGAGATGTGAATAGTTTTTACTTGCGGTTTCGCGTGGCTTGAGGCAGTCACAACTAGCGTGCTATTGATTAAGAAGTTGCGTTATCGTCTTTCTAATTACTTCATGATCGTAGATACGGTCATACCCGGTTGTGAAGTTATTGTTATGACAAAAAAATTTCCTAAGGGACCAGAAAGTTCTTAAGGGCGCAAAAACAACTGTAACATCACACAAAAGAGAAACTCAATATTAAAGCTGATGCAAGAAGACGATAAAAAACAGTTTTCTTTTTATCAATGTAACGCACATTAGACTGCTGATCTTGGTGTCTGTAATATTAGCAAAATGCATAATTAAAATGAAAATAATACTGAGGAGATAATAGGAATGAGCACTGCTAAATGATTCAGTATTCCCAGAACAAATATTTATTATAACTAAAACATATATCGTACCTTAAGCTTAATACAACAATGACGGTAGATTTTTATGTCCATATCATGTCCATTGAGCGCTCTTTTATATAGCCATTGTCCTCTTGAGTCGCTCGTGCGTCGTCACGGTAAGTTACAACAGTTCTTCTTCCTACACTTCACTCAAAACTTAGACGGAACACGTTTTTATTTATTTAGTAAAAATAATTAGATCAGACCGCCACAAATCTGCGTCCGTCTTACTCGAGAAAAACAGTAAAAGTCTTCTTAGCGCTCAAGGCTTCATTTGTTCTCCCTCGAACAAAATAGTGAAGGATCGTATATCTATCCGTATTTTTCTGTTTTTATTGCCGCCCAAAGACGACGAATTACATTATCTAGAAAATTCCACCGTCGCCATGCGACGCCTTATTATACATTAATCATTATTTACAAACAAGTATTTGCCTTCTGGCTGAAAGTATTAACTACTCGTATTTGTTGTTTTAATGAAGTCAAAAATAGCGAATATCTCATTGCCTCCCATGAGGAGAGAGGGAATGCCGAAGGATTACCTCGATCCTCATGTCCTCATGAGATATTCGTGATTTTTTTGTGTGACATTTACATAATGTTACTGGCGTACTATGTACTTAAATTGAAATTACATTTATAAACATATATCAGATATTTATCATTTTTCAAAATAAAGTTTTTCATTCTTTGTTCATCAGTCACTTCATTCCATAATACCAAGACTAACATTTATGTGCATATTTAAGTTTGGTCCATATTTGCTTATAACAATAAGTGAACGTTCATTTCGCACTTCAGGGGATAGAATTCAGGAATTACTTTCTCTTGAGCTTAACAACTAATACATGAGTACAGTGAGTGCTTATTTTCACTAAACTAGAGTGGACAATGTTCGAGCATCTGTTGACTCCTTGTGGTTCAATTACAGTTTAATAACGTAGCACTACACTTCGTGATGCTTTCACTTTCTGTGTTAGCTGTCTACGGCGTTCATCATGCAGTACATCTGTCCTTTCCGCTGTGGTGCCAGGAATTCATGCGGCTTCCCGGGTTTTTATTTACAATATGAAACAGAAGAAGTGGAAAATTATTAGTATGACTTACAAGCTACTGGATACATTTATTAAGGATCGGGACTGGTCTGGAGTTTAGGGTCTTCCTATAGTGCACATTCATTTTCTTTGTCCATCAAGAGACAGGATTATAATTCATTTTAGCAGTGTTCAGGCGTGCCGGTATTAATGGCTTTAAGGTCTGAGTAATCTAACAATCTACTTCTCACTCATCTTAACTTCAACTCAAGAAAATCGCTTAATTTACATATGAAGATGTAGTCACACAAGTGTACAAATGTCTTTCCTCCAGTATGTACGATGGAAGTCATGGCGGTTAGCAGTTTAAAGTTTGGATTGTTTCGTCACCTACACGTCAGCCACTCACAGCGGCTGCACAGTGTTGCGTGAGCTCCAATACTCAGTATCCGTTCGCGCTCAGGCTGTAACAGAGCTGGTGGTCGTCGAGTGCTCCTTTTTTTTGTGAACTTCGTATCACACGAGTGCATCGATACAAACACCTCGCGCGCGTTTTCCATCGGAGGAGCCAGACACTGAAGCTGCCTCCATACTTCTCTGTCAACTGCCTCCCATGAGGCTCACAGGTAAGTGACGACGAATGTTTTAGCTGTCGCTGCACTTAGAACAACACTGAACTTTGCGTTGCACCTGTTGTCGTAGCCTTGACTTCTTTTTTACACTTGCAGTACAACACTACCACTAGTATACAGTGAACAGTTATTTTTATTATGCACGTCGCACTTTAGTGTGCATCTTCACACAGCATTCGTGCTTAGTTCCTTCGCCGATGGAGTTCATTCACAAAACAATCAATTTTGCACGTTTCCTCCACTGGTATAGAAAGACTTATATTCTACTATTTACAAAATATCACTTACGAGCTAATATTTACAATTAATGGTCACTCCTTTTGTTAAGTCCAGTGAACAACTGCTTTATGAATGGACTCTTTATATCTCAAGGTTTACTTTCACTAGTGAACCTAAAAATATTCTTTCAAACTTTCTTTTAAGGGCTCATCTCCTCATTATGAAAACTACAGGTTTCGCAACACTCGTTGCATTTATTCTTTAGTGCACCCAAGATCATTTTCTACTGCCACGCAGCATATCTACTACTTAACGAGTATGCATTTAACGCTGAATCTTTTTTTTTTTTTTGCTTGCCAAATTTGTTTTTATATTTGAGGGCAGACTGGATAACAATAGGTCTCCCTCTTCGCTTCATGTACTCAGCAATCGTTCTCTGTTAAAAAAAAAAATAGGGTAACGCTTGTCTACTATTTTTCGCATGAATGGAATTACCGACAGTTCACTGGGTTTACGCAACCGGTCCATAACAAACATTACCAAAGCTAGCGAAGTTCATCACGCTACGTGTCTCATTTCTCATAAGCACTGCTTTGCTTCGAAGCACACGTGCCTTTTACAAGTCGACCCTTGGTCTGGGTTAATGAACCAGGATCAAAAGGAACGGGCAGAAGGAAAATGGATTTCATAAGAGGAGTGTCTTAGGAGACATTTTTGCAATAAAATCTGCATGTAAATAAAATTATCTTAATAAACATAGGCACATATATAAACTTCAACCTCCTTCCTTACAGCATGCTTTGCTACTTCTACGTCTTACTCAGGTTATAGTCAATATTAAGTTTAAATATCACTGCATTGCTTGTTCTTTAGATTAGCCTTCAATTAGGGTATTGAATGGTCGCTAGATTACACTACAAATCTTCTGAAGATCTTTACTTGGACTTATTTATGATACAGGTGGCTTGCTGTGTGGTTATTTAGTACCTCGATTCTACTGAAATCAATTCGTCAACTAACATTCCTCATATACTCTTTACATTGGGCTCAGATCACAGGGAAATAGTTTACTTTCATAGCAATTAATGGCCTCGTGGAGTACTTACGCTACATTATTGATGCTTCATGGTTTGCCTCCATTTGTACTGTATTTCACCTTACTTAGTTTACTACAGCTTTTTGTCTCCTTGCGTGAACACATGCGGGTTACCACTTGTTTTTCCATTTAACAGCACGCTTTAACTGAACTTTAAGCTATTTCTTCTACTCCTGTCCACTGTCTGGAGTGTTTGAACATGTACCTTTTTTTTTTTTAAGCAGGTAATTTGGGCTTTTACTACAGAACTTCAAGTACTTACATTACTAAAAATAAATCTATAAATATTCTTGTACCTTGAGAGAAGTGCTTATTTACGCATCCTCCTCCATTTCTCACCTTTACATATTTTATTTAGCTCCGGGCAATCACCTCGCAAGCACTTTTTTTCTTATTACTAACTTAAAATTAAATTGAAATTCTTGGTGCAACCTCAATTTCCTGCTTCAGCTTGTTGAAGAAATATCGGTTCATGTCCATCACTATAAACAATTTTTTCATACATAGCATTTAATACTTAAAGTTTACATGTAATAGCCGTTACCATGTAGTCAGTGCGCTGTTCAACACAATACTTATCATTAACAGTTCACACAAGGAAATTTCCAGTAAGCAAGAATTCATTTCCACGACAGTATTTAACCACTACCATTATAAAATTTCTTTAAGTCTTGATGGTGAAATAAGCCTTTTACTCTCCCCGTAGCCGGGTCAGTTAACAAATAACTCCCTATGTGCGGTTTCCTTAAAATAAGGTAAGGACCTTGGTACATATGTTGCCACTTGCGATTTTTCTTACATATTAATGATGGCTTGAAATGAGTCTTAAGTAATACCTTTTCACCTACATGGTAATTTACAACTTTGTTTATTTTTTTATCATAGCCTTTCTTCCTTAATTGAGCATTGGTGGTAATGGAACTTAAAGCTTCTCGAATTTTGACATCTAGATCTACCTCAGGGCTAGGTATCTTGGGAAGAGGATCAACCCACTCATTCTGTTCCTTCTTTCGAGATATCAACTCGTGTGGAGTAAAACCTGTGGAAGTGTGTGGCAAATTATTAACTATCTCCTCAAAAGGTGTCACAAAATCAACCCAACGAGTTTGCTTGTCTGGAATGTACGTCCGAACAAATCTGTTAAACTCCTTGAAGATCCGCTCAGTCAAATTCGACTGAGGCCTAAAACGTGATATTAAGATCTGCTTGACATTGTGATGGGCCAAAAACTCACGCCATTTGCGGCAAGTAAAGTTGGATGCATTATCTGAAAGTATAGATTCGGGGACTCCGAATCGAGGGAAATAGTCATTTTCAAGACAGCGTATAATAGGCGGAGCACAAGATGTCTTCATAACATACATTCGAACGTATTTAGTGAAGTTGTCGAGAACAGCAACGAGGTATTTGACACCTCCCCTACCCATCGGTAGAGGGCCAGCCAGGTCAATGCTAATGAGCTGATTAGGTCTTTCTGCGATGATCGGATTCAATGGAATTAAAGTAGGAATATTCAGAGCTTTCGCCTTTTGGCAGATGACACAGAACTTTAGCAATTTGTGTATCCGACGATGTAGGTTGGGCACATAACAGTAAGTAGCAATCTTCTTTTTACACTTCTCTGGACCATAGTGGCCCCAAGAAATGTGGGTATACCACAAAAGATGTTCGACAAAACTGCTAGGTATACAAACAAGCCAGTTGTCTGATGACACAGAGGTACGATGAAATAATACCTGATTATGAATCTTGAAGAATTTGGACAACTTATGGTTTGGATTTTCTTGAAGAAGTCTGATTATTTTTCCCCACTTAGGATCTGTGGTCTGTAGTGTCTGGATTTGCTTGCACAGTTCCAAGAAATATTTTCTATGAATGGGATCCTGCATAAGAAGAACTTTGTAATTCGACATCTGTTCTACCAACTCACTTGTCTCAGGCAGACCTTCTGGTGAACGAGAAAGTGCGTCTGCAATAATGTTATCCTTGCCCTTTATATACACAATATCAAAATCGTATTCTTGCAGAAATAAACACCACCTGGTCAGACGCGGATGTTGTAATTTACAGGTCAAAAGACACGAAAGTGCTTGATGGTCCGTAAACACTTTTATCTTTCTGCCAAAAATGTAATAATTAAACCTCTTGAAGGACCAAATAACTGCAAGTGCCTCCACCTCAGTAACTGAATAGGACTTTTCACATTCTGTTAAGACCCTACTCGCAAAACTAATCACTCTGATCTGCTCTGTTTCGTCTACTAATTCAATCTGAAACAAACAAGATCCAATTCCAACAAACGAAGCGTCTGAGGTGATACAAAATTCTTTGTCCATTTGTGGATGACAGAGAATGTTATTGTTTACAAGACCATCTTTAATTGCCTGAAAAGCTTTCTGACACTCTGGTGTCCAAATCCAATGCGTACTTTTCTTCAGAAGATTGTGCAAAGCGGGATTGTTCATTACTTGACCAGACAGAAATCGTCGAAAGAAAGACGAAAGACCGAGAAATCCTCTTAGTTGCCTCTTAGTTACCGGCGTAGGGAAATTCTTAATCGCAGACAACTTTTCCGGGTCGGGTTTAATCCCTTCAGGTGTAATCACATGACCTAAAAACTTTACCTCACGTTTTCCAAATTTTGACTTTTTCAGATTCGCTGTAACACCATGTTCTTGAAATCTCTGAAACACCTTTCGTAGAATAGCTAAATGATCTTCCCAGTTCTTAGTGGCTATCAACACGTCATCTACATAAACAGTTACCTCATCCAGAAGTTCAGGTCCTAACACAAAATCGAGAGCAGAAATAAATATTCCCGAGCTTACATTTAAACCAAAAGGCATGACCTTAAACTGATATGAGCGGCCGGCAAATATAAAAGCAGTATATTTTCTGGATTCCTTGGCCAATTTCACCTGCCAATAGCTACTTCTTAAATCGAGTGTACTCAAAAATCTAATGCCATGTAATTTTTGCAAGTGCTCCTCAAGTGCTTCAGGCCGAGTCCTTATCGGTACAATTATTTTGTTTATTGATCTGGCGTCCAGTACTAGTCTGACACTACCGTCCTGTTTAAGTACGGACAACAAGGGACTTGAGTACGGCGAATTCGATAACTCGATAACATCCCAACACAGCATTTTCCTAATCTCATGCTTTACAGCTTCTCGTCGGGCGTAGGGTACTGAATAGTTTGCTTTGCAGAACGTTGAGTGGGGAAGCACTTCCATTTTATACTCGAACCCTTTTATTACTCCTGGTTTCTTTGAAAAGATTTTCTTGTAACTTACTAATAAATGGAACAACTCATATTTCTGCTCCCCCCTGAGTTCAGTCGATTCCTTGGCTTTAGCATCGATCTCGTCTGTGTCAGGAAGTAAGTCTTCATACTCATTGTCATTTATGTCATCCCATTTACTCAGGTCATTTGTCTGATCAAAGCACGGTTTGGCGGTCCTCTGTCGTCTCCAAACCTGATGCAATGTCAACACTGCCATCACTTTACTCCTTAACAAGTTAACAACAACTTGTTGTTGATTTACGATAAAGGTACACATTCCAGATTCAATATCCATCACTGCTTTTGTTTGTCGAAGAAACTCCATCCCCAAGAGACATGGAACTGACAAGTTCTTTACTATTAGAAAGTGGCAAAAAACCAAAACAGATTCTATCTGCAGTTGAAGCTGCGTCTGTAAACTAACTCTCTGTTTCAATGGACCAATCGCTCCCGATATGGAGCAGCCCTGAATCGGCAATGATAAAACTTTTGAAACAGAAGACACCTGTCTGAAGAGACATGATGACATCACATTGATGTTTGCTCCTGTATCAACAATGGCTGTGACAGGAATGTTGGCAATAGAAATCTTAATCGAAGCCTGGACCTGTTCATCATAAATGTCATTAATGTCTTGAGCTTCTAGGTCAGGTGCAAGGTCATCTCGTAAGTCGGTCTCATGGTCGTACCGTATCGCATTAACATACTCAGAATCAGAGTATTCGTTAGTACCCCCACTGGAACCGGCAGCGACCTCTAGGAGGCTGAAAGGTGCTGCCTCTAATTTTCCGCAGGATGTTTAACCTGTTTGTCATTCATGGCCTTAAGTGTTTGTTCCGTTTCATATTGGTGCTGGTTATGTGGTACAAATGCCGGTGTAAAGGGGTAAAATCCACTGGGTGCATTCACTTGTGAATAGAATACTTGAGAAGGCTGATGTCGCCCGATCTTTTGGTTGCCGGCAAAACCATTTCCTTGTGAAGGAAAGTTCGCATTTGGTGCCATTTGAAAATTGTTCCGCGGTCCTCTATTCTGTGAAAAGTTGTTCTGATGTGCTGGGTGGCCTCCGCCTTGCCCATGCCACTTGCTATTTTTCGACCTATAACTTTGATTGTACACTGGCCCATTTGAAAAATTACCACTAGTTTGTGGAGAATTTCCATGCTGCTCAGGCGCAGAATTAAAGGGTGGGTTTCCGTACTGATGTTGTACCTGGTGGTTGTAAATTGGGTGGTATCTCTGCTGATTACTGTAATTGGTTTTCTGCTTCCGTTTAAAGTTATTGCCGTTTGCGTTTTGATAACCGCTGGCAGGTTGGCAACAGCGGTCGCAGTAGCTCGCTCTCTCCTTGGGCGCATTGTTGTCCGCGTGCGATGCATTCTGCTGGCTGCCAGGGAAGAATTTGCCGCTGCCAACCTTGGAGCGCACATCCTCGCTAATTAAATCTAAGGAATCCAGCACAGAAAGGAATACATCCGTGTCTTCTTCGGACACATTTACTAATTTCTCTCTAATAGACACAGGGAGTTTGCTTTTGAGAATCATAATTACGTCCTTGGAAGAAATCGGAGAATCCCAGAATTTAATTTTTGCTAGATACTTCTCAAAGTATCGCCGGAGACTTCCATGCTTCTCATTGAAAATTTCCGCACCATACACCTCCTTCCTTAATCTTTGCTGTACCCCATTACTCCAAAATTTTGCCAAGAACATTTTCTCAAACTCTTCATAATTCCTACACGTGTCTACCATTTCCGTTCCCCATAATGCTGCATCACCAGAAATAAAGCCAGTGACGAACTGAATACGCTGTCTGTCTGTCCAGCTCCTGGGAAATATGCCGGAAAAATTCTTTAGGAACACGATGGGGTGTATTTCTCGCTTCTGCGGATGAAAAACAGGAAAAGTGCGATGCTTAATCACACTTTCCTCTTGCATTAAACTCACAATTGTGGGCGGATCATTTAGTTTCCCTACTCGGGACTCAACAGGACTGTTGTTTTGCATGTAATCAGGCGGTGAACAATAAGGAGTTGACTGACATTCGTCACCGTCTAAATAGTTGTTCCCTATAGTTTGCGTATGCGTGTGCGGATTTTCTACCCAGTTTCTCAGCATTCTGACTTCGTCCACTACTTGCTGCTTCCACTCGGGAAGATCCCGTGTGAGTGTCCTCCGAATCTGTCCCAATTCAGAAACTACTGTGTCTCCCGACTTACCAGGAGCAGCTAAGATTTCGTAAGTTACATCCTTGACAGTCTCCCTAAGCTCCTCCCTGACCTTCTTTTCGATAAAAATATCTTTACCCTTTATCCATTCACTGTAGTGTTCCGACAATGCCTCCGCGTGTGCTTTCACGGTGCTCTTAACCTGTTCTTCAATATTGATTGAGTCTATCTGCCTCGACAGATCCTCCACTACACCTTCAATGTCAGATACTGCATTTCTAACTGAGTTTATTTCTTTGGTAGCTGCCTGAATTTTTGTGTTTAATGTTCCAGATACTTCAGCTATTTCACTTTTCACCTGTTTCTGCATTTTCTGAATTTGATCACTGATCTTAGTTTGCACCTCACCCAAATGGGTATTTAATTCAGCCGTAATTTCTTTATGCAGATCTGTTTTGATTGTGCCTAGCTGTGTTTTTAATGATTCGCTTACAGCATCTAATCGGGCGTTAACAGTCTCATTTTGTGTTTTTATAGTCTCATTTTGTGTTTTTACTGATTCGCTTACAGCATCTAATCGGGCGTTAACAGTCTCATTTTGTGTTTTTACTGATTCGCTTACAGCATCTAATCGGGCGTTAACAGTCTCATTTTGTGTTTTTATAGTCTCATTTACTGCGTCAAACTGTTGTTTCAGCATTTCCATTAACGCACCGAGGTCATTTGTAGCTGCAGCGGGAAGAATTTGGACTTTAGGGTCACTTTCCCCTGTTACAGACATGGTTAGTTCAGTTTCCACACGGGAACCTACCGTTCGCGATCGTAAAGGGTATGGAATACTATTAACGTCTTCACTCCCGTCTCCTGTTGTCACCTGTCTCTGTTTACTATCTGCCATTTTCGTTAGTAAATCACGTGCTACGTAAGGCTTTCGTCGTTTGTCAGTGACGTGGTGAGTCCGCTAAGAGCACCACTCTCGCGTGAGCAACAAATGAAATTCTATCTGGCGAGAAGACAAGATGGAACCTAACCGTTTCAGACAAATGAATGAAGATGCTCTTCACTGCAAATTGCGCACACTATCCACCATGTTGAAAATGCAATACAGGTATACTAACAATGGGGAGAAATAATTTCTATTATCAGACTACGAAGAATTTTACTTTGAAAGATAAAATAAAGCAGATTTTCTATAGCGGGAAGGAGATAGAAAGGATGTGGATCGACTTGGAAAAGCAACGTTGCTACTGAAGCACTACACTGCGTATGCAAAATTCTGACTTACTTTTTGATGGCTTGAATACCGCTATGTTGTCTCAGCAAATTCACGTCTCTTTTCTTTTCTTTTCTCTCGGTAATTAAACTGCATTATTGACCGTTATTCTCACAGAGATACGATGTGTACATGAAACGACAGAACATTTATTAACACAAGCACATAGAAAATTTTCCAAGAATTTGAACTAATTTTTGGTCAAGTCCCTGTTCGGGCGCCAAGTGTGATGTTACAGAATAGAAGTGATGTGGCTATTCAATGGAAAGTTGGAAATTGAGATTTAACTAACTGTTTTATCAATCACAATTGGCGTAAGAATCATGGATTGACCATTGTCATAAAATATTGCATTATGAGATGTGAATAGTTTTTACTTGCGGTTTCGCGTGGCTTGAGGCAGTCACAACTAGCGTGCTATTGATTAAGAAGTTGCGTTATCGTCTTTCTAATTACTTCATGATCGTAGATACGGTCATACCCGGTTGTGAAGTTATTGTTATGACAAAAAAATTTCCTAAGGGACCAGAAAGTTCTTAAGGGCGCAAAAACAACTGTAACATCACACAAAAGAGAAACTCAATATTAAAGCTGATGCAAGAAGACGATAAAAAACAGTTTTCTTTTTATCAATGTAACGCACATTAGACTGCTGATCTTGGTGTCTGTAATATTAGCAAAATGCATAATTAAAATGAAAATAATACTGAGGAGATAATAGGAATGAGCACTGCTAAATGATTCAGTATTCCCAGAACAAATATTTATTATAACTAAAACATATATCGTACCTTAAGCTTAATACAACAATGACGGTAGATTTTTATGTCCATATCATGTCCATTGAGCGCTCTTTTATATAGCCATTGTCCTCTTGAGTCGCTCGTGCGTCGTCACGGTAAGTTACAACAGTTCTTCTTCCTACACTTCACTCAAAACTTAGACGGAACACGTTTTTATTTATTTAGTAAAAATAATTAGATCAGACCGCCACAAATCTGCGTCCGTCTTACTCGAGAAAAACAGTAAAAGTCTTCTTAGCGCTCAAGGCTTCATTTGTTCTCCCTCGAACAAAATAGTGAAGGATCGTATATCTATCCGTATTTTTCTGTTTTTATTGCCGCCCAAAGACGACGAATTACATTATCTAGAAAATTCCACCGTCGCCATGCGACGCCTTATTATACATTAATCATTATTTACAAACAAGTATTTGCCTTCTGGCTGAAAGTATTAACTACTCGTATTTGTTGTTTTAATGAAGTCAAAAATAGCGAATATCTCAAGTCGTAGTTGGTTCAGATACATCACTAAGCCAAGTACACTTCGCAGCTCTTCTTGCCCCTGATATGACACTGAACAGAAAGTTCTACTGGTTCTTTCGTGAAGAGATAAATAGAAATGACTATTACGGAAAGTTTTTTCGTAAGATACAGGAAGTATAGAATAAATGTTTCTCGATATTCCTCATTATGTGCCACTTTTTTGACGGAGTACCAATAAAAACTTCGATTCGCAATAAAATGCATCTGGCTGGTAGAGCTGTAACTTACGTAGTTATAACAAAAATGTCAATTGTTTTCTTTACAAGTTACTTCACAGCCGTTGGCAATTGATTAAATTAAGACATGTTTCTGCTGACGCTGTAAGTTTATGTCGTACTTCTATTTGCTATTGGCCAGTTTCAATCTCGCGGTGATCATCAAGCATTTTCATGTACGTGGTCTACTGTTTATAGACCGTACACGAAGTCAAAAACTAAAATTTAGAAAGAATGCCGCGGTGTGTTGCATCCAACGTTGTCAAACCACGGCATATTGACAACTGTTCTTCGTTTTTAGCGAAAAAAACATGGTCGACTTGCTAGAAATATTCAAGGGTCTCTTAACGAAAGTATCTGAAGCTGTCAGTTTTCCTAACATACCTGCGTTACGAGGTATGAAACAAAACCGCAGATCTATTTTGCAGGCAGCAGACTGTCGAGTCGCAGTTGGTTCGGATACATCACTAAGCCAAGTACACTTCGCAGCTCTTCTTGCCCCTGATATGACACTGAACAGAAAGTTCTACTGTTTCTTTCGTGAAGAGATAAATAGAAATGAGTATTAAGCGTCTCTGGACTGTGGACTGAAGACCACAGCAACAACTGCACGTATGTGCACTTTGCCTGGTAGCAGTAGACATATGTCCATTTACATGCAAATGTTCGACAATGAGGTGGAAATTTTCAAAATAAGCGCATATTTGTCTTTATTTAGAAAACGTAGTGGCTAGAAATGAACTGGTCGCCGGCTAGGAGTGACCCCGGTTGCTAGCAGAGCGCTCTCGTCTTGCCCACAGGCGTGCTGCAGCAGGTGGTGGACTCGATCCTGCAGTCTGGCCGACAGGGCCGCAACCTGGACGGCTACGACGACGTGTACAGCGACCCCAACGTGCAGCACGCGCTCACCGCCGGCAACGACACGCAGGCGCGCCACTACATCCGCGAGCGCCTCTGCAACCTGGGACTCATGGCGGTCAGTACCACCTCTCCGCAAAGCTCTGTCGCTGCGCTACAGCCAAGTGCGTCCTTAGTGGAAGACTAATGCAGGGGCAACTTCTCTGGTGTGCTTTCCATTCCGATTTTTGTATGAGTATCGCCTTACTGCTGCACTCAGCGTCAGTCATTAATTTCTCCCAATATAGCGTGTCTACCTACTTAAATTCGAGCATGATCAAAGACATTCATATCTGACATTCGTTGAGCATCGTACCCATATGAAACTGATCAAATAGTAACAATTAACTCGCTGGCTCTCCATAGATCATTTCGCACCGTGTGGAATACAATAGACACTGGTAGTGGACAGACTGCAGAGCTTATCATTCTATTAGCAATATCCTTCCAAACGCTCCACTCATGTTCTGGAGAAGTGTGGTTTAAATCCCTCTGAATCATCATCCCGTGGTTACTGCTTGTGTTTTGTCTTTGGCTACATAGTCGTTGAAACGTCGTTAAGGGCTAGTCTTCTTTCCTCCCTACAAAACGTCCAAATGAATTAAAATTCTATCCATCTTTACGGCAAGACTAGAACTTACTTCCTTTGCTCATCCATCTTCCTCACTGACTAATACAGGTAGTCACACCAGAAAAGAAGCACAGGATGCCTAAAATGTTAAGATGAACAATTGCAATGAAACACACATGATTTTAGATTATCTCAGATTTATGTTGAATAAAATTTGCTACCAGTCACAACTGGTTTTTTTTATTAAAGTCACGACCGGTACCGGGCTTATGTCTATCTTCAGGTGACTATGCATTCAGTTTAATGCTTCCACCTTCAATGTTGCAGCTCACTGCTCAGCCTAAAGTTAAGTTACACGCTGTTGACTATGGAGACGGAAGTTAAACCACTTGAGGTGGGAAAATGCCGATGTACTTACATATAGATGGTGTTCCGAAATCGTGGCAAATGTGCAGTTACAGTTCGGATACATATGAAGTATACATAGCATAAGAAATGTGGTGTCACCGCCAGACACCACACTTGCTAGGTGGTAGCCTTTTAAATCGGCCGCGGTCCACTAGTATACGTCGGACCCGCGTGTCGCCACTATCAGTGATTGCAGACCGAGCGCCGCCACACGGCAGGTCTAGAGAGACGTCCTAGCACTCGCCCCAGTTGTACAGCAGACTTTGCCAGAGATGGATCACTGACAAATACGCTCTCATTTGCCGAGACGATAGTTAGCATAGCCTTCAGCTACGTCATTTGCTACGACCTAGCAAGGCGCCATTATCAGTTTATATTGAGATTGTTATTAATGTATCAACAAGAGCGATGTTCTCCAATTATGGATTAAAGTTAAGTATTCAAAGAGCTTCGTACTTTGTTTATTAGACTCAACTCCTTTAACTGTTCCAGACCTCACGCCAGCCTGCGTGAGCTTAAACGCGTGCATTTCGGCCTGCTCTAGCAACACGGTGTTGGCTCTTCTGCCAACACATCAAGAAATGTGCAATAACAATTTGAATTTTCTATCTATATGTAGGTACATTCATCTCTTGTCGCTTTGCCACTTCCAAGGTTTCACTAATGTCTTCCTATTCAACATCATGCTAACTTGTTGTTTAGGTTCAACACGGAACTCTAAAACTGAATCTTGACATAGGAAATTGAACGGATGCTGATCTGAAGATGGGCAGAAGTCCGAACCACCTTCAGTTGTGACTGGTAGCGTATTATATTCAACGCACCCTTTAAACGACCAGCTACGGAGCTGGTTGTATCAGGTTTATTATTTTTTTTATCTATGCTTAGCCTTAGATCCTAAACATAACGGAGTATTACATGCTGCAAAATTTCGTTTTTGATTTTACAAAATACTATCGACATAAATCTAGGTTTCTAACATATTTCCTAAGAGTCCTTTTTTTACCGTCAGGATTTCTCCAAATCCGAGGGGGGTGCTAGTTGTGGGTATAGCTGCACGATGTGGCGGATACACGTCATTCAACAACTCATTCAGAGCAGAGAGTCGGAACTGGGCTCCATTTGGGCAGTGAGTCTCCTTATCTCCCACAGTTTTCTTTTATTCCTTTCAGTGCAGACCAGTGCTTACGTTGTCCCTCAAACACTAGATCTTAACGTATCCTTCGCCTACCAGTCTGGTCCATCCAGTGGCCTTCATTAAAGTCATACGCTTGCAGCATGTGGCATTAGTCTCAAGATTATCACTGGCTGATCGAAATCGGTTATGGTATTGTGAAATACTCATACAATTATGTCGTAAAAATGTGTAAAAAGAATAAAAGAATTTCGCGTGGTTCGCTGCACTGTCGGGAGTCTTCGAACGCATAATTGCTGCATTCTTGTCACACCACATTGCTCACATGACTGATTTTCAATTTTCATTTGGCTGCGCAGCTTCTTTGAGTCATTCACACATTAGCTACAGTCTGATCCATGAACGATGGCGGTTCGTGACACGGACGGGGATTGTATTGTTGCCGGTTCAAAGCAACTGTTGCGGTAAGAGCATACTTGTGCTCTGCGCTTGAAGAAAGCGTGTATGCTGCAAATTATGTCTCTCGCATGCTTATGTAGAATTTGTCGCTTACCACCACCAGCAACAGTGACAACTCGGAACAAATAGAATAAAAATTCGCTAAATAACTCGCTACGATCACGTTTAATACTCGCATTGGCTACGATTTTCACAGCAGAGCGCTCATTGGCTGTCAGAGAATACGCGACGTGGATGCGCGGTACAAGCACAAGTTCGCCCGCCATCGTTCGGGACTCCAACTATAGTGTAGTGTACACAGCAGGAATGTAATTTCTGGTCACGCCTCCCCCCGCAGTGCGACGACGTGGTGCCGAAGCGGCCGTACGTGGAGCCGCACGAGCTGATCTACGCGCAGCCCGTGGCCATCAAGCCGGTGGGGCAGCCGATCCCGGCGGTGCCGGTGCGTGGGCCCCCCAAGAGGCTGCCGCCCCCGCACCACATCCCCCACATCCCCCACGTCCCCCACAGACCCCCGCGCCCCTACCCGCCCGTGCCCGGACCCATCTACGGAGCGCCTAAGCCGCTGCCACCGCCCGTCTACGAGCACGGCTTCGACGGCCCGGTGGCATCGCTGCCGCCCCTGAGGCCGCCCACCAAGGGCCCCATCGACGTGGTCGTGAACTCGCACAGCGGCGTGCAGCAGCACGTGCACCACCACTACCACCACGGCGAGGCGGGAGCCGCGATCGTGAAGCCGGTGCCGCTGCTCGACCACCAGCCGGCCACCGGGCCCGCCTCCTTCTACGAGCCGGGCCACACGTACGGAACAAGCGCGCCGGGCGGCGGCTTCACCGGGAGCTTCGCCGGCGGCAGCGGGGGGAGCTTCAGCGGCAGCTACGGCGGCAGCAGCAGCGGCAGCTTCAGCGGCGGCTACGGCGGAGTCGGCGTCGGTCCCTTCTACAAGAAGGAGCTCTCCCTCAAGGCACCTCTCAGCGGTGAGTATCTCAGCGGGGCGCCACTCTCTTCTACTCTGCCGCAGCCCGTACGAAATATGAAATCAACATCACTTTTGCTACACAGCTGATACAGTCATCTTTCCATGTTGAAAATATCAGGTACCTGGGTAAAAACTCGCTACATTTATCCATAGTGAGTACATCCCTGGGTGTCCTAATAATCGAATAACGCTTATTTTAGGACTTTTTCTACTTCCTTGATTCCGTTCCTTTTCTTATCCGGTAATTTTCGCCACCGTAACTCATTGGTCAGCGTGTCCGGCTGCAACGCGGAGAATCTGACTTAGTTGTTTTGTAGAGCGGGCAACCACAGCCAAATTTCGACATTTTTCCAAAGAAAGTTCCGCACTGGCTGTATAAACGATTTTTATTAAATCTGCGACCGGTTTTGCACCACTTATCGGTGCATCCTCAGGCAATATACGCTATTTATAACACGGCCTTCACTTAACGACCGAGAGCAGCGGCGTTTATGTAGAGTTGAGAGTGCTAACAGACAAGCAACAAGGCGAAAAATAACCGCAGAAATCAACGTGGGACGTACGGACGTACAACGAGAGTATCCGTTAAGACATTGCAGCGAAATTTGGCGTTAACGGGTTATGGCAGCAGACGGCAGCGCCTCTCCTGGGCTCGTGACCATATCGGTTGTGCCTTAGACGAGTGGCAAACGGCGGCCTGATCTGATGAGTCCCGATTTCAGTCGGTAAGAGCTGATGGTAGGGTTCGAGTGTGGCGCCAGCGTCGCGAAACCATGGACCCAAGTTGTCAACAACGCATTGTGGAAGCTGGTGATGGCTCGTAATGGTGTGAACTGTGTTAGCATGGAATGGACTGCGTGATTTAGTTCGGTTACTCGGAGACCATTTGCAACCATTCATATACTTAATGTTCCCAAAAAAAGATGGAAATTTTATGGCTGACATTACGCCATGTCACCGGGCCACAGTAGTTGGCGACTGGTTTGAAGAAAATTGTGGACAATTCGAACGGATGATTTGACCACCCAGATAGCTCGCCATGAAATCCCTCGAACATTTATGGGACGTAATCGAGAACTCAGCTCGCGCAAAAAATGCTGCACTGGCAGCACTTTCGCACTTATGGAGGCTTTAGAGGCAGAATGGCTCAATATCTCCTCAGGGGAGTTGACTTATTGAACCCATGCCACGTCGAGAAAAAGGAAGTCCGACACGATGTTAGTAGGTACCCCATGACTTTTGTCGCCTCAGTGTACTGAGTCGGACCGCTCCCAATTTTAATGAGGGGCGTAGTGTACGGGGATAAATGTACTGCATAAAATTCAGCAGTCGACGACCAGCATCACATCCATTGCGTTTCTACGACCTTTAGCCACTCAGTGTCTGTATGTGCATCATGATTGTATCACTCTCATTATTAACAAGTGTTTGAAGACTGCAAGACTGTCCTTATTTCGTCTCTACTTTCTCAAGTAGCCCTCTATCATTCATTTCAAGGCGCTCTGCTCTAAACAAAGCCTAAAATCATGTGCCATTGTAGTACTGCCTCGATTGGGACGTTTTTCCTCATTTATTGCATATAACTGACAAAGCAAGATGGAGACTAGCAAAGGCAACGATGGAATTCTTCTCCACAAGAAGCCCACTCGTATCGAACATATACCGAGTGAAATGGCGCGGTGGTTAACACACTGGACTCGCATTCTGCAGGACGACGGTTCAAACCCACGTCCAGCCATCCTGATTTACGTTTTCCGTGATTTCCATAAATCGCTTCAGGCAAATGCCGAGATGGTTCCTGTGAAAGGGCACGGCCGATTTCCTTCCCCATTCTTCCCTAATCTGAACTTGTGCTCTGTCTGGAATGACCTCGTTGTCGACGGTACGTTAAACACTAATCTCCTCCTCCCTATTAAACATAAGCCTTAATTTTCGCCCCATATACGCGTACATTCACTGTAACAAAACATTCATCTATTTACTGCCTACGTAAAGTGTTGTACGTTGGACGCAGGTGTGAAGTGTAAGCGCATGCGCAGGTAACGGCCTGGGTTCGTCGTACGCGGGCAGCGGCGGCGGCAGCAGCGCCGCCTACGAGACGCCTCGCGCCGATGGCGGCTACTATACGCAGGACTGCGTGTGTGTGCCGTTGGAGCAGTGCCACGATTTCGGCCGCAAGGAAGACGGCCTGCTGATCGACCCGCGCAACCTGCCCTCCACGATCGAGGCCATCGACGACGGCGCCGTCTACGTCACCGACGCCAACGGCACTGTGGTGTCCGTGACGCGGCACGCCAAGAGGGACGGAGAGGCCTCCAACGCGACTGCCGCAGACGACCAGGAGGCGGCAACGAGAAGCAGGCGGCGCCGGGACGCCGAAGAGAACAGCAATGTCCAGCCGGTAAGTAGCGCGCCGGCGCCAGAGAGCACCAGCCAGGGGACGCTTCATTCCGGTCCTGAGTAGCAGTCACCATCCCGACATCGCTCCTTCCAAACCCATCGCTGTGCGAATAATTCTCCGCATGGGAAACTGATTACCACAAAATCTCTAATGGACAAGATGATCTCATGCAATACAATGCACATTAGGTTCTATCTGGATGTCAGTCTTGCTCTGTACATGGCGCTGGATAGTGGGAATCGCAGCGATAAATTATTTTATTTGGAGCACACAGGCAATTTTTTATATTAATTTTCCACGCAAATTATTTCCCTTTATTTCCAATCGATTTCGAAGCCTTTTATGGCCCCATCTTCAGGCATTTAGGCACAGCTATGTAAATGAAATACACTAGGAAATATACCTTTTCGCTATATGACACGTGTGGACTAAACAAAATAGTAACTTACAAATTTGAATAGGGCGCTTGTTTTACCTTAGTATTTTGTCTATTTTGTATCGATAGGTGTAGTCCAGTTACAAGTTATACAATGTATGCCTAAATACTTCAAGACGAAGCCATAAGGGGCTTTGGAATCGATTAATTGCAACTAGAGCAAACAACAAACACAAATGAGTGGAAAATTAGCATGAATGTAAGCTGTGTGCTCCAAAACAAAGTTAGCCCTAAGCACAGGTAAGGGTTGTTGGGAACGAAATAGGAATCCCGCGTTGCTGTCCTGGGTAAGGTCTTGGTGGTTTTCTCCCATCTCTTACGAAACATACTGTGTGTACTATTGTGATGAACGTTTGTGCACAGTAGTGTCGTGTTTGTGTTGTTATGGTACAGCAAGCGATGCTTTCCTCAACACGAAGACTGGTTTGAGCACTGCAGTGTTTTACCATGCGTGGTCTTATTTGAAGTGATGTGTCCTTGCTTTTTTCGATTAGTCACTTGCAGAGGGATCTAAAGTTTAACATGGATTCCGAATCACGATGCAGTTTTCTCGTTGAATGACTAATCATTAACAGAGACGAAAGTCGAGACAAACAACAGGGAAAAAATTCTAGCGCCGAACGTATGGAACAAAGTGAAGGTTTTAGCTGTCGTCTTATCCACTCGAGTAGCATCAAGGAAACCTTTGAAATCCAGAAAATGTACCTCTTCATTCCTTGTCGGTCGAATATGGTGACGGAAATTACTTCCACCAACAGATTCAAACCCGATAAATGCAGATCGAGCACCACAGAACTGTCTTACTTTGGCCACTTCATCTAAGGAGCTGGGTTGTTTCTCAGTAAACTGGTCCTAGGTTTCACACCTAGCGCTAATCTCAACCACTTTAGTAGAGAAATACGTTCTTTTTCAGAATTGAAGAACAATACTCCGCAAAGTTGAGACATTTCAAAGATGTAAATGGAGTATGATTTTATTGGCACGATTTGCTTTATACGGCTGCCTGAAATACGAGCAACTGCAGCCGTACCAAGTGCATTACAGTTTGCCAATTCCGTAAGTGTAGCAATCATCTGATTAACATGGCCAGATAGGATATTCTAAGGCCACTGTCATGGAAAGTTAACAAAATAAGGTACAGAACGTTTCATTGCTTTGTATCCGATTAGTCACACACTGTTCTTTGTTTAGGTTGCTAGGAAGTTCTCAAAACGCGAAGAGTTAAAGAAAGAAGGTGCGTTGCACTTCTGATTTGGTCGTTTATAATGAAACTTAGTTTTGTAGCAATAAAGAGGCTTTCACATGATAGACTGATGTGGGGAGCTTGGTCAGATCAATCTTAGAACTATCACAACAACGTCAATGCAACATTCATCGGAAATTAGTTGAGATGTTGTCCGTTACCAGTGAACCGGCATGAGGCGTCTGCGCTAACTCCTGTATCGTTTGAGCATTGACCTGCTATGCTCAACGTATTGACTGTTTCTTATGATAATCACTAATTTTATTGTAATAGCAGAGGCGGTTCTGATGATAATGCTTTATAACCTTGCACTGACTGTATATAACACCTCACAAAAGCCTCGCTTGTACAGCTAAAATTTAAACCTGCTTTTTGTAGCGTGAGGTGACGGAAGACCCGGATGTGGCCAGCACATCTGAGTCCGATGCCAGTGGCGGTTCTGTAGACGCAGTAAGTTACTCACATTGCACACGCATAAGAACATATGCACATTTCCTTCAGTTGCAGTTTACGGAATTCAATAATCTGTCGATGGAGCAAGACGTCATCTTCTGTGCTGGTGCATCTGTGTTACAGGGCTCAAAAGGCCACAAATCGATTTATTTCAAGCAATTCCACAACATTTACAATAGTCGATGAAAGTACGTAAATTATCCTGCAACGTAAATATCAGCGATTACTTTTTAATCTAGCGATCTGTACGTCAATGATTCTGTTTCTTTATTCAAACAGCACTGATCGTTCTCGTCCACTCTTTATTACTTAGTCGGATGTCAGAAATGCTGGACCACGACTAGGTATATGGCCGTGGACATAGGTGATCGGCCAAAGACCCCGGTACATGAGAGATACGTTCTGCATGGTGAATGGACATTCATACTGTTTCACTGCATGCATCCATTTTTCCCAATACCTATCGGAACGTTGTGAAACGGTCACTTGTTTCAATCCGAGCTACGAATCACGCCTTTGAGCAGTATCCTTAACCTATCCATCACCGCCATCCTCTCCTCCCAAAGAGGCACGTGGGGTACATTCCTGGTTCAGTTGACTAAAAACATTTAGTAGTTCACATCTACTAAGAAACCTAAAAACCTAACCAAACCATCATTAGATAGAAATTTATTGCAGTAATTTTTACTAATAAAGCGTAGTTTAGAGAGGATGTAACGAATGCACGCGGGAAGAAAGGTCAGTGTGATTCGTCTACGGGTAGTGTGATTGTGGAAAGTGGCAAGCTGGCAGTTTTGACGTAACTGTGGTGGGGTGTTCGCTTGGTAGTCCAGAGCTGTTACAGCGCGTGCCGCGCCAAGGCTGAAGGTTGCTGCTCGTGTTCACAGCGCCTGCTAGGCGAAGACAGCAACGTCAAGCTGAAACCCACGTTCGGAGTGTCGTTCGGTCTGCCTCAGGGAGGAGGAGGAGGTTATCCCTTGAACCCGTTCGGTCCCAACCCTGCCATCAACCCATACGGCGGCTCCGTCGGTGGTCCCGGAGGCATCAACCTCGGGCTCGTCAGTGTGAACCCGCTAGTGTCCGTGCAGGTGACCAAAGACGAGTACGGAGACAAGGTGGTGAAGCCTCTCGTCAACCTGCACGTCACCCCCAACCCGGGCCTCGTCCACAAGCTGGGCAGCCTCCTGCACGGCGGCTTCCACAAGCCCGGCTACGGCCTCTTCCACAAGCCAGGATTCCCCTCCTACGTTAAGCACGATCACGATCACCACCATCATCACGTGCACGTTTCCAAGCCCGCACCGGTCTATCACAAACCACATTACTACTACCCGCCCAAGCCCTACTATCCGTACAAACCAGCGCATTACTCGAATGGCTACTATCAGTCTGGGCCCAGCTATTACGGCCAAAATTACTACGACGCCTACCGCACGAACGACGACGATGTGGAGGAAGGCAGTGACGAAAGCGCCCCTTACTACTCTGAGAGTGACGGCTACGCCCCGTCTGGAGGCTACATTGACGACGACGAGGACGCCTACTACGGGCGCAACAGCCGCTCCAACATCTCCGCCCTGCCCCCGTCCCACCCCCACAACCCGGCCCCTCCCGCTGGCTCCTCCCCCGAGGCAGGGCAGACCCGGGGCAGCGGCGTGGCCTTTCCCAGTGACAGACGCAGCTTCACCGAAGCCGACGACTACGACGACAAGCGCACCAAGCGACACTCTGAGCCTCCACCCCCGCAGGTGGTACACCGCCAGAAGGTGAGTAACCTCGACGTTGCCCTGGGAGCGACACAGGCCAGCCGGACAATCATGAAGGGAACACATCCTCCCTTTGAACAATATCTCCAGTAGAAAGCACAATAGGATAGTTAGAAACAGTCTGAAAAGCTTGTAAGGAGGTTGCAGGATAGGTTGTTCTGAAAAATAACTGTTGAGAAAAACATTCGATACACTGCACCGTTTCTAATTAGCACTGAAGTCAGCGAACCAGCCAACTGCACCCCCAAATTCAAGGGGCTTGCCAGACGCAATTAGTTTCAGTTCTTCTCACAAGGTAGATGACTGCTACAGCCTCTGGCTCAGGTTCGACCCTTACTATCGTCCCATGTCCGACTTTTATGTCGTTCTCTTGTTAGGGTTGGGTTGTGTCGGGGGAAGAGACCAAACAGCGAGGTCATCGGTCTCGTCGGTTTTGGGAAGGACGGGGAAGGAAATCGGTCATGCCCTTTTCAGAGGAACCATCATGGCATTTGCCTGGAGTGATTTAGGGAAATCACAGAAAACCTGGATGGCCGGACGCGGGATTGAACCGTCGTCCTCTCTTGTTAGGTTTCAGGACACCAAAGGAAGAACACATTTGGTGACACCATCTCTGACGGGTCGTTTGAAACTGCGCGTGCAACGGCCTGATTGGCTAATTGCAATGCTAGGAAACTCGGAAAGGTGCAACATATCGAATTTTTACTTAACAATTATTTCTCAGAACAACCTACTCTGCAACACCCTTACGAGCATTCCAAACGGTCACTGTCCACCTTGTGTATCAAGATTTCCACATGAGTGGTTGAACCCTTCTTCTTCAGAATGAGTTTCCAGTGTCCTTACTACTATATCATATTTTCCCACATGTGAAACGAACGAAATGCTAAAGAAACGGCCTGAAACCTCTATAACTAGGAGTAAAATGATACCCACCGGGTTATTTAAGAGACATCGACGAGTCGCAGGGATCTGTAATCGCTTGTTCAAATAAGGGGGCGGGGGAGGGGGCAGGGTGTTCCTAAACTTAAATATACTCTCCAGAAGTGTACCTTGAGCGAAAAAAGAGATTAAATTTTTGCAACCAATGAGATTTAGAACTCATGTTTTGTACAGAAGATGTCACTTCGTGGGCTATCCTAGATTATCTAATGCTCCGCTTTAAATACACAATACCAAAGTTGGGGGTTACCTTGCGAGTAGTAGAAGGAAGTGGTTTCTTAATCGTTTTAACGTCAAGAATAGCTATGTATTATTTATAAAGAAATTCTGGAGAAACAAAAAAGAGGTTGATTATAAACTGCATTTATCCGCCTTATCGTCTGCCTCTGAAATCTAGTCTGCACTAAAAGGGAATATGAAAGTATTCACAATAATTCGACATACTCCTACGTGTCCATTTTATTACCCCTATCCATAAGATGGGGACAACCTGTTATGTCCATAAACTATTCTGTCAGTACTGTTATTAAATTGTGAATCATTGGGACACAGCAGTTCAACTTCCATAAGCGATCGTAAAAGATTTACGTTTCCAAGACAATTATTACATACCATTCCAGTCGCTATGCTAAATTCCTCTCTAGGGATCTACAAACCTTCTGACCGCTTTACCCGATGTAACTTCATAATAATGACAACGAACTGCTTACGGCGCAGAACACATTCGTAATAACCGTCAAATAAACGTTCAGATAAACTTCCAGAAGCCGAAATAACTAAAGGCGCTTTCCATCGACAATTAATACCAATGATTTTAAGGTACACTTCCAAGAGTAATACCGACGTTTACTAAATGCCCTTTGCGTTCCTGAGTCTGAGGCTGTTTCTCAAGAGCTGGTTGTGTCTCGCTGCCTGTGTCGTTCCCATTCTGTTCCTGACAGATGGTTCTCAATCCTGTACTGAGTGTTCGCAGGCGACCGCCAGACGCTGAAACTGACAACCGCAAATGTGGCAAGACGGACGCTGACCAAGGATGGACTTCGGCGCCATGTCCTGGCGCCATGGACCTCTGGTAGACTCGACATGACCCATCTCTCTCTCTCTCTCTCTCTCTCTCTCTCTCTCTCTCTCTCTCTCCCTCCCTCCCTCCTCTCCCTCTCTCTGTAGAATTTATGACGAACAGACTTCTCAATTAAAATTCTTACCACAGGATCATTGTATGCTTAGTACGCTATATTTCTCCTTGCTCTATAATACGAACAGCCATGTCTCACCATAATACTAATAAGTTTTGTTGATAGTACTCTCGTACTTCCGGGCTATAATGGCTAAATTGTCTTTGATTAGTCGCTGCACGGTTTTCAAGCACGCTGATTCACAAGTTTAATGCCAGCAGCATGTTCGTACATTCTCGTGAGTAACGCAAATGCACTACCAGTTTCCTACCTCCCTGCTCGCCGCTGTCCCTCCGTGAACTTGAGTGTGGAGCTCTTCTCGGTGCTTTCACTCCGGACGCCGCGTGTAAAACATTCGTCCGGCTGTGCTCGGGACTTTCACGGGAGCTAGCCAGGAGCCGGGCACGCTTGGGGAAGCGTGGTGCCTGGAGAAAGCCTCCGCTATTATTCCTCTGACACTGCCCTGTCTGTTTTTCCAGTGTTACCTGGTCCTCACAAAAGTCTTTCCACTTGCTGTGCCAGTCACAGCCTCGGTCGGCATGTACTCCGTCTCTCTGGTTTTTGATTCACCGTATTTTACATTTGAAAAAAGCTATATATGCGTTGCTATACAGTCAGTTTTGTGTGTACAATTTTCCTCTGCCGTGAAAGATCAGTCGTGGTATAACACAGCTGCATAACATACGAGATGGCGTACTTTCCTAACAAGAATCCAACTCGACAGTACAGGTCTGAGTATTAAATTTTCCTCTTTGACATTACAGAAAACTTTCTCCTTCGGTACAGCTTGTTATAACAAGCTCTCTGCTTTTAGTCAGTATTCTATAGCATAACATTAATCATTTAATTCTGTATTTATATATAACAGAACTCATTGCACAGATGTTGTATCCCGCACGAGGTGAAATTTGTCCTGCAGCAAACATACCAACTTAATATGTTTCAAAAAGAGCGATGGATATATAAGAGACTGTGGACTTAGCTCTAAAAGTAAGTGTTTCTTTTGAAATTGTTCCTGTAACACTGGTGCATCGGATGGTAGTTACGATTTGCTCCTTGAAAGCTAAGTAATATGTTTTCAGTGAGTTTTTTGTTAGTTCTCTTTAATGTTGTGCATGTGTTGTAATAAAATTAGTGGAATGATTAATCTTTTTCTTTTCTCGTTAAGATATGTCCTCATTCACTTGTTGCAATATATAAAATAGCATTGTAATTAAAACAAAAACATCACAGAAATATTTGCTCATTAACAAAAATCTAACCATAAAATATACTGTTTTAAGTATTTAGATGTTAACGCATTCATACGAGCTCCACTCGCATATAAATAATGACGGATTATAGCATCGTACACATTCCATAACCATCTGAAAATAAAAATTAACAATTGAAAGTTCCATTTCCCAGAATGTACGAAAATAGTAAATGAGGATCTTGTAAAAGATATTTAGAAAGGAACGTGACCGCTTTCAAACTATTCAGCGAATTCTAGCCGTTGATAATTTGCCCACTGCATAAAATGTCTGAGAGACAGAAGAGATGTTTTTACATCTGTATTACAGTATTTTCTCTGTTACGACTGCTTCTGTACCATAAAGGGGTTCTTGATTAGAAATAATTACTCAATTATAAACCTGCAATATATGGTATGCTTCAGCTGACTCTATCTGTGGGTTTTATGCAACACGCAACGCTTTCAAGATTTTCATATTCTCTCCCTCACTACATACAAACTATCATTCCTACAGTAAAAACGAGCACAACCTTTTTGTAAAAAATTTAATGTAATTAAATTTTGCACTGGAATATATTGTTGGCAGAGGCTATAGTTTCCGAATTATGCAATAGAAAGGTACCAAAGTGACCTAAAATGCGTTTTTCTTGAATAACTCGAAAACTGTGGCGTCCAGCGAAAACATATCCGAGTCAAGATTTAACTACATTAAATTTCCTACAAAAAGGTCGCGTTAATTGTTTCTTTGGGGCAAATAGTTTGCACGTATCGAGCTAGAGAATATGAAAATCAAGCTTGCTGTTTTTAAGGCGTTGCAAGTTGCATAAAACCCACAGGTACGGGCCGCCGAATCACCCTTTATACACATATTTTACACTCTTGCCGTTTTAAGGCTTGTAATTGAGTAATGTTTGTGTGGGTTGGTGGTGTAGCGGGTTAGAGAACTAGACTCCGGCCCTGCAAGTCCTGGTACAATCCTAGAGGAGGGCGGGGACTTTTCCTCGTTTCAATCCCTCTGGGCGAGACGTAATTCACCCTGCTACCAAACGAGTGCCGGGGATGTTTCCTGGGGGAAAAGGCGGCCGGGGTGATGGCCCCACCACCCTCCTCAACCCAGAGCCGCTGTAAAGAAAGGGTGCACTACCTGCAGTTACGAGAATTTGATGTACAGAACACTGGAATTCTCTAAGTATAAGCTGATGTAAATATTATTTGTTGCCTGATGATCGTTGGGTGATCGAAACTGGTAGCATATAAAGATGTATTTCATCAGGAGCTCTTGGTTTTTCTTAAATATGACGTTTTTTTTAACACATATGAACTGTGGGGCACCACCTACACGACTTACGATACTAGTTGTGTAAATAACGTACGTTTTTGTTGGTGAAACAAACAGGAGAGAACAATGAGGTGGAGACTGACAGTTTGCCTGTGTGCTCCACAGAGACAGGCGTTTGGCGGCCGGTGCGGCCCGCGGCTGGTGTGCTGCCGCCGGCCGTCGCAGCCCGCCTACCGCCCCTCGCAGGCCGGCCAGTGCGGACGCAGGAACGCGCACGGCATCAACGGACGCATCAAGACACCCGTCTACGTCGACGGCGAGAGCGAGTTCGGTGAGTGCGCACCAGTCTGACTACCCGTACCTGCCTACAACATACGGCAAACAGAGTTTTACACTGTCTAAATGATAAATAAATGTGTGCCCCGACCGATACTCGAACCCGGACTCTCCTACTTATATGGCAGACGCTCTATCCATCTGAGCCACCAAGGACACAGAGGAGAGCGTGACTGCAGGGATTTATCTCTGGCACGCCTCCTGCGAAACCCACATTCTCAACATATTGTCCCGCACTACATTCGTAGTGCCCCCGCCCATTATACTCATTACTCGCGGCGCGTTGCCGATTACCGTAAAGAGTTCGGGCACTGTTTGTGCATTCGCACAGAAGAAGAAGATGGTCAAGTGGCCAGTGAATCTTAACTATATGTACACTAAGAGTGACACAAAATAAATTTTACATAATACTATCCGAGCACCCGGCGTTGCCCGAGTATGTGGGAACGATAACCTAGCAGTTTGGTCCCTTCCCCTCTTTTAAACCAACCAACCTGGTATGTATTTATTCCAATCTTCTATAAGTTAGTCTCCTCCTCTTCCCTTTCTCTGTCCATTCCCTCCTCCCCTACTCTCTGTCCATGTCCTCCTCTCCCTCTCTGTGTTCATTTCCGCTGTGCCTCTGTCCATCTGCTCCTCCTCTACGAATATCTATCTCCTCCTTCCCTCTCTCTATCTATCTCCTCCTCCCCCCTTCTCTCGCCACGTTATGAAATGAATCTTAGAAGGACGCTGATAGTTCTTGCTTCCACAGTGTCTCTTTCCATATCGTAACTACTGTCTGTACCAAATTTATTTGAAATCGTTCCAGGGATTTGAGATGAGCTTTAGCCGTGGCTTTGTCCACATATGTACATTTCTAACGTATTTCACAAATATTAAAAATATTACACACGTTTTTGTACAGATATTTCATCTGTATCTCTAGCGAACTTCGTCCTACAGTTTCGGTTTCACGCAGCTCAGTGTTTATGATGTCGTAGCTCCTCTCCTGTTTGTCATACAGTGATATAATATTGCAAGTACGTCCAATGGTATATGTGTCTACTGTCTACGAAATGTAAAGAAGGAATAAAGTAATGCGTCGTGCATGATGCGACATATTTTCAAGCATCGCAGTGTTCATGACGTCATTTCTCCTGAACTACCTCTCGTACAATGATATGTTTTCATTGGTACATTCAGCAGTATATTTAGATACCGTCTGCGAAATGTGGTTTGAATAGAGCTGGCAGCAAAGAAGTAATAAATTTAAAGGTGTGCATGATGTGGCTGTTTTTCACGAATTTTGATGTTTCTGAAATATCTCCTGCGTTATGTATCGTAGACTGTTATAATTTTACTTGAACGTTCAACGGTATATGTGCGTACTGTCGGCAAGATGTGTCGCGAATGAAATTAGTAATAAATTAAAACTTCATGCTTCATGCAGCAGTTTTTACTGCATGAACAGCGAAAATGTAGAGAGCGATGATTTTGTTTTCCTTTCGACATATTGTGGAGGGTTGTCAGCGAGAAAATGTTTCGTAAATGTTTGAAATTATGTCCAAAGTCTGTTGCAACTCATTAAGTGCTCTCAATCTCATGTACTGGATGAATAAAGAAAGGGTATTCGCATGTCGTGGGATTCATTGCTTTTCAGCCCCATCCATTTGATAGGTACGTGGTTCTTACCCACACAGCGATTACTTCCAGACAGTAAGTGATCTGTGTACCAAGTTTGATTGAAATCGGTTCAGTGGCGTAGGAAGGGACGTGGAACATGCATATATACATATATACATACAATCATCTATTATAAAATGTACGGATTTTTTCCAGTAACTGAAATTCCCCTCCATTACAGGCGAGTACCCATGGCAGGTGGCCATCTTGAAGAAGGATTCCCAGGAGAGCGTCTACGTGTGCGGTGGCACCGTCATCGATGAGCTGCACATCCTCACTGCCGCCCACTGCGTCAAGTCGTAAGTAGAGCAACGCCTTTACGTCAGTACAAGAATTTACTTAGCCGAGTGTCTAGAGAGACTGTTACTCGTTTCTTAAGCTGCAGAAAGTCAATTAGACCAATGCTCCTTTTTTTGGCATCGTGTAAAGATTGTACGTAACGATGAATCCGCCGAAAAATATCTGTTTGGCTACTGAAAGTAACGCCACTGTCTCAACAGTGTCGTACCAGCAGTCTGATGCTCTTCCTTCAAGATAAGTCCTGTCACGGGGAGTCCACAGAGGATATGGAGATTAATGTGAGATCCACAACTGACGTGCTCTGGAGTATTTTACCCAAAAACGAAGTATAGTGTTCTTCTGCAGCCGTTTCCCGTACTTAAAACGCTATAGTTTGTAACTGTTCTAATATTTTAATCGTCCATGTAACTAAAATGTTCCCATTCCTGTTTCCTCCCCTTTTACTAATATCCAATTTCCACTTTCTTACCACCAACTAATTTACATGACACATAACAATATCTCCCCGACTTAGGTCTGTACTTGGCTCCACTATCCTTCTTCCAATGAACCACGTTTTGAATCTTCTTTCCTTTTATTTCTCAGAATGCGTCTTTTACGTTAGGACAGGCTCATTTCCATTTCGTTCCATTTTTAAGAAAAATTCTGTGGTTGGCTCGTCGTCATTAGTATCAACGAGGACAAATATATTTTATGTTTTCTTTTCCCGCTTGTTTAGTTACGTGTTTCGACTAATTTGATTTCGTTCTCAAAGTCTTGCAATCCTGATTTAGAGTTACCACGACTTCCCCAAATCGTTCATGGAAATGCCCAAGTGCCGTGCGGGATTAGCCGAGCGGTCTAGGCGCTGCAGTCATGGATTGTGCGGCTGGTCCCGGCGGATGTTCGAGTCCTCCCTCGGGCATGGGTGTGTGTGTTTGTCCTTAGGATAGTTTAGGTTAAGTAGTGTATAAGCTTAGGGACTGATGACCCGTAGCAGTTAAGTTCCATAAGATTAAAAAAATTCAGAAGTGGATCCTTTAAAACAAACTTTATAAATAAAACACGGTTTTATTAAAGTGCTTTAATCAATGCTTAAAACAAATACAAAAAGTTTCGTTTTGTGATATTTTTACCCGAGTACGGGGTAAACCTCGTTTGAGGGAGCGGGGGAAGGGGGGAGGGGGAGGCAATGGAAGGTTTTGAAATGTGGTGCTGCAAGAGAAGGCTAAATATTAGATGGGTAGATCGAATAACTAATGGGAAGATACTAAATCGATTTGGAGGTAACAGTTATTCAGAGACGAACAGGCTTGTACACCGTAGATCAGCGTTGAGAGCTGAGTGAAACCAGTTTTCGGACTGAAGACTAGAGCAACACCTAGCAGCTCCGTGTGCATCTGCACACGTCTACTGCGAGCCAGTATAAAGTATGTGGTCGCCTTCCGGAAGCACGTTTGCGCAGAGACTGACATCTACATCTACATCTATATCCATACTCCGCAATTCACCATACGGTGCGTGGTGGAGGGTACCTCGTACCACAACTAGCATCTTCTCTCCCTGTTCCACTCCCAAACAGACCGAGGGAAAAATGACTGCCTGTATGCCTCTGTACGAGCCCTAATCTCTCATCTCTTATCTTTGTGGTCTTTCCGCGAAATGTAAGTTGGCGGCAGTAAAATTGTACTGCAGTCAGCCTCAAATGCTGGTTCTCTAAATTTCCTTGGTAGCGATTCACGAAAAGAACGCCTCCCTTCCTCTAGAGAATCCCACCCGAATTCCTGAAGCATTTTCGTAACACTCGCGTGATGATCAAACCTACCAGTAACAAATCTAGCAGCCCGCCTCTGAATTGCTTCTATGTCCTCCCTCAATCCGACCTGATAGGGATCCCAAACGCTCGAGCAGTAGTCAAGAATAGGTCGTATTAGTGTTTTATAAGCGGTCTCCTTTACAGATGAACCACATTTTCCCAAAGTTCTACGAATGAACCGAAGACGACTATCCGCCTTCCCCACAACTGCCATTACATGCTTGTCCCACTTCATATCGCTCTGCAATGTTACGCCCAAATATTTAATCTACGTGACTGTGTCAAGCGCTACACTATTAATGGAGTATTCAAACATTACAGGATTCTTTTTCTATTCATCTGCATTAATTTACATTTATCTATATTTAGAGTTAGCTGCCATTCCTTACACCAATCACAAATCCTGTCCAAGTCATCTTGTATCCTCCTACAGTCAATCAACGACGACACCTTCCCGTACACCACAGCATCATCAGCAAACAGC
The DNA here is from genome assembly GCF_021461385.2 of Schistocerca piceifrons. Classification (NCBI taxonomy): domain Eukaryota; kingdom Metazoa; phylum Arthropoda; class Insecta; order Orthoptera; family Acrididae; genus Schistocerca; species Schistocerca piceifrons. The sequence continues at coordinate 487,562,285 of NC_060140.1, forward strand.
CGCACATTGCTATCCACTCTATCCAAAAAATCATTTATGTAGATAGAAAACAACAGCGGACCTACCACACTTCCCTGGGGCTCTCCAGATGATACCCTCACCTCCGATGAACTCTCACCATCGAGGACAACGTACTGGATTCTATTACTTAAGATGTGTGGTGTGCTCTGCTGCAGGTACTCGCCGTACGACCTGCGCGTGCGCGCGGGCGAGTGGGACGTGAACCACGACGTGGAGTTCTACCCGCACGTGGAGCGCGACGTGGCGCAGGTGCAGGTGCACCCCGAGTTCTACGCGGGCACGCTCTACAACGACCTGGCCGTGCTGCGCCTCGCCTCGCCGCTCGACTTGGCGCGGTCGCCGCACATCTCCCCCGCCTGCCTGCCGCCGCCGGGCGCCGACTTCTCGGGCCAGCGCTGCTGGGCCACCGGCTGGGGCAAGGACGCCTTCGGCGACTACGGAAAATACCAGAATATACTCAAGGTGCGTGCCAAACTGACCGGTTTCAAGCAGTCGGCTTTTGACAGCTAGCGGAGTTGCACTGCTCCGGCCGGCCGGAGTGGCCGAGCGGTACTAGGCGCTTCAGTCTGGAACCGCGACACCGCTTCGGTCGCAGGTTCGAATCCTGCCTCGGGCATGGATGTGTGTGATGTCCATAGGTTAGTTAGGTTTAAGTAGTTCTAGGTCTAGGGGACTGATGGCCTCAGAAGTTAAGTCCCATAGTGCTCAGAACCATTTTGCACTGCTCCGGACACCAGTACACCAATGGGAGAGTGCCGTACTTGACACCCCTGATAGTCAGAGCATAGCTAGCGCCTGCCATTATTCTAGTTGAAAACTTTTCCAGAAGCAAAAACTTCGCCTGTTCGAGAAAAAAGCTTTACTCAGGCACTTATGCAAATTAACAATATTTGACATGATTAGAGACATTACCGATATCTACACCGCAAATTAATCTCATAGATATTATCTCATTTTTCTAGCACATAAAGACTTTTAACAGAACACAAACGCGCCGTTTTCCGAAACTTGTAGGCAGAAAGCGCAACTCTCAATGGTTCCACGCACCCTACTTGTAGTACCGCTTCTCTACAGACATTTTGTAAACTGGTTCTTTACTTAACGGCCACGGTAGAAACTCTTCAATATGGCGATTTACGTAGAGTAACGAAGCTGTGGAAGTCTCAAGCTGAAGCAAAGAAACCACTGTAGCACAAGTTGCTGGAGACGGAGCCAGCAAGTAGAATGCCGATGTAGATCGCTAAAACAGCCAAATTCCAGAAACAAGGCAAGGTCGTCGCGCACCAGTGTCAGTAGTACCAAGAGAGAATTCCGAGAGTTAGTAGTCCAAGACAGTAATGAAGCCTCGTTATACTAGTACTGTTATGGCGGCTGATCAGTAGCTTCATAGACAGATATCAATTCTCGGCTTTAAAGCCGAACGGCAGGAGTCACACCTTCTTGGTGTCGGCGTGAGCTGCGTACCCGCGCATGGCCCTTTGGGAGTAATCTGAAGGCGCTGTCCCGCTTACAGTTAAAGTTTCTGCTTCATAGTGTATATTGGCGTTGTAGGGTGTTTTAGTGGAAAAAGCGGACAGAGATTGGTGAGGCACAAAACCTAGTCGGAGTCTACTTTCAACAATGAATTTTTAATAAAGTGCTCGTCGGCACCTTACACAATCTCAATAACATTACTAGCGTATAAAAATAATTCTTGTAATGATTCTCAGCATATATCATGCTCCTAGATTGTGACACGTTTCAGAACGAAGGCTCTTCGCGGCAACCATAATACAAACGGTACTCTACCGCAAATAGTTTAATTTCTTATTTCATCATCTCGGATCCATCGCAATCCATTGTCTTTTCAGGCATTCCTCGCGGTTAATTCGAAATACATTAATATTGTCAGTGCCATCAAGCCTGTCACAGGAAGTATTTGTGTTATTGTCATCATGCCAGTTGTGTCACGGGGAGAGGAGGTGCAGTAGCTAGCACACAGCACTAGCATTCGGGAGGACGACGGTTCAAACCCGCGTCCGGCCATCCTAATTTTTTCACGCGATTTTCCTAAATTACTTCAGGCAAATGCCTGGATGATTCCTTGAAAGGGCACGGCCGGCTTCCTTCCCCATCCTTTCTTAATCCGATGGGACCCATGACCTTCCTGTTTGGTCTCTTCCCCCAACCAACCAGTTGTGTTACGGAGTTTGCACTGTCGATAACCGATTACATCGCGACTGGGACCAGTCTTAACGGTTTCTTCTTGGGCGCCAGCAAATGTACAATGAATCGCGAGGTACTCTCTCCGTCTCGGGGAATTTCGTTCACCAGTTGATATTTGTGGTTCCTATGACGGTGGAGAGTCACCGGAGCAGGTAGCCGCACTTTTACCTGGAGACACTGTCTAGCAAGCACACACAACAGAGAGAATGAGCAAACCTCAAAATGCATTCTGCCGCTGCATCCTGAATAACGTAGCAAACGTCTGTGAAAGTCTGGACACTGATAAAAATTTTCTTGTCTGGCCGTCGGTAATAATTTCACCAGTCTCCCATATTTTCATCACTTACAATTTCAAACGAAGCTATATGGTATTGTATTGTATATTAACCGGAGGCCTAGAAACGACGGAGAGGCTCCATCCCTGTCGCAGCCGCAGTGGTCCACAACCCCACGACACTACCGCAGTCCACTCCACCCCTCCGCCGCACCACACCGTGTGCGGTTCGGTCCCCGGTGGACCCCCCCAGGGAACGTCTCACACCAGACGAATGTAACCCCTAAGTTTGGGTGGTAGAGTAATGGTGGTGTACGCGTACGTGGAGAACTTGTATGCGCAGCAATCGCTGACATAGTGTAGCTGAGGCGGAATAAGGGGAACCTGCCCGCATTCGCCGCGGCAGATGGAAAACCGCCTAAAAACCATCCACAGACTGGCCGGCTCACCGGACCTCGACACAAGTCCGCCGGGCGGATTCGTGCCGGGGACCAGGCGCTCCTTCCCGTCCGGAAAGCCGTGCGTTAGACCAGCTATATGGTACTACAGACGTTTTCAAGTCTCACACATCTGCGATGTGTAGATGCACACTGAAGCGATGAATGAATATTTGTACCAAGACCAAGATTCCTATCTGGGTCTCCTGCTCACTAGGCAGATGCTCTAACCACTATGCCACCATGGCACAATGGCTTTGCACAACGGCACGATTCAGTCTGCATATGTACATCATAAAAGCCTGAGACTTGAAAAGGTCTCTTGGGCCATATAATTTCATTTGATTAAAGCACCTATGCCTCAATTTCAGGCAGGATCCCCCATTTCGATCGATGCTGAGGTGCTATTCGAATACAGTTGGAGAGCCTCTGCAATACTGTTTGAGATTCGGAGGAATACCAAAGAGGGCTGAGACGTTAATGGGAATTTGGATTGAAGAGGGAAGCGAGCTAGGGAAGACTCTGCAGATGTGCAACGTCACTGTGCCAGAGTGTCATATCGGTTAGTACAGTGAGCAGCAGCTAGTGAGCAGAGAACCCAGGTTCAAAACCCAGTTCATTTTCAAAATATCTGTTGATTCGTACGTTTCCACATTTAAATCAACTTTTGTTCTCCTCTTCTCCATAAAGCATAATAAAGCCGAACTGCATACATTCGTTTTGTTACAGGGTGTGTCGTCACAATGTCGTCTACATTATTTTAGTGCCCTAGGACTATAATTATTCCGAACAGCAACTATTGTGAAATTCTTGGCTCTATCCGTAACGCCGCAGTGTTGACGGTTTCCAGGAGGTGGAAGTGCCCATCCTGCCGTTCCACCAGTGCCAGTCGCTGCTCCAGCAGACCAGGCTCGGCTTCGACTTCCGCCTTCATAACGGATTCCTCTGTGCCGGAGGAGAAGAGGGCAAAGACGCCTGCAAGGTACGTACCAGATACAGGAAAAATGGAGGAAATTTCAAATTTTTATCCTAAATATTTGTTAGTGATACGAATTAAATTTAGGGTACGAACGTCTCACTGTTAACAAATCACGAAAAACTGAGAAAAATGTGCTAATAAGGCTGTCAGCTGATGCTATAGAAATTAAGTTAGTCCGAGGGAAACAAGCATCGTAACTTACTCTGGAGATATAGTTACAACACACCCGAAAAGTGTAAGTGTACATGAGGAAGGACCAAAAATATGTCAAAGGGTTTGCCGGCCGAAGTGGCCGTGCGGTTAAAGGCGCTGCAGTCTGGAACCGCAAGACTGCTACGGTCGCAGGTTCGAATCCTGTCTCGGGCTTGGATGTTTGTGATGTCCTTAGGTTAGTTAGGTTTAACTAGTTCTAAGTTCGAGGGGACTAATGACCTCAGCAGTTGAGTGCCATAGTGCTCAGAGCCATTTTTCTCGAAGGGTCTCATTTCACCTGGTATCCTCATTTCAGAATGGGACCGACCTAGCATGAATGCTTCTTCTACATGGTTTATCAAACTCATCGTAGCGAACGTTGGTTGTTTTCGCTTTCTGTTTCACTAACAGTATGGACAAACAAAATGCATGGTGCGAAATATCCTTCTGCGTCCATGTCACAGGGGCACTCTTTACCCTCCAGCAGGCAAGCTGAATTTAAAGTCACTCCAGTGACTACCTTAGGCAAAAGCCATTGCAAGGTTGCAGAAAGACTGAAAAATGTATTAATAGGAGAGGGCGCTGTCCAATTTATTCAACACACTGCACATAATTCTCTAGCCTCTGGACGCTACTCTAGTTTCTCTTTCGAACTGCGTTCTTATTACAATCGTGAATACTTAAAAATTAATTATTTTAGTCGAAAAAGAAGCGATGCATACGAAGTACATATAGAAAATGGGTACATATATTTGTATAAATTTTGCTTCTAAAATCATTTAAAAGTCATCTAAGAGTATGAGAGTTAAAAAAACTTCCTTCCTCCAGTAGAAACTCAAAACTGGAAGGGTTAAGGTGCAAAATTGGGGTGGATCAAAATGAGAATGATCACAGGCGCAGGGGGCTAATATCACATCCAGATCTATTTTATGACACTGCTGATTTACAGCTCTTTTATATTTTTAAGAAATAATGATTTGGCGCTGTAGCTACATGTCACTTTATGGAAACTAATAGTTTCGGTCAAACAAGAGGCTATCCTCGCCAATAATAAAAAACAATATTAAACATTAACTACGAGGCATAGTCTAATAATAATGATCATTTGAATCAAGACGAACGTTATACATGCATCAAAATTATAGAATGTAGTAAAGACTTAACTGTTAAATTATGTAATATTTTATCAGGTCGAAGGAAAAAGCAGACCCAGTGGTTATGATTGAAAGTATATCCTGTAATTTATGTCTGTTGTTATCTTGAGCAATCAGTAAAGGAAATAAAGTAGAAATTGGAGAAGGCATTAAAAATTCATGGAGGACAAATAAAAGCTTCGAAGTTTCTCAGTGACATTGCAATTCTGTCAAAGAACAGCAGTTGTATGGAACAGATAGTGTCTTGAAAAGAAGCTACAAGATACACATCAACAAAAGGAAAACAAGAGTAAATTAAGCCAAGTGATGATGAGGAAAATAGATTAGGAAATAAGGAACTAAAAGTAGTAGGTGAGGTTGGGTATTTGGGCAACAAAATAAATGTTGATGGCCGAAATACAGAGGATATAAAAAGCAGACTCTCAATAGCAAAAAAGGGGATTTTGAAAAAGATGAATGTGTTAACATGGAATAGGAGTCTGAATGTTAAGAAGTCTTATCTGAAGGTCTTCGTCTGGAGTATAGTGGCCTTATGAGGAAGTGAAACGTGGATAAACAGTTCAGACAAGAAGAGACTAGGAGCATTTGAAGTGTGATGCTACAGAAGAATGCTGCAGATTAGATGAGTGGAAATGATGACTAATGAATAACTATTGAATCGAACTGGGGAGAAAATTAATTTATGGCACAACGACTAAAGAGGGAATGAGCTGATAGGACACGTCTTAAGGTGTCTAGGAATCGATCGTTGTCTAATAGAGGAAAGTGTGGGTGGGTATAAATTAGAGAGTGAGACCAAGGGATGGATACAGTAACCATGTTGAAGTAGTTATTCGGAGATGCAGAGACTTGCGTAGGACAGAATGGTGTGGAGAGCTTCGTCAAACCAGACTTTGGTTTCAAGACCACAACAGAAACACGTATTTTCTATTAAGATAGTCTATGGTTTTACCTCAACTAGTTGTTTTAATGACGTGAAATATACACTACTGGCCATTAAACTTGCTTCACCACGAAGATGACGTTCTACAGACGCGAAATTTAACCGACAGGAAGAAGATGCTGTGATATGCAAATGATATGCAGTTGACCAGTGTTGCCTGGTGAAACGTTGTTGTGATGCCTCTTGTAAGAAGGAGAAACGCGTACCATCACGTTTCCGACTTTGATAAAGGTCGAATTGTAGCCTATCGCGATTGCGGTTTATCGTATCGCTACATTGCTGGTCGCTTTGGTCGAGATCCAATGACTGTTAGCAGAATATGGAATCGGTGGGTTCAGGAGGGTAATATGGAACGCCGTGCTGCCTCCAAACGGCCTCGTATCACTACCAGTCGAGATGACAGGCATCTTACCCGCATGGCTGGAACGGATCGTGCAGCCACGTCTCGATCCCTGAGTCAACAGATGGGGACGTTTGCAAGACAACAACCATCTGCACGAACAGTTCGGCGACGTTTGCAGCAGCATGAACTACCAGCTCGGAGGCCATGGTTGCGGTTACCCTTGACGCTGCATCACAGACAGGAGCGCCTGCGACGGTGTACTCAACGACGAACCTAGGTGCACGAATGGCAAACCGTCATTTTTTTCGGATGAATCAAGGTTCTGTTTACAGCATCATGATGGTCGCATCCGTGTTTGGCGACATCGCAGTGAACGCACATTGGAAGCGTGTATTCGTCATCGCTATACTGGCGTATCACCCGGCGTGATGGTATGGGGTGCGATTGGTTACACGTCTCGGTCACCTCTTGCTCGCATTGACGGCACTTTGAACAGTGGACGCTACATTTCAGATATGTTACGATCCGTGGCTCTACCCTTCATTCGATCCCTGCGAAACCCTACATTTCAGCAGGATAATGCACGACCACATGTTGCAGGTCCTGTACGGGCCTTTCTGGATACAGAAAATGTTCGACTGCTGCCCTGGCCAGCACATCTCTCACCAATTGAAAACGTCTGGTCAATGGTGGCCGAGCAACTGGCTCGTCACAATACGCCAGTCACTGCTCTTGATGAACTGTGGTATCGTGTTGAAGCTGCATGGGCAGCTGTACCTGTACACGCCATCCTAGTTCTGTTTGACTCAATGTCCAGGCGTATCAAGGTCGTTATTACGGCCAGAGGTGGTTGTTCTGGGTACTGATTTCTCAGGATCTATGCACCCAAATTGCGTGAAAATGTAATCACATGTCAGTCCTAGTATAATATATTTGTCCAATGAATACCCGTTTATCATCTGCATTTCTTCTTGGTGTAGCAATTTAATGGCCAGTAGTGTAGCTTTTGCGCTAAAGCATAATATTTCAAAAATTTCCAAGATTTTTCTGGCGTAATGAAAAGAGACACCCGCAGTTCGTTACCGTTAAGTGAGAAACAATGTCCAGAAGTGAGGCGTGTCAGTAGCGTTTCGTCTGGCGCTGTGCGGGTGAACACGTGTGTGACGACGTGTTGCAGGGCGACGGCGGCGGGCCGCTGGTGTGCGAGCGCGGCGGCGTGTGGCACGTGGCCGGCGTCGTCAGCTGGGGCGTCGGCTGCGGGCAGCGCGGAGTCCCCGGCGTCTACGTGAACGTGGCGCGCTACAACGACTGGATACGGCGCGCCACCGGGAAGTACTGAGGCCACTGCCCGCCCACCCACTCACACACCGTGTAATCGTCTGCTCACACATCGTTAATTTATTTGTTGCTTCAACACCAACTATTGTTTCTGGATTCAAGGCCGTGCCATTGGCTACAAATAGACAGTCTCAATGCCCCGGTCTGGAATTCGGGAGCACCAAGTACTGCATGTTACATGCACTCTCTATTGTTTATCAGTAATTTTAAGGACTAGTATGTACTCAATGTTTAAAGTAAATGTTAGCCTCTAAGTCAATTTTTATTTGTAACTTAATAAAAACATTTTACAAAACGTTATGTGTTTCTTATTTCATTAACAACCTGATATTGTTTGACATTGTGTTTTAGGCAATGAACAGAAAAAATTGTTCAAATGGTTCTGAGCACTATGGGACTCAACTTCTGAGGTCATTAGTCCCCTAGAACTTAGAACTAGTTAAACCTAACTAACCTAAGGACATCACACACACCCATGCCCGAGGCAGGATTGGAACCTGCGACCGTAGCGGTCTCGCGGTACCAGACTGCAGCGACTAGAACTGCACGGCCACTTAGGCAATGAACGTTGAGGTCATCAGCGCCAATAATATACCACTTATGACTGACTGCTATTGTAATAAATAAGATCTGTAATTAGTGACCAGTCAAATAGGATATTAAAACGCATCTTCTTGAGTCAAAACAGGCGTGCGTGCGCTCTCTCTCTCTCTCTCTCTCTCTCTCTCTCTCACACACACACACACACACACACACAAACACACACACACATTTTGAGAATATCAATAAAATAATGAAAAATACAGAATTTTCTAATTAATACTAAATTTGGAACCATAAAATGAAGATGCATGTGTCGTGTTAATTACGCAAAAGATAGGATGAAGCAATCACCCTGTGATATACTACAATGTCATTTCCGTCCATACGCAAAAGTCTGAATGACGTTCTAATTTACCCTGTGACTACCGCGTTCTGCTGACATATTCATATTAAAACCAAGTTCCCTTCCTTGTATCGTCATAAAAAAATACATTCAGTAAAAATACTTTTCACTATAGGCAGTACATCACAAATGTCGCACACAGGACGCAGGAATCTACGCAGTAGTAAGATAGGACCAGTGCATTGACTGTGGGAACAACTTCGATTCTTCTACACAGTTAGATACGCGCAACTTCTTTTCAACTTCAGACAATACTCACATCCAACCACATTGTATCGTATTAATATTACTGGTCCCTCAACGTCATAACAAGTCGCAAAATGAAATGAAATGATCGTATGGCATTGTCGGCCGGGAAGCTCGGCCGCCGAGTGCGAGTCTTATTACACTCGAAGCCACATTGAGCGACTCGCGTGCCGGTGATAAGGATGAAACGATGATGAGGACAACACAACACCCAGTCCATGAGCGTAGAAAATCTCCAACCCTGCCGGGAATCGAACCCGGGCCATCTGCACGGTACGCAAGCAAGTAACCACTCAGCTAAGCAGGCGAACTAGAGGAATAGATGGAAACCTCCTGCCGCGTTCACTTTTCAGTACCTTTCCTATAAAGCGTACCTCATTAGTAGGTAAGCATACTTCCTATACCATGGTTCAAATGGTTCAAATGGCTCTGAGCACTATGCGACTTAACTTCTGAGGTCTTCAGTCGCCTAGAACTTAGAACTAATTAAACCTAACTAACCTAAGGACATCACATACATCCATGCCCGAGGCAGGATTCGAACCTGCGACCGTAGCGGTCACGCGGTTCCAGACTGAAGTGCCTTTAACCGCACGGCCACACCGGCCGGCTCCTATATCATGTTTACACAGCAACTGGGAACAAGAAACTCTGACATCTCACCTAATGTGGCAACAGGTTGAACACAAACTGATGTTTGGCCTTCTGTTCACGATGAATGCATTGTCTGGTCAAAAGTACCAGCACATCCCTACGTAATGTGCAATTGGCTACTAGATGACATGAGAGCCACACCTGCCATTATAAAAGGGAAAGTACTGTGCTGTCAACAGGGAAGCAGTAACAGCAAAATTGGCAGTTCTAGAGAGCTCTGTGGCTTCGAAGTTGGTCTGGTCAATGGTGATGAACTGAATGTCAGACCCATCAGGAACATTTCAACCCTTCTATAGTTGCCCAAGTCGACTGTTGGTGATGAGATTGTGAAGTGGAAACTTGAAAGAACAACCGCAGCTAAACCAAGACCAGGCAGACCTCACCTACTGATGGACAGGCACTGCCCAGCAATTCGTATATTGGTTGTAAGAAATTAAAAAATCGCATGAAAACTGCGGAACGAATCGCTTGTGAGTTCCACAATGCTACCAGTAGCCCAGATAGCATAATGACTTTGCATAGAGAGTTAAAAGTAATGGAGTATAATGTTCGAACAGCTACTCATATAAGCAGTCAAAGCTAAATGACATATTAGGTGGTGCAAAGAGCAACGCCATTGGGGAGTGGACGACTGGACAGGAGTGGCAAACCGATGGAAGGATGTGGGTTTGATGAATGCCTAGAGAATATTGCCGTCCATCATGCGCAGTGCCAACAGCGAACTACGGAGGAAGTGGTGTTACAGTATTGAGGTGTTTTAAGTGGTTAGACTATGATCCCCTTATTGGCTTAACCAGACGCTACATATGGATGGATACGAAGACAATTACAGCATCGTGTACAGAGTACAGTAGAGGAACAGCTCGGAGACGATAATTTTTTAGTATCAGTATGACCATGCCATAAAGCAGCGTCTGTCCGGCAATGGCTTGTGGGAAATAACATTCATGTAACGGACTAGACTGACCAGAGCCCGATCTGGACCCAACAGGAAACCTTTGCGATGAGGTCGACTTCCTCCAGACTCCAGCGTCCGTCATCACTACCATCTCTTGATTCGGCTTTTGAGGAATAATGGACTGTCATGCCTACTTAGACATTCAGACACCTCTTTGAAAGTGCCTCCAGCACAGTTTTAAACAGTCAAAAAGACAAAGAGTGGACACACCCGATTTAACGTCCACTAATAGGTGTCTGGATACTTTTCATCAGAGAATGTGTAGAAAAGGTAATAGGTCTGCAACACCAAGTAACAGGCAAGAACAATTTGTCATTTCATTTATGGCTGATCATCCGACTTGTAAAATTTGGACCATATAGCACTTTTTATTTATTTATTAATTTATACAACACATAGAAGTACTCTGTATTAGTTGGAAATAAATGATGGCTTCGTTACTTAGCACCGAATAGATTATTAGATCGGTACTCCTAACTTTGTTTAATAGAAAACATTGTTAATTATAATCTGGAAAGCAAAAATGGTAATAATCAATGGAATTACTTCATACGTTTTTTTCAAAAATTTGGAACGTACGAATATCAATCCCTGCAATAGTATTCATGTTGAGTTCTAAAACAGTTAAGTTTGTGTAGCCCTGAAACGATGAATCATGTGGTTAGCCAGTAGCGATGTGTACTGTGGGTGATCGTGCAGACAGTAAAGATGTGGAAGATAAGTCTGTCACGAGAGGTTCCCAGAACGTGTGACTAATGAGAAGGAACAAGGTTGTTAACGAAGTCTCTTGACAGGAAGTATGAGTTCACGAGATTCGTACACATAAAGAGTTATCCAATACTCTAAGGCGAAGCCTTAATCTCAACAATAGTTATCAATAGATAAGGACATATTACGTCATCATCCATGCCGAGGTGTCGAAGACACATATGGGAACACAAAAAAGCTAAGGAAATGTGTACATCTATCCGCTGTCTCTTAGACTCGTAGATTTTTTTTTAGTTAGTACATTAAAGTGATTCATTTACGTGAATGGTATTTTTTATGTAAGTAACATCAATTGATACCTGCAGCCAAGGCGATATTTGATTATAAGTTTCTGCACGTCCTGTATGCCTTATAACTGAAAAATACATTTTTGATTGATCGGAGAAAATTCCAAGATACGCAAATAATCTCATAAAATATTAAATATCTCCATAAAATTGCGCTCTGGGCTGTTTGTAGCGCTATAGATGGCGTAAAACATGTACCAGACGGTCATGTGACCATCCATCGCTGTCGTAAGTCGTGGCAGTGAAGTGGTTTGTATGTGCCAGACCATTCATGGAACCGGTCCATTAGGAGACGTGGAAGAATGGCTGATAGGATCTGTGTCCACATCGGGAACTGAGTTGCCCGATTTGTTGGTGTATCATGTCGGACTGTCCATCGCCGCTACAAGGAGTGCTGCACCATTAGCAACCATTCAAAACGCCGTAAGAACAGTTGTCGTGGCATGAGCCTAATAGACAGGGACTGGGGGAGAGTGTCACGCCTTATCAATGAAAATCGGTTTCAGACTCGACGGAGACTGTGTTGCTGCCAGTGAATTTAGGTCCGTCTCAAGAATTTCCGACAGAACAAAGAGATTAGATATGCATGCAATGGACATTTGGAGTCGGGCGCTCGCAAAAGGCCTTGTATCTACTCGTACACCCACATCCACATGATTACTCTGAAATTAACATTTAAGTGCCTGGCAGATGGTTTCATCAAACCACCTTCAAACTATTTCTCAACCGTTCTACTCTCGATCAGCGTACGGGAAAACGAACACTTAAACCTTTCCGCGCGAGCTCTGATTTCTCTTACTTCATACCGATGAATATTTCTTCCTATGTAGGTGAGCGGCAACAAAATATTCTCGCATTCAGAGGAGAAATTTGAAGGTTGAAATTTCTTGAGAAGATCCTGCCGCGACGAAAAACACCTTTGTTTTATGATTGCCACCCTAATTTGAATGTCATGTCCGTGACACTCTCCCTTATTTCGCGATAACACAAAACGAGCTGCCGTCCTTTGAACTTTTTCATTCCGTCCGTCAATCCTGTTAGGTAAGACTCTCATGCAGCACAGCAATACTCAAGTATAGGACGAACAGTCTTAGTGTAGACGGTCTCTTTAATAGACGTTCTCTCAATAAATCGGTGTCTTTGGTACGCTTTCCCCACAACATATGTATGTGATCGTTCCAATTTAAGTTAGTCGTAACTGTAATCCCCCTTACAGCGGTTGCAGTCACAGCCTTTAGATTTACGTGATTTATAGTATATCCGAAATTTAGTGGATTCCTTTTAGTACTCATGTGAGTGACATCACACTTATGAGGAACGGTGTCAAAAGCCTTCCGAAAATCAACAAATGAGAAATCAATTTGACATCCTCTGCCGATAACACTCATTACTTCGTGAAAATAAAGAGCTCATTGTGTTTCGCAACAACGATATTTTCTGAATCCTCGTTGGGTAATTGCCAATAGATCGTTTTCTTCTAGGAAACTCACACTGTTCGAACACAGTATATGTTTCAAAATCGTGCTGGAAATCAACGTTAGTAAGTTAGCAGTTCACTCCTGTTTCGTTTCTTAAGTATTTCTGTGACCTGTGCAACTTTCCATTCTTTAAGTACAGATCTTTCGACGAGAGAGGGGTTGTATATGATTGCTAAGCACAGAGCTGTTCTGTCAGCATACTCTGAAACGAACCTAACTGGTATACAATCTGGACCAGAGTCCTTTCCTTTATTACGCGATTTAATGGAGGCTATCTACGTCTAAGTTACTGAAGTTGGCAGTTGTTCTTGATTCACATTCAGTAATATTTACTTCGTCTTTTTTGGTGAAGGAATTTCGGAAAACCGTGTTTAGCAACTTAGTACTTTATTGTTTACACAGGAAAGCAAGTTACAAAGAGAAGTGTTCATTGCGCGTATTGATAGTCCAGTTGCTACGGGCTTATTTATCGACTGTCATTTTTGTTTAGAACCTCAACCTGTCAGGCTGTGCTTGAGTTTACATAACTGCTATTTTCAACTGAGATTTTGATTGTGATTCGTTGGCCAATTCTGCTTTATCGTTTAAGCATTTCAATTGTATTTACAATTGAGAATATTGATACGGTATTTCGGCATGGGTTTTGTCATGGAAACGCTGCTGCTGCTTGTACAGAATACGTTAGATGATTTCAGTGAAGCTTATTTTGTTTAATTACTGGCCTGTAAATTAGTTGGAATTTGTCACTTCAACATTTCTAAGTCTAATCTGCAGTCTATATAATGAACGAAGTCCGGTTTAGATTATTATTATCAGGCAAAACTAACTTTTTGCATTAATGACTAACAACAAGACGGTTTTGCGGAATCAAGCTAGCTGCTTTTTAACAAAGACTGCTGGGCGTGAGGCTAAAATTATTTTGTCCCATAAAAAAGATTCAAGTAGGTCTATATTATCTTACAAAATTTTCACTATTATGTGTTTTCTTTTCTTATTGGCAAAGTGATGTATCCTTCCTCTCGATAACATTTTACTATCACGAATAAATGCAAAATAACAGAAGTCCATACCAGAGGAAAGAAGACACATTACAGTGGGTCATACTTATTCTAATCGTCAGTAGCGCCTCATTTCATACAATCTGTCTCTCTCTCCCCCTCATACAGTTTACGACAAGAATTATGGAAAACTGTTACATACACACATCGAGATTGCAAAGCCATTGTGTAAATACTTGTAGTTAAATGCATGATGTAATGTTTCACCTTTTCCGCCCCTGTATGGAGTTTGTTGTTTTAAATTTGTTCATGAAAGTAAAATGTTATCGAAGGAAGGATATACTGCATTGCCGATAAGTAAATAAAACATGTAATCATAAAATTGGCAAGAATGTATTAGCTTTGTTAGTCTTTTCTTACAGCATAAAACTATTTTTACTCGTGTGAATTTACTTTCATTCTCATGCAAGAACTCGTTTCAGGTCAATCAGTCGGCGTCGGAAAGCAACCATCTTGGAGACGATAAACAGTGTTATCGTTCAACGATAGTACAAAGATCTAATTACGTCATAGTCCCAACATAGACAGTCGTGACACTGCTGTGAAAATTGTTACCGTCTGACCGTTGGAACGACACTAGCACGTCTAGTGGCGAGAAAGCAGCCGCAAGATTAACGTTTTCAATTACTTTTCTACTTGAGTAACGAAATATTTATTATATTTTTGCGTTCCAAGCATTAATAAATTATTGAGAGATATGAATGATCGTGATATAAACGTAGAAACGGACGAATCTAACTGATTCCGGGCCATAAACTACAACTTATTCATGAAGAAATACTTTCAATATGTGTATAATTGCAGCTTATACCGCTGAAATCGAGAAACTATAAACACATATTTCACCCATGAGGAGCATATATTTCTGTTTTGTCTGTTCTTATTATGATTGACACTTTCCTTGTCACGTAACAATATTCTGATTGGAGTCTAATGATTCGTAATTTCTTACAATTCACTCGACTTTTGCTTCAAAACCGAATGTGTTGAAGTTTCTTACCATTTGTGGCTCAGATATAGCAACAATAGCGGAATTGGTTTCTTCTGTGTTCAGAAGCAGTTTCATTGCTTTTTACATTTTGCTGTCAGGTCTGTGTAATTTTCCCTTCATCTACACTTGTGGTGGCTTATTTGATACGTTAAGTAATGTAGGTACTGCAGTTCCATACAAGTTTTCTATGTTCCACATTCACTGATTTAGCTGGACGTATAGTGAACAAAGCTTCACGTTGTTGAGTAGAGATCCCATCTTTCTGCAAAAGGTCAGTCTTATGTTGTTTACCGCCTATTTTTTGTTCTTAAAACAAAACGATATTCTTCAATACATATTTGTTGGTTACAAGAGGATAGTAAATTAACTGTTCTGTAATGTGCCGTCTCATGCCTCCCAGGCTCCTTAGGAAACTAAATAAACCCAAATCTGATACCATTTTTCAGTGATTGCCGATTTTAATGGCACTATATACACGTCCCATTGTAAAAACTGCACTGAAGAGCCAAAGAAACTGGTACACCTGCCTAGTATCGTGTAAGGCCCCCGAGAGCACGCAGAAGTGCCGCAACACGATGTGGCGTGGACTCGACTAATATCTGAAATAGTGCTGGAGGGAATTGACACCATGAATCCTGCAGGGCTGTCCATAAATCCGTAAGAGTACGAGGGGGTGGAGATCTCTTATGAACAGCGCGTTGCAAGGCATCCCAGATATGCTCAATAATGTTCATGTCTGGAGAGTTTGATGGCCAGCGGAGGTGCTTAAACTCAGAAGAGTGTTCCTTCAGCCGCTCTGTAGCAGTAGTATCTAAACGTATTAGGGGTCCCATATCACTCCAACTCCACAGGGCCCACAACATTACAGAGCCTCCACCAGCTTGAACAGCCCCCTGCTGACATGCACGGTCCATGGATTCATGAGGTTGTCTCCATACCCGTACACGTCCGTCCGCTCGATGCAATTTGAAACGAGACTCGTCTGACCAGGCAACATGTTTCCAGCCATCAACAGTCCAATGTTGGTGTTCACAGGTCCAGGCAGGACGTAAAGCTTTGTGTTGTGCAGTCATCAAGGGCACGAATGGGCTTCTGGCACTGAAAGCCCATATCGATGATGTTTCGTTGAATGGTTCGCACACTGACACTTGTTTATGGCCCAGCACTGAAATCTGCAGTAATTTGCGAAAGGGTTGCATTTCTGTCACGTTGAACGATTCTCTTCAGTCCTGTTTTTGCAGGATCTTTTTCTGGCTGCAGCGATGTCGGAGATTGCATGGTGGATCAGTATTTTGAGGTGATTTGTATTGTTCATGTGAGGGGCTCAGGGCTGGGAGAGTGGTGGGGGCAGGGGTCTTCATAATCCAGGGCTACAATCACAGAAGAGGGAACATTATCCTGTAAGGCATAGAGGAGGGAGGATTTATTTTCCTACCCTGCAAGGCAAAGTTGTAATGTGGCAGTAGCAGAAACTCAGTTGGTCACTTGACTAGGTATATAGATGCTCCGGTTTAAATGGCGCCCGTTAGTATTGGAGTAAGGCCCGTTATGGAGCAAAATACAACTATCCAAGATGATGGCGATGAGTCATCCAAGATGGCGGCGATGATGTCACCCAAGATGGCGGCTTTTGGTGGGAAAGTGTCACACGCTCTCTTCTCCCCCAGAAAAATGGCAGGAAGTTCAAATTCCAACAGGATAATGCATCATACTACGGTTATCTCTGTTAACCTAAGAAAATTGCAGGAAGATAGGTCACTTGGGCACCTCCACTAACCTACATCACCCGACCACCACCTCCTCCTAGGAACCAGTGCCAAGTTTGAATTTTGGCGGTAAAGAAAGGTCACTTGGGGTTTCTCTACAAACCTTAGAAAATTGTGGGAAACAAAGGCCACCTCAAAAAAAATGATTCAAATGGCTCTGAGCACTATGGGACATAACATCTGAGGTCATCAGTCCCCTAGAACTTAGAACTACTTAAACCTAACTAACCTAAGGACATCATACACATCCATGCCAGTGGCAGGATTTGAAACTGCGACTGTAGCAGTCGCACGGTTCTGGATTGAAGCGCCTAGAACTGCTCGGCCACCGCAGCTGGCAAAGGTCACCTCCACTAACCTAAGTCACCCAGCCACCACCTCTTCCTAGGGCTTGGTGGGAAAAGGACTAAGCCTGCACTGGGCTGGTGGAGAGAGGAAGGAGTGAACTGTATTTATTTTGGGACAATTTATTTAGGGATGGAGTATATTTATCACAGTGATACAGAACACACAGTCTGACATGCCACACAGCATACAGACCTGCAAACTACTCCTACATAACTCATGTATAAAGCTCTACACATGCACTTGCAAATTGTAAACTGTCAAAATAACGCATTGCACAGCCTACAGACATGCAAACTACTCGTAAATAATGCAATACATTTACATCCAAAGAGCCAAACAACTCGTAAATTGTCAAAATAATAATCTATCTAAAAGACTCTGCAAACATGCATGCTAATCGTCAACTGTCAAAATCGTGCACCAGTCTTTATTTAAACAGTTAGAGGCAGCACCACCATCCAGTGTGTTCACCATGAGGTCCGCACTCCAACTGACATAGTACACAGTACCACCACCAGAGAGCACTGTTTTTCATTTCGTGATGTAATCCAAGTTTGTGGGCGGAAATGGCGGGAAAACGATTCTGCCTGTGCTGGAAATGAGTCTTTATTTTGCAGGCAGTGTCTCCACCATGAGATCTAGACTCCAACTGACCTAGTACACAGTACTGCCACCAGAGGGTGCTCACATCCGTCCTATGATGTAATCCGAGACGGTGGTCTGGAGGGGGAAAATGGCACGAAAATGACTCAGCCAGTGCTGAGTTGCTGGGGAGAGTGAGAAAGGAGTATACTCTATTTATTTTGGAACATTTTATTTAGGGGTGGAGTATATTTTTATCACACTGACGCAGAACACCCGCCCTGATGTGCTTGGGGTCACAATACACAATCTGCAGACCTGTAAACTACTTCCAAATAACGCCCTCCAGACACGCAAACTACTCCTAATTTACCAAAATAATTTCAGTACAGACCTGCAAACTGCTCCTAAGTAAATCAGTACACAGATGTGCAGACATGAAATCAACTCATAAACTGTCCAAATAGCGCATAGCACAACCTACAGGCCCACTCGTGAAATAATACAACAGACATGCAATCAACGAACACAAGTACCACCCCCCCCCTGTCCCCTGTCCAGTAGAGCACACAGGAGGCTAGCGACAACCCCCACAAAGTGACACAACCATCAGCTGTCAAACCACACACAGACTCCTGTTAGGGTTCCGCACCCATGAGGCAGTGGCATCCCTTTCATACTTGTCACCTAAGAAATACGTGTTCACCTAGGCACCGGTGCTGACAAGACCGGGCAGGAGCACAGACGTGCCAGGGGCGCGCCGTCACAGCCGCAAGCCACCACCAGATACAGGTGAAAATTGCCTCTGTTTTCGAGTATACAGTCACTGTTATACTGACGTCACAGAACTCCAAGGCACGATCACGCAGACCCCATACGCAAGATGCCTCCGGGCAGCACATGTCTTTAACATTGATGAGAGAGTAGCACAAGGCGCACTGTTCCTAGTGTGACATGACACATGCTTCTAACCCTGCTTAACCACCCAGCATGACTGATGCAACACTGCGAAGTGCATGCATGTAGCTACAAACCTTCGCAAGTGCATCTAACAATGATTTCAATCTTATACTGATGTCACATGAGTATGTAAAAAATAAGAACCAAGTCGACCTCACGGAAATTGTATAGTGTCCCCGAAATAGTTAACGCTCGCTTTCGTGATGCCCCAGCTTGTATGCACGAAAATTCTTTCCTACCAGAAGCTGTTTACGAAGATAACGCAGAATAACATCGAATGCAGTCTTCCTCGCGGACCTAAAGTGGTACCCAATCCATCACATGTTACCCTTCCTGCTTTCAACACACACACAAACGTTCCCTCCGCTATGTAGGGTCTCCTGTTTCCCAGCACAAAGGATGTGAATGAATTGAGCATTATGATTGGCTCTTATCGAAGCACCATACACCTGCTCTTTCATTCTGGAGATGAGACTTTCAGTGGCAAAATTATTTTGCACAGACCGCTAAATTGCATTGACAGTCAAAACCACAAAGTCATCTACAGATCATCAAATACGTATGAGACTCACAAGAATATTCGAATCCAGGAAGATATTTACCACTGTAACTACAATTAAATATTACGATTGCTGCTACAGTCTGACACTGATCGATGTACAGGTAATGTCTCCTCTTGACGACTGTGCTTCTGGAATGAATCTCAGTATCTATAGCACACATAATTTTCCATGTAAAAAATCTCTCTCATACCCTCGCAGTTATCGATGTGCTGAATCTATTTGTCCCTCATGATACGACACACAGCCATCCTCTCTAGTCAGGCCACAACATAAACCTTAGTAACTTTGCAATGCAATATACACACATTTTACACAACATAAGCCACAGTAACTTTACAATACAACATAGACACATTTTACACAAACAGTGCAGTTATCTTTTATATCTGTACAGCAGCCAGAAAAATTATGGTAGCCAACACTCACACCGGCTATAGGTCACAATGCTCCTCAGTCCTAGGGAAGCACCATCAGTCTTTTCTTTCTTTCTACAAATGAGACATTCAGTGGCAATAAACTATTTTACACCAATCACCATATTGCATGGACAACTAAACCTTGCAAAGTGCCGTACATATCGTTAAATATGGAAAGACTCTTACTCAGTTACAATGCTCTCCCACTGAGGACAAGAGCTTGAATATTAGAGCATGAAACCGATTGCCAACCCAGCAATATATCACCACATACCATGTTGATGTAGTAAACATACAATTTATATCCTTTGCCATACAAAATCTTCCCTTTTACATCAGATCACCCTCAGTGGACCAAAACCGCGCTCAGAACTGTTCTACAAATTCGGGATCGTTTCCCCTCGGCACAAACGCGTTATTGTTTCTGCTCTAAACCTGCTTCCTTGCTTTCTCGTTTTCTACACACATCTCCAGACTCAGGGATTACAAGAACACACATATTTTTGTATGGTTCACCATAATATTATACCATTTTCGCGTTACTTCTCGATATCAAGCACTAGGCAGCATACTACTGATTGCTAGCGCAACATAATTCCCAAGATATAGACTGGAAATTATTTCTCTACAAACCCCAGACTTTAGCGAGGTGCAGCATGCTGTAAACCACTGAGTAACTGGAAACAAATAGAGGAAACTGATATTTTCACTCTCAAATACCGACATCGGTGATGTAACAGATTCCAAATAATCCCTATAATTTACAAGCCAACTAAGGTCTTTCCCATGTCTAGAGAACAGGCAACGTGTCTTCCACACGATAGATGCACACACCACAATCGATCTTCTCTCAACTAAATAAAGGCACGGAATGTGCAGAAGCAGTCAATCTAACAATTTACATGGGAGGGAATAACGGTCCAGCGCAAACGCACCTCCATACACAATTTTCTCAAAATGCCACTTGATCATGAAAGCTGCCCAACATATACTAAGTATTAGTTCGCTATTCGGTCGTCTAGACGATGGCGAAGTTAACTCAGATACATTCCTACACTCCATCAGGCCTCTGCATTCAGACGGCTGCTGCCGTTAAAAGGAAAAGTGAATCACTCCCACCACAGGCCATGCATACACGGAATAATCCTAGAAAACTGGTCACATATATGTTTTATCATTATACTTACAATTAAATGTTACATTCATGGTCTCAATTGAACAGCATTCGACAATCAGCAAAGTATTGGAAATACACGCTGCTGAAGGCTGTGGCTCTGGAAATGGAAATATCTGTACCTTCCTTACGACTGAACATAGTCATCTCCTTTACACATGTAGGAACACAAACACATACATATAAGCCGCATGCTCAAATGCAAACATATCACCCCCCCCCCCCCCCCCCCCACTACTACTAAGTATAATACTTGACCAATAAATGATTCCACATGATGCAAAATAATACTGACCGAAAATCATCGATGGTTGGGCATGTCTCCTAGGTTTTTCTTGCGAGTGCTACCACTGTCTCTGAGAAAGAGAGATGTAATCGACCAGATTAAAAAAAAGACAAAACAGATCGCAACAACTACTGTTGTTGCTGTCACAACGGTCTTGGTTCTACAGATGCACACAAGTATCCATGTTAAAAGCTATAGCCGCTTTACAAATCGAGGTACGACATTACCTCTGAATGAGGTGGTTTTTTCAGGACAAATATCGTGACAGTGATCGTAGAAATGTGTATTATCAGACCAACACGTAGCCCACAATGCAACCTCATGATAAAATTACCACATTTTGAAAGTGCTTCGTTTAAGGAACGTGGTATGTAAGCGGTGTTTGAGACTCCCTCACACCGCCCCAGCTAGATAATTCTATAGTATTTGTAATGCATTCTGTCTCAATACCACATCAGAGGTTCCGCAATGATGTCTGGGATTTGGAAACAGGTCATTCCATTCAAGCACACACCTGCATTGGATCCTATTGACAATTCCTTTAATGATTACAGCCACTACTCAAACATATTTCTGGCACTCCCATATCTCGAAACGAGTCACTTTTCCTGAACCTAGCTGCTACAGTAAAATTCCAAAGTGGCTTTAGTAATCCCCTATGCATCTTGCAACTGATCACATTTCTACAGTTTTCCGCGTGCGATCGTTCCAATTTAAGTCAGAACTCAGCAAAAATCGGAGAAAGACATATCCATCACCTTCTGCACCCTGTGTAGAAACACAATGACCTGAGTTAGTACAACAGGACAATGTTTTGACCATTTGGCAGAAATGCGAGCAAATTGGTATGCATCCAAATTAGATACAGATACTACAATCTGAAGCAGATCCACGTCCATTCAAATCAATCAGCCCAACATGCTATCATCGTTATTCTCTACCCCCCAACAGAGAAAAATTACGAACTAAGAAAGGTCCACTAACTTCATCCGATATATAAGTCACCTAGGCACTGATGCTGGCGCAATGACGCAAAGCTGCAGTGCAGTCCAGGGTGGAGAATGAGATTTCGCAATGCCTCCCAGAATAGCGCAGCGTGCAGCCCTCCAAGCGTTCCTAACGGTATACCCAGTCCCTCACCGAATTTACACATCAAACTGCTCCTGCTACTGCTGCCTGTGTGGCACAATCCTATTAAATATACAGGCACTGCAGAAGCCACTTCAAAGTTTGATCACCTATGCTCTAGGCGAATGATCGTATCACACAGACTGTACTAAGCCACAAAAGACTCTCCCTCTGGTCCTGTTTAGTTGTTTGAAACACTGTTTTCTAACACGCTTTTGGACAATGCCACAAATTTCGTTTTTCTGCCACAAATTCGAGGCCTGTGCCAGGTTCTAATATGACATTAAGAAGTTCTGATCCAAGGCCTTTCACAGGAAACTAGATGTTGCACGGTGTTGATCATGTTCTTACGGCTGATAGCATAACATGCCACACATCGGCTGATTTTAAATAAAAGACAGTCACAACATAAGCAAACTGGAAGAGTTCTACAGCATTGGCGTAGGTCTCCAAACTACAGTCCAAAGGTGATTCACGAGCTCTACATTTGGACTCGTCTCTCACACTGACGGAATAGCTGATGGCTCTGCGTTCCCTTTCGACTGTTTCCTCATATTGCACTCATGTACACGATCAGTGTTTCAGTGCCATCCACCCCAGAAGGTGCTGTCCATCCACCAAAACTCTTTCCCCAATTCAACCAAGCGATATCAGTCAATCGTTATGTGGTAACCAACAGTGTACCAGTGCATGGATGGAATGGAAAAGACACCATCGATGTACTCTAATAATAAACATCACAGTTGATAGCGTGAACAATTTTAGCAATTTCATAGTAACTTAACACCAGCCAGTGATGTGACAGCATGTTTCCCCAATTTCAGTATCATAGCTAAACCACCCCTTCTCCACTTTGCGAGTATCATTGCAAACATGGATAGATGACTGTGCAGTATGTCCATGCAGTGTTAATTCTCGAACATATGAATCATCAAATGGCTCTAAGCACTATGGGACTTAACATCGATGGTCATCAGTCCCCTAGAACTTAGAACTACTTAAACCTAACTAACCTAAGGACAGCACACAACACCCAGTCATCACAAGGCAGAGAAAGATGAATCATCAAAGTATACCAGACAGCACTCCACATATTTCTGTCACCTCGAGCATAGTGTTCAATTTACGATCTATCTCTCCATGTATGGGAGTCACAGAGCATTGTCGCTGTCTTAGAGTAAAATTAGAGAGTGAAAGACCTTCCTCACACTGTCATTGATCAACCCGCCCTGCAGGACCATTAGCGAATTAATCTGCAACCGACCAGAAGAAGACCGCTACACTCCACGTCTCGTGAATGAATGGAGCTCTCCGAGTCCTCTCCCATCTAGAGATGCGCCCATGTCGAGGAGGTTAGCACTCCTTATCGAAGTCTGCTGTAGAAGAAAGAAAGAAAGAAAAATACACTCTGAAGAAGCTCTCAACGTTCATTGACGTTATTGGATTCTGATATTAGTTGCTAAAAGCATATTATTTAGAAATTTGGCTGAGAATCACAGGCTGCATGAATACTTTAAGTGGGCCACACGCAGCCTGCGGGCCACAGTTCGTCGACCACTGCTCTAGGGCATCATACAAAATACTTCTTATTGATTTCTAACGTACTTCAGCCTCCCTGTTTTGCTGGTGTACACCCGCTACCCCCATAAAATTCGCGGCTCTTTCGTGAGTTCGTGCATGGCGCCCATTTTTCCTTACCAGGCTGCATTTCCTTCCCCATGCCACCCCTCCCTATCATCGCTCCTTCCCCTCTGCCCCCTCCTTCCCCTTTCTCGGTGTTCTTACTTATGTCGACCTGGCTATCCACCTGGTTTATTGTATCCCTTGCGGTTTTTGTTCCCCTTAACTTTTCTTTTTCAACTCTCCTTTTTCGCGTTTTTGGTCCCACTTTGGGGTTTAACCACCAATTCTAAATTTTCTCTCTGTAGTGTGAGCCATATGGAGAAGAACTCCCTCCCTGCCGTCTATGGCGCGAATTCCTCACACCTACTTTCCCCTCTTCCTTCCCTGCTGTAGCTCCATCCCCTGTCCTGCTAGGTCACCAGCACATGTAGCCAGTCCATGTCGTGGGGCTGTTATATACCCATGTAGCTGAGCCCCCTAACAAACAAGGATTACACTTTTGATACCTGAGCTGTTGCCTCCCCATGTATGCCTAGGAGTGGTTGCTTGTCATTCTGGGGCATCAGAACTTTCAACAACAGTCGCCATGCCGGTTGGCTCTTGCTGTGACTGGATGGCCCTCACAAGGAGATCCCTTGATTGGAGTGGGTGCTTTCAGCTCCAAAGAGCTGGCCGTTCTTCTGCAGCCGTCTCTTCGGTTGGTAATGGAACTTTTAATGCTGGTTCTTACGACCCTTCGGCCTTCACTTTCCTGGATATTCTCTGGGAGAAGGGTCAGGCACCGCAGATTGAGGTGAAACACTTTCCCCGCAACCTGGTCTGGACTAGGACTGACAGTGACACTTTCACCGCCACAAGGTCGTTACTTTCAGTGGAAAATATCGAAGACAACGGCATGAGGATGCAGAAGGCAATGGAAACAGATGCATTAAAGACACATATCGTGTATCCACAGGACATGAGATAGGAAAAAGAGTAAGTGAGTTCTGTTACAAATTTCAGCTAGTAATAGTGATTACTCTGTTCAAGAATCACAAGATGAGGAGGTATACTTGGAAAAGGGCGGGTGATACGGAAATATTTCAGTTAGATTACATCATGGTCGGACAGAGATTCCTAAATCAGATACTGGATTGTAAGGCGTACGCAGCAGCAGATATAGACTCAGATCACAATGTAGCAGTGATGAAGAGTAGGCTGAAGTTTAAGAGATTAGTCAGGAATAATCAATACGCAAAGAAGTGAGATACAGAAGTACTAAGGAATGACGAGATACATTTGAAGTTCTCTAAGGCTATAGATACAGCCATAAGGAATAGCTCAGTAGGCAGTACAGCTGAAGAGGAATGGACATCTCTAAAAAGGACAATCACAGAAATTAGAAAGAAAAACGTAGGTACAAAGAAAGTAACCGCGAAGAAACCACGATTAACAGAAGAAATACTTCAATTGAAAATGGCTTCGTGAAAAATGTGAAGAAATCGAAAAGGAAATGATTGTCAGAAGGACTGACTCAGCATATAGGAAAGTGAAAACAACCTTCGGTGGTATTATAAAGCAAGGGTGGTAACGCTAAGAGTGCAACGGGAATTCCGTTGTTAAATACAGAGGAGAGAGCAGATAGGTAGAAAATGTACATTGAAGGCCTCTATGAGGGGGAATAGTTGTCTGATGTGATAGAAAGAAGAAACAAGATTCGATTTAGAGGGGATAGGGGACCCGGTATTAGAATCAGAATTTAAGAGAGCTTTGGAGGACTTAAGATCAAATAAGGCAAAAGGGATAGATAACATTCCATCAGAATTTCTGAAATCATTGGGGGAAGTGGCAACAAAACGACTATTCACGTTAGTGTGTAAAATATATGAGCCTCGCGACATACCATCTGACTTTCGGCAAAATATCATCCACACAATTCTGAAGATTGCAAGAACTGACAGGTGCGATAATTATCTCACAATCAGCTTAACTGTTCATGCATCCAACTTGCTGACAAGAATAATATACAAAAGAATGGAAACGAAAATTGAAAATGTGTTATATGACGATGGACTTGGCTTTTTGGCACTAGAGAGGCAATTCTGACGTTGCGGTTAATAATGGAAGCAAGACTAAAGAAAAATCAAGACACGTTCATAGGATTTGTCGACCTGGAAAAAGCGTTCGACAATGTAAAATGATGCAAGATGTTCTAAATTCTGAAAAATATAGGCGTAAGTTATAGGGAGAGATGGGTCATATACAATATGTACAAGAGCCTAGAGGGAATAATAAGATTTGACGACCAAAAACGAAGTACTCGGACTAAAAAGTGTGTAAGAAAGGGATGTAGTTCAGTCTGTTCATCCAAAAAGCAATGATGAAAATAAAATAAAAATTCAGGAGTGGAATTACAATTCAAGGTGAAAGGATATCAATTATACAATTAGCTGATGACATTGCTATCCAGAGTGAAAGTGAAGAAGAATTACATGATCTGCTGAATGGAATGAAGAGTCTAACGAGTACAGAATATGGTAGAATGTTGAAAATCAGGTGGACTGACAGGATAAGGAATGAGGGGGTTCTGTGCAGACTCAGAGTGGAAAAGAAATGTGGGAAACACTGACAAGGAGAAGGGAAAAGATCATAGGACATCTGTTAAGACATCAGAGAATGACTTCCATGGTGGGATGTAGGTTTCAAGTGCTACTCTGCTCTGGAATTCGTGGCGGGCCACATCAAACAAGTCAGAAGACTGATGGCTTAAACAAAAAATCAAAAAAAGATGAAGACAAGTTTGACGAAATGGAGTTCCTCAGTAAGGTGTGGTCAGGTTCGCTGTTGATCAAAACTTCTTCTTTCGCCCAATCGGCAGCCCTTCGTGCTTGTGATCATCTTGGTGAGCTCATCCTTCATACAAAGAAGGAACTCCAGGCCAATCTGGAATGATGGGGCCTTCATTTAGATCGATATGTTCATAAAGGTTTTCAGGACAACCGCATTGATACCAGCGCCTTTTTTTCTGGCATCTGAGGGACATACCCTCCCAGAGAAGGTCAAGGTTATGGTTTATCAGTGTGACGTGAAATCGTACATACCGGCATCCATGCGGTACTTTCGGTATTTGCGTTTCAGGCACATGTCTTCCAATTGCACGGAGGACCGTCTATGCAATGAATATGGACACACACTCCATGATGGGAGCCCCTCTATTCCACACCTCATATGTTTTAATTGCCAGGACCCTCACTCTTCACACTCGCCATATAACCTTCTTTGTAATAAAGTAAAGAAGATGCGGGAGTATAGGTTCCTTGATCGTTTATCCTACAGTAAGCCCCATGAGAAATATGATTGTCTTCTCCCTGTGTCAATGTTTCCTAACTTTACCTCTGTTCTGTCCTTTCCTCCTCCTCCCTCTTCCTTACCTCAGTCCTGCCCCTCTCTCCTCTGCCCTTCCCCTGCAGTTCCCAAGCCCTCAGTTTCAGGTGCCACTCCCCCTCCCTGGCTACAGAAGTGTCCCCCTTCTTTGGTGCCTGCCAGTGATGAGGCTCCCTCCTGAGACCCCTCCCCAGATGTATCCGAGGCTGGAGGGCTGCTGCCATAACTCGTTCATGGGACCCCATGCACCCCAAGGACTTTTAGAAGATTGCTATTTCTCTGTCCACTGCTTTCCCCAACCTATGAAAGAGAAGAAGAAGAAATGTGAGTTCCAGGACAAGGCACCTCTGGTGGCCCTGGAGGTGCCATCTCTTCTCTGCAACCTGAATCTGACCTCTTATTTGTGGATTCACCTCATCCTCTCTGGTAACGGATGGTTACTCAGCACCATGATTGGCTCCAGCCTGTTCGCCTCCCACTTGAATCCCTGTTCCATGCTTATTACTACCTGGAGTTGCAATACCTTATTTCCTTTTGCTCAGCAGCTTGTGGCGTTCTGCAGGAATCACATTTTACTGGTGCTTACTCATCAAGCGTAAGTGGGTTCTGTGTTTTCTGCTGGAACCAGGTCGGCCTTTTGAGGGTTTCCTGTGAAGTCTGCATGTTGGTCTGTATGGATATTGTACATAGATCGCCCTCCACGCCACATTGGAAGCAGTTGCCTCCAGGTCCACTTGAACTCTACAGTCACGGTTTGCAATCTTCATGTACCTCCTGACAGACCACCCTTCTGGCTGCCCAAACTGCCCTCCTTGAGCAACTCCCACTTCCCTTCCCCCTCCTTGGGGATTTTAATGCCCTTCACCCCTTGTGTGGCAGTGTATTTTCGTCTAGCTGGGGCTTTTCATTGACCAGTTTTTGCCAATCACAACCTGTGCCTTCTTAATGATGAGTCCCTTACTCATTTTAGTGCCACCTGTGGCACTTTCCCTGCCACCGATCTTTCTCTCACTTACCCTCCATTTCTTCCTTACTTACACTTGTTGTCACACAGTGACCTCTGGGATAGTGACTTATTTTGATTCTCTCATTGTCTTCCCACCTCCCAATGGCCAGGTTACCCCACTGGGCTTTCCAGATTTCCATCGTAATGATTGGCCTCTGTATACCTCCCAGATCGTGTTTACACCTTCTTTGTCAGTCTATACTGATGAAATCGTTCGTAAGGTGTCTGATAAGATAATTTGCGCCACTAACATTGCTGTTCCCCATTCAACAGGTCCCGTTCATCACCAGCCAGTTCCATGATTGAGCATGGCCACTGCCACTGCCATCCTTGATTGTCATCGCATCTTGAAACGTCTTACGAGGCACCGTCCTCCGCTGGTCTTCTTACCTTTAAATGTCCTCTCATCAAAGGCCACTATTTAAGCAAAGAGAGCAATTGGACACCGACTTGTTGGGAATGCTTTGTCCCCTCCCTAGGTTCTTCTGTCACTTTGTTATAGGTGTGGGATACCCTCTGCACCCTCAATGGTTGTCAGTAGCAGTCTTCCCTTCCAAGCATTTGTACAGGTCCATCAGTCCTCACAGAGTGCATCATGACCCATTTTGCGACATTGTCAGCATCAGCCTCCTATCCAGCCATATTCTTCCTCCATAGAGAGTGGGCCAAAGCTTCCCATTTATGTTTTACCTCTTGTTAGGCAGAATCCTACAATGAACCTTTAACTGAATGTGAACTTCTTCTGGCCCTCTCTTATTCCCACAATTCAGCCCCTGTCCCTGATTTCATCCATAACCAACTGCTTCAACATCTCAGTCCTCCACAACAACAATGTCTTCTCCAGGTGTGTAATCATATGTGGCTCCAACGCATTCTCCTGTACTTAAGACGACTAGGATCCATCGTCCCTCAACATGTACCAACCAGCCAGTATGACCAATGTCCCCTGTAAGTTTCTTGAATAGATGGTGGCTCGTCAGCTCAATTGGGTCCTCAAATCTCAGGACCTTTTATCTCCTTACCCAAAGCAGATTTTGGGAGGAACGATCTCTGATCGATCATCTGCTTTAGTTGGAAACCACAGTTTGGCAGGACTTTTCTCAACACTGCTATCTTGTTGTAGTTTTCTTCAATCTTCATAAGGGCTACAACACATCTTAGTGTCATCAATTCTGCCTATGCTCCATTAGTGCGGTCTTCAGGGCCCCATGATGAGATTTATTCGCCAGTCCCTGTCCCACCATTCATTCAGAGTTCGGGTTGGCACTGTTCTCAGCTCTTCACCAATTCACGACAATGCAATTCCAAAGTGTTCCATATTAGATCTCTTTCTCATCCCTATTAATGGACTTGGGACCTCTGCTGGGCAATTGGTCACCCCTGCTCTGTATGTGGATCATGTCTGTATTTGGGCTAGCTCCCCTTGGTGGCCTCTGCAGAGTGTCAGGTCTAGTCTGCCACCCAACCCACTTCTGCGTGGACACTTTTGTATAGTTTCAATTCCCTTCCCTTAAGTAGAGTGTGGTACATCCCTGTCGTCATAATATGGTTCATTCTGATGGGGAGCTGTACCTTGACGACCAACACCCGACCATGGTCCCCCAGTTCCTTTTGGTCTTCTTTTTGACAGCAAGCTTACTTGGTTGGCCAACATCCACCTTCTGAAGACTGGTTGTTTTCATAAATTCAACATCCTTTGCTTTCTTGTCCACACATCTTGGGGCATGGCTCATTCGACTCTTCCCCACCTTTATTGGGCATTAGTTCCGTCTCACCTGGACTGTGGTTGTCAAGGAACAGCAGCCCCTTCCACACTGCTCCTCTTGGCCTGCTTTACCATCATGGTATCCATATGGCCAATGGTGCCTTTCACATTACCCTTGTAGATAGTCTTCTTGTTGACACTGGGACTCCCCTTTTGGGTTAATGGTTCCAGCTCCTGGTTTCCTATGCCATCACTGATACTCTTCCTCTGCTCACACTTCCTATTCTTTTGTTTTTGTTGCTTTGGGATATTGTCTGCCCTCTGCCTGCCCTCAGGTAGCGGGCGCCAAAGTCCCAAAGCTCCACCTCACTTCTATTTGCAGCAATTTCCACCTCCCCTCCTTGTCCTCATCCTCTATCTACATCTACATCCATACTCCACAAGCCATCTGACCAACCAGCTCTACTTGGTTAGTTCCTCAGACCCAGATTTGGATGGATCTCTTCTGGAGTACAAAAGTCTCTATTGCTTGAATGATGTTCCATTCTTTGTTCCACCCACTCTTATGGAAGTTTCAGGATGTAACTGTCTTTTACAACTGAGGCTCTAAATCTGCTGATCACATGGGATATGTCTTCACATCTTCTGTTTGTGTGGAACACCAACACATACCTGCCATGTGTGGGGTGCTTACTGTGGAACTGAGTGCCATCTATTGGATCCTCTGCATTATTAAATGGTCCTCCCTCACCAAAGTTTTGTTATGTATGCCCTCCATGAGTGGCGTTCAGGTTATTGCTCAGTGTTTTTTCCTCCACCCATTGGTCTCTGCCATCTGCACCCTTCTCGTCAATCTTGGCGATACTACTTGTTTGACTGATTTTCTTTGGGTTCCCAGGCAAGTGGGTATACCAGATAATGAATTTGCCAATCACTTGGCTAGTGGGGCTGTTACCACCCCTCATTCTCTGTGACCTCTCCTGGTGTAGATTCGTGACTTTACATCAAATCCCTTTTTGCTCAGTCATGGGGCGACCCTTGGGAGCTAACCCCCTGTCTAATGAAGAGAGACCCCAACCACGTGGCATTCTTCCCTCTGCCTCTCCTGGTGGGGATCGACCATCATTGTATCAGTCATAATAAGTTTACCCATGGTTTTTTACTCCACAGTGAGCCACCCACTCCCCCCCCCCCCCTTTGTAGTTGCAGGGCCCCCCTCACAGTGATCCATATTTTGCTAGCCTGTCCCAACCTTCTGCCCCTTCACAGTAAATAAGCCCTCCCACCTTCCTTTTCCTGGGTGTTATGGGTGAACTTCACATAGTTACCTCTGTCCGTGGTTTTCTGTGCAAAAGTGGTTTGTCCTCCCAGGTTTAGGTACCTGAATTTTCCTCTGGAATTGGAGTCCCTCTGTTAGCTTTGGCGTTGGTTATGGAGGTCTTCGCCTTGCCTCCACATCAGCCAGGTTCTCTCCCCCCCCCCCCCCCCCCATCCTTTCCCTACGTTTCATCTGGTCTTTTGTGGCGTTTTGTTTCCCCTTCGCCTGTGTCTTCTTCCCCCAGTACAGACCCCCTTGTATCGCGATTATCACGTGGTATCGGGAAGGGTAGGCGGTGATGCTTGTGTGCCAATGCACGTAGCATCTCTGGAGCACCCCTGTCCCCCCTTCCCTCTCCCATTCTTTACCCTTCCTGCTGGCCCAACGTTCCTTTTATCTCTTTGTTTGCCTGTTTTCCTTTCCCCTTAACTGGACTGTGCTGTTTATGTTGTTCCTTCCTGGGCTTTTCCCAACTTAGATCATGTGACCGACAACGTCACTGTTTGGTCCCCTTTCCCAAATCAACCAACCAACCATCTGGTGCGTAATAATGAAGGTTCAGTCTTATACGAGAATGTAAACAAACAGTGTCATACATACGTCTCGTGAAAATTTCAGTTTGATGTTGGTGAGAAGCGTGATATTACAGTTTAACATTAGACCCTGATACTGCAGTCTAATACATGTATGAATTAGACTGTACGGATCCTGTTCAGAAGTACCATAGATTTTGTACCCGCGTCTCGTAGGTATCTTAATAATTTGCAATCGCTATCTGGAATAAACTTGCGTTAAATAAAATGTAAATATCGTGTGACTAGCGTCTCCCGTCGGGTAGATCGTTCGCCGGGTGCAAGTCTTTCGATTTGACGCCACTTCGGCGACATGCGCGTCGATGGGGACGAAATGATTGGGACAACACACCACCCAGTCCCTAAGCGGAGAAAATTTCCGACCCGGGCCCTTTTTTTTTTTTTTTTAATCTCATTTTGTTCGCTTTGGTTCGTTGTATCTGCTCGGGGCGGACGTCGTAATACCTCCGATGAAGTTCGTTGATGATCGATTAACTCAGTTTTTTTATTACAGAGGGTACGTAACCCTCTGACCGAACACGCTGAGCTAACGTGCCGGCAGCCCTTAGGATTGTGATTCTGTCGCGCTGACCACTCAGCTACCGGGGGCAGACTTGCGTTAAAGCTATAAGGAAACAAATGCAAGGGTATTCCGCTTGTTTGCGACCAGTGTCACAGCTCAGATGTCGGAATTCGATTTTAATAGGAAAACAGGAAATAGACACCACTATTTTTAACGTTTTACTGAAATTTATAGCACTGCCGAATCTCTGTCTTTAACATGGGAACACGCTGCGGAGGCATTGTGAAATGCCTTCCTACGCACTAATTTGAAAGTGTCCCGAATATTTAGCAATGACGTGCAGAAAATTATAGTTTTTATCACGCTTTGGGATATTTTTAAGAACTAAATTCTTCCGTGTTTGCTTTCTGGTACAATCTTTTTAATCTTTGTACGTCCTTAGGAAAACTAAAACATTAATCGCATATAATCATTCACCACGTCGGAGCAACTTCTTGCCTACTCTAAAATAGGTGCAGTGTTTGTCGGAAACTGAATAATATGAAGAAAATTACTTATATTACCATATATAAACATTATCTGCACATGAACATTGCTCGAAATGTTTATACATTCATCGGACTGATTGGCAGTACAGTCTCAAACTAATGAATTCATCTAGCACCTGTCTAATAAATATATGGTCGTACAGGCACAGAAAATACCCCTACGATATTAACTTTTTATTACACTATACGTAAATATTTGCAACAATAGCAGCTCTTTGTGGTAAGACATTTGGTATTAGATCTTTGTGGTATTTACCTATGAAAAGTAACTTTCTCTCCACTGACCTACTTTGATCAGCATCCGTAGCAGCAACAAGTATTCATAATTGCTTTTGCTCATAAATGAAATAGTGCAAATAAATGCAATATTAAAGATTCTGTCTTACACCAGAATGGAAACAAAAGGTGCCATACATATGTCACATGAAAATTTCAGTTTCATGTTAGTGACAAGGGTACCACAGTGTAACATTAATCTGTGATATCGCTTCTAATCCATGTATGAATTACACTGTGGTAGCACGCGTAACTCACTTCATAGATGATGTTTCTCTGTGACTACAATGTGTCCGTTTACTCCGTGAAAATTGTTCGTTGTCGGGATACGTAGTTAAGTTGTTTGCTCTAGGACATATAGTATCTGATCATGCGTTCGTTGCTGATATAGACTGATATATTTCAAAGGTGAAGAACATCCAGCTTGAATAAAACACACGAGTACGAAGGAAAGCAATGTTCAGGCACAGCGAGTATCGCGAGACAGCGACGTGGAGGGAGATTATTCAAGGTATGGTATTCTATGTTCTACGGTATTATATCTTCTACAAATCTACACTAACGTAGGCTTGCAAATATATATATATATGCACACTAATGTGTGTGTGTGTGTGTGTGTGTGTGTGTGTTACAGTACACTCACGAGAGAAATATTATACCTACTGACGACGAGATTATTAGAGCTTATTAGAGTAGTATAAGCTCAGAATCGACAAAAATTGAGAAGGAAATCGACCCATGTCCTTTTCTGAAAAGGAACCATACCTGCATTGTGTCCGATTCCACTCCTCGGCTCATAGTAGTGAAGAGAGTAATACCAAATGTAGAAATCCTGTAACACTTCTGCGCACACACAAGTTGTTAAAACGGTCTATATAACGGACTGTGGAATGGTTGGAAACGGTAACTAGAATTTACCTATACAGGTCAATTCTAGTTACCGATTACAACATTTGTCATTTTTCTGCAGAACTTCAGAGAGCAATTACAAATGCAGAAATCCTATTACACTTCAGTGCACACACCTGTTGGGAAAACCGTAATGTACCATGGGATGGTTCGTATCGGTAACCAGAACCCATCTGTATAGCTTGATTCTAGTTACCGATTCCAATTTTCTTTAGACCCTACTTTTTGTGAATTTTCGTTACTTGTGTATTAGTCCCGTTAGATTCAATAATTGTTATTACAAATTAACATTATTTCACAGTATTACCACTTCATCATGCGCCATACTGTAATGGATTTAAAGGTTTCTACGCTTTTCTTACTAGCATAAAGTGCAATAATAATTTATTCAGACATGTATACTTCTCTTTTTCAGTTCTTATTTATTTTCGTTACCTTCAGTTCTCTTCGATGTAATTTGTGGCTAAGTAATTAATCACTTGAACTGTTATTGCAACTTTATCGTATGCTACATTCGTTTGTTTACACGTATGATCGGTTGCTTTCAAAGATTGCCTCTATGTAGCGTCTCTGCGTTAGGTATGACGTCATTCCTCAAAGGTAACGGGTGGAACCAGACATTGGGATTGACCCAGAATTAGTTAGGGTTCCACACTGACGAACAGTAATCTAGAACATACTGAACAAGTATTTTTAGGCAATCTCCTTCGTTAATGAATTATAGCCTACTTGTTTAAGATTCTTTCAATGTACCTCGGAGTGTTCTCTTCCTCACTCACAGCTAGGTGTAGTAGTGACTGTGTGTAGTATTGATAGGTGATTCCCCGACCAAACAATAAGAAAATGTTGCCTATTTAGCCGTAAAACGTTTGTTCATTTTGAGGTTCATCTCTAGGCTATCCTAAATTTTGTAGCTGTTCTCAGAATACTGAATCCACCTGATAGCCTTAATCCTTCGTTTTCGGGATAATATGTGAGAAAAGTGCGAGTTAAGTTTCCACTGCCCAATGTTTCAAGACCGCATGCTGGCTGGCGTTGATGAAGTCATTCTTCTGCCAAGTGAGTCACACAGGTGCTGCTTTCATCAACGAGGTTACACTAGTAAATACTGCTATTCCAAGGAAAAATATATAAGATCTTGATACTATTTTTTATCTAGATCAACATCCATATTCTCCAACCACTTGAGCAGGAAGAAATGATATACAAAAAATATTCGTAAACAATTCCCTTTACTTACGTGCAAATGCGACATTCGTTTGTTTACAAATATGATCGGCTGCTTTCAAAGATTGTCTCATGTAGCGTCCCTGCGTTAGGTATGACGTCATTCCTCAAAGGTAGAGTATACCTTGCGACACTAAACACTCACTTGCATCGGGTTACACAAGATAACAGAAGAATGCAACAGATAGCACAGTGTTGTCAGTTCTACGTGAAACAATAATACCATCAAAGATTCTGATTACACTTTTCCAACACTGCAGTACAAAGTTTCAGATTGTTATTGTGGTCTTCAGTCTGAAGACTGGCTTTATGCGGCTCACCATGCTGCTCTGTCATGTGCGAGCCTTTTCATCTCTAAATAACTACTACGTCCTACATCTTTCTGAATCTGCTTGCTGTACTCATCTCTTGATCTCCATTTACGGTTTTACCCCCCCCCCCCCCCAAATCCCCCACACTTCCCTCCAATACTAAGCTGCTGATCCCTTGATGTTGCAGAATTTGTCCTGTGAACCAATCCCTTCTTTTGGTGAAGTTGTGACACAAATTTCTTGTCTCCCTAGTTCTCTTGAGTTTCTGCTCATTAATTACGCGATCAATTCATCTAATCTTCAACATGTATCTGTAGCACCACATTTCAAAAGCTTCTGTTCTCTTCTTATCCAAACTGTTTACCGTCCATGT
The DNA here is from genome assembly GCF_021461385.2 of Schistocerca piceifrons. NCBI lineage: Eukaryota > Metazoa > Arthropoda > Insecta > Orthoptera > Acrididae > Schistocerca > Schistocerca piceifrons. The sequence goes on from NC_060140.1 coordinate 487,598,534, forward strand.
TTCACTCCCACTCTTGGTTACACTCCAGACAAATACCTTCAGAAAAGAGTTCTAACAGTCAGATGTACATTTGATGTTAAAATTTTCTCTTCTTATGAAATACTTTCGTTGCCTTTGCCAGTCATCATTTTATGTCTTCTCTGCTTCGGCCGTCATCAGTTATACTGCTGCTCAGACAGCAAAACTCATCTCGTATCCTAATGTAATTCCCTTAGCATCACTTGATCTAATTCGACTGCATTTCATTACCCTTGTTTTGCTTTTGTTGATGTTCATATTATATTCTCCTTTCAAGACCCTGTCCATCCATTCAGTTGCTCTTCCAAGTCCTCCATGTTTCAAATTAGGCAAAAGAAAATTCTCTTTGCTGCGTTAACAATATCTCCTGCACAATTAAGCTTTCTAGTTGTCCGCACAACGCCGCAAGTGTCAGGAATGCAACCATGAATCATACATGTATTCGACAGTCGATAATTCGAAACTCAAGGGACTACAGAAGAAGTTCAAATTATCGAGAGTTCAAATACAAGAGGGACGAAAGGAAAAAAATCAAATAAATGAGAGTCTGACTGAAAGTACATACATGTTACAAACAAATGTACTTTCGCTTTTATTTTTAAGAATGTGCAAAATAATAACACATACATACATGTCACAAATATGTACAATACATGAAAAACATACTAATGAAAATGTTACACGTCATGGTGATTTTATTTTGAGAGAGCGACTTCCGTCTGGTATTGTCCAGAGCATTTTCGATGTTGTTGAGAGGTGAGAAGAAATAATCGTATCCGTTTTGTGAACGTAGGAGCGTAGGATATGCCCCACTCAATGTGATTGGAGTCGGCCGTTGCGCTTCACTATGTTCTCCGTCCTCGAACTAAAAGTAAATTTTTCAGCATCGATTAGAACACCGAAGTAATCGCCAACGTAAACTAAATCCTCCAATGTTACATCACCACAGCTGGGTAGAATTTCGCATCCTGCATCTGGCGGGGTTGAATTCGTCAAATCTCACGGCTCTGACAGCTGTTCCTTGTTTTTCTCTTTGCATTACAAACCAGCAACTTCTGTAGCAGTGATAGGGCTGACATTTTTTTCAGGCTTTATCAATCATGGTTATAACTGCCGAAACAATTTCTATGCGGTAATGAGTTTTAAAATTTTGTATTGTGCCCTGGTTCAATGGTTGCAATCTTGATTTCGTGTTGGGCGGGAAAAAATCAATTTTACATAATCTAATGGCGATGGGTTGTTATGTACGGTGTGGTCCCCAGAAACACTAAACTTTTCCATTTCTCTTTTTTCAGCCAACTGTTAACCGAGATCAGCCATTCATTAAACAAATCTATCGTCACCCATGATTTTATGTTTGGCGTCAAGTTGTGGGAAGCGATCTTATTCCCTTAAAACAGTGTGGGTTCCCAGATTTCCCTACTTTGAGTGGTTTCAACTTCTCAGATCGGTCCATGTTACAGGGTAGAAGGATAGTTACTCTGCCCTTACTCAGTCTTCCTCCATGAAACTTTTCGTCTTTGTATGTTAGGGTCCGATCAGGAAGACATTTATATAAAAATAAAGTTTCGTCTGTGTTGAATTTGTTACATTGGTTGTAGCCGTTCAAATGTTGCTTTAGTTCATCAATCCATTCACTACAAAGGCAGTGGTCTTCGCTAGCATTTTCTCCGCAGATTTTTTTTAACGTTATGGCTTTTTTTTTTCTAACGAAATGATGTGCACGCCTTCATGAGCCTGACATACACTATTGGCCATTAAAATTGCTACACCACGAAGGTGACCTGCTACAGGCGCGAAATTTAACCGACAAGAAGAAGATGCTGTGATATGCAAATGATTAGCTTTTCAGAGCATTCACACAAGGTTGGTGCCAGTAGCGACACCCACAACGTGTTGACATGAGGAAACTTTCCAACCCATTTCTCATACACAAACAGCAGTTGACCGACGTTGCCTGGTGAAACGTTGTTGTGATGCCTCGTGTAAGGAGGAGAAATGCGTACCATCACGTTTCCGACTTTGATAAAGGTCGGATTTAGCATATCGCGATTGCGGTTTATCGTATCGCGACATTGTTGCTCGCGTTGGTAGAGATCCAATGACTGTTAGCAGAATATGGAATCGGTGGGTTCAGGAGGGTCATACGGAACGCCGTGCTGCCTCCCAGCGGCCTCGTATCACTAGCAGTCGAGAAGAGAGGCATTTTATGCGCATGGCTGTAACGGATCGTGCAGCCACGTCTCGATCCCTGAGTCAACAGATGGAGGCGTTTGCAAGACAACAACCATCTGCACAAACAGTTCGACGACGTTTGCAGCAGCATGGACTATCAGCTCGGAGACCATGGCTGCGGTTACACTTGACGCTGCATCAAAGACAGGAGCGCCTGCGGTGGTGTACTCAACGACGAACCTGGGTGCACGAATGGCAAAATGTCATTTTTTCGGATGAATCAAGGTTCTGTTTACAATATCATGATGGTCGCATCCGTGTTTGGCGTCATCGCGGTGAACGCACATTGGAAGCGTGTATTCGTCATCACCATACTGGCGTATCACCCGACGTGATGGTATGGGGTGCCATTGGTTATACGTCTCGGTCACCTCCTGTTCGCATTGACGGCACTTTGTACAGTGGACGTTACATTTCAGATGTGTTACGACCCGTGGCTCTACCCTTCGTTCGCTCCCTGCGAAACCCTACATTTCAGCAGGATAATGCACGACCGCATGTTGCAGGTCCTGTACGTGCCTTTCTGGATATAGAAAATGTTCGACTGCTGCCCTGGCCAGCACATTCTCCAGATCTCTCACCAATTGAAAACGTCTGGTCAATGGTGGCCGAGCAACTGGCTCGTCACAATACGCGAGTCACTATTCTTGATGAACTGTAGTATCGTGTTGAAGCTGCATGGGCAGCTGTACCTGTACACGCCATCCAAGCTCTGATTGACTCAATGCCCAGGCGTATCATGGCCGTTATTACGGCCAGAGGTGGTTGTTCTGGGTACTGATTTCTCAGGATCTATGCACCCAAATTGCAGTTCTAGTATAATATATTTGTCCAATTCACCCGTTTTCATCTTCATTTCTTCTTGGTGTAGCAATTTTAATGGCCAGTAGTGTATAAAGGTTTAAGTAAAGCAAAAATGATATTTTTTTACCGAACAGGTTCTGTAAAATCGTTTGAGGAAGATTGCAGGGTGTGCGCCGCGTTTCTGCCATTTCCGACCGGCAGAAAGGTTTCAGACACTGTCGGCCTCCCCTGCCGAACTAACAAATGAACTCGCCCAGCGCCTTGGACGGAAACTGGTCACTGTGCATGGGCCACCGTATCCTGCGCGAGCTTTACCGATTGTTTCAAAAGGAATGTCAAAGGTTTTAAGGTTTTTTGCATTTATTATATTCAGTTTACAGTTATGGATAACCAGGTGACTACCCAGCAATGCCCAGTTAGGTATTTATTCCAGTCTTCAATTAGTCCATATCCGCATTCCCACTTTCTCTGCCCATCTCCTCCTTTCTCTCCTCTCTGTCCATTTGCTCCTACCCCTCTCTTTGAGTATCTTCTCCTACCCCTCCCTCTATCCATCGTGCTTCCCCCCCTCTCTCTCTCTCTCCATCTGCTGCTTCGCCTCTGTTCATCACCTCTTCGCCCTCTCTCTGCTCATCTCTTCCTCCCCCTGTCTCTCTCCGACTCATGCTTTTCTATTTGTCTTTCCATCTCCACATCACCTGCCTCTCTGTCCACCTCCTCTTCGCTTTCACTGTACATTTCCCCCTCCCTCTCACTGTCCATCTTGTCGCCTTCTATCTGTGTCCATCTCCTCCTTCCCCCTCTCTGTCTATCCATCCATAGGTTTAGGAGGAGTCTTCTACATGTGGCTTTGCCTATGTAAGCACGTTTCACTTACATTTCACATGTGATTACCATAATTCACCAGTATCTGCATCTAAATTCGTTCTACAGCTACGTTTTTACCTAGCTCAATGTTTATGACGTAATATCTCCTGAACTATCTGTTGTTAGAAATCTGGTGCAAATAGAGCAGTAAAGAAGTCATAAATTAAAATCTCATGCATGATGCAGCAGTTTTTCACGCATCTTGGTGTTTTTTACATCATATCTCTTGCTTTTTTGTACAATGATATGTTTTTATAGGCACATACAGCGGCATGAGTGGGTACTGTTTGCGAAATGTGTTGTGAATAGTGTTAGCAGTAAAGATGAATGATCCGGCGATTTTTCATCCATCTCAGTGTTTGACATTATATCGCCTAGCGTCATACAGTAATATATTTTTCTATGAGTAGTTACATTGAGTGGCCTATGTGGATACTGTCTGCAAAATGTGTGGCGAACAGAGTTAATAGCAAAGAAGTAATCGAATTCAACGTCATATATGATGCTACAGTTTTTCACGCTTCTCAGTGTTCATGACTAAATATCTCCAGCCGGCCGGTGTGGCCGAGCGGTTCTAGGCGCTTCAGTCTGGAACCGCGCTACCGTCACGGTCGCAGGTTCGAATCCTACCCCAGGCATGGATGTGTGTAACGTCCTTAGGTTAGTTAGGTTCAAGTAGTTCTAAGTTCTAGGGGACTGATGACCTCACATGTTAAGTCCTATAGTGCTCAGAGCCATATGTACCATTTCAACCATATCGCCTGAACTATACATCACACAATGGTATAATCTTGCTGATAAATTCAGCAGTATACGTGAACGCTGTCTGCTAAATACGTCGCGAATACTGTTAGTAGTAAAGAAATAATAAATTAAAACGCTTGCCTGTAGCGGCAGTTTTAACAACAAAAATGTAGTGGGCATTAATATTTTTTGCTTTACTCTTCTTGTGGTAGCTGTCAAAGAGAAAAAATTTCGTAAAGGTTTGAAATTACGTGTAAAGTCTGATGCAAGATGCTAAGTGCTCTCATTCTAAAATACTGGATGGCAATAGACTGGCTATCCGTGTGTTGTGAACTACACTACTTTTTCACCTGTGCCCCACCTCCATTTTACAGGAAGGTCATTCTTACCCCCACAGCGCGTCTTTCACCACTACCCCCATCCCTTTGACAGGGAGGTCGTCCCTACCCCCACAGCATTTCTTCCACCTCTGCCCACATCCCTTAGCCAGGGAGGTCGTCCTTACCCCAAGCGTTTCTTTCACCTCTGCCCCTATCCCTTTGACAGGGATGTCGTCCTTATCCTCACAGCGAGCCTTTCACCTCTCCCCCATCCATTTGACAGGGAGGTCGCTCTTACCCCACAGCGTTTCTTTAACCTCTGCCCCCATCCCTTTGACAGGGAGGTCATACTTACCCCCACGGCGTTTCTTCTACCTCTGCCCACATCTCTTTGACAGGGAGGCCGCTCTTACCCCCAGCAGCGTTTCTTTCACCTCTGCCCCAATTCCTTTAACAAGGAGATCGCTCTTACCCCCACAGCGTTTCTTTCATCTCTGCCCCCATCACTTGACAGGGAGGCCGCTCTTACCCCCACAGCACCTCTTTCACCTCTGCCCCCATTCCTTTGACAGGGAGTTAGTCCTTACCCTCACACTATTTCTTTCACCTCTGCCCCAATCCCCCTGACAGGGAGGTCGCTCTTACCCCCAACAGCGTTTCTTTCACCTCTGCCCCACTCCCTTCGACAGGGAGGTCGCTATTACCCCCACAGCGTTTCTTTCATCTCTGCCCCCATCCCTTTGATAGGGAGGCCGCTCTTACACCCACAGCATTTCATTCACCTCTGCCCCCATCCCTTTGACAGGGAGGTCACCCACACACCTCACCGTTTCTTTCACCTCTGCCCCCATCCCTTTGACAGGGAGGTCGTCCTTACCCTCACAGAGTGTATTTCACCTATCCCCCATCCCTTTGACATGGAGGTCGCTCTTACCCCACAGCGTTTCTTTCACCTCTGCCCCCATCCCTTTGACATGGAGGTCGTCCTCACCCCACAGTTTTTCTTTCACCTCTGCCCCCATCTCTTTGACAGGGAGGCCGCTATTACCCCACAGCGTTTCTTTCACCTCTGCCCCCATCCCTTTGACAGAGAGGTCATACTTACCCCCACAGCATTTCTTTCCCATCTGCCCCCATCCCTTTGACAGGAAGGTCGTCCTTACACCCGCAGCGTTTCTTTCATCTCTGCCCCCATCCCTTTGACAGGGAGGTCGTCCTTACCCCCACAGCATTCCTATCACCACTGTGCCCATCCCTTTGACAGGGAGGTCATCCTTACCCCCACGGCGTTTCTTTTACCTCTGCCGCCATCCCTTTGACAGGGAGTTAGTCCTTACCCTCACAGCATTTCTTTCACCACTGCCCCAATCCCTCTGACGGGAAGGTCGCTCTTACCCCCACAGCATTTCATTCACCTCTGCCCCCATCCCTTTGACAGCGAGGTCGACCTTAACCCCACAGCATTCCTATCACCTCTGCACCCATCCCTTTGACAGGGAGGTCATCCTTACCCCCACGGCGTTTCTTTCACCTCTGACCCAATTCCTTTGACAAGGAGGTCGTCCTTACACCCACAGCGTATCTTTCAACTCTGCCCCCATACCTTTGACAGGGAGGTCGCTCTTACGCCCACAGCATTTCCTTCACCTCTGCCCCCATCCTTCTGACAGGGAGTTTGTCCTTTCCCTCAAAGCATTTCTTTCACCTCTGCCCCAATCCCTCTGACAGGGAGGTCGCTCTTACCACCAACAGCGTTTCTTTCACCTCTGCCCCAATCCCTCTGACAGGGAGGTCGCACTTACCCCCACAGCGTTTGTTTCATCCCTGCCCCCATCCCTTTGACAGGGAGACCGCTCTTACACTCACAGCATTTCATTCACCTCTGCCCAAATCCCTTCGACAGGGAGGTCATCCACACCCCACAGCGTTTCTTTCACCTCTGCCCACATCCCTTTGACAGGAAGGTCGTCCTTACACCCACAGCGTTTCTTTCACCTCTGCCCACATCCCTTTGACAGGAAGGTCCTCCTTACCCCACAGCGTTCCTTACACCTCTGCCCCAATACCTTTAACAAGGAGTTCGCTTTTACCCTGCACAGCGTTTCTTTCATCTCTGCCCACTTCACTTTGACAGGGAGTCCGCTCTTACCCCCACAGCATTTCTTACACCTCTGCCCCCATTCCTTTGACATGGAGTTAGTCCTTACCCTCACAGCATTTCTTTCACCTCTGCCCCAATCCCTCTAACAGGGAGGTCGCTATTACCCCCACAGCGTTTCTTTCATCTCTGCCCCCATCCCTTTGATAGGGACGCCGCTCTTACACCCACAGCATTTCATTCACCTCTCCCCCATCCCTTTGACAGGGAGGTCACCCACACCCCACAGCGCTTCTTTCACCTCTGCTCCCATCCCTTTGACAGGGAGGTCGTCCTTACCCTCACAGCGTGTATTTCACCTATCCCCCATCCCTTTGACACGGAGGTCGCTCTTACCCCAAAGCGTTTCTTTCACCTCTGCCCCCATCTCTTTGAAACGGAGGTCGTCCTCACCGCACAGTTTTTCTTTCCCCTCTGCCCCCATCCCTTTGACAGGGAGATCGTCCTCACCCCCACAGCGTTTCTTTCCCCTCTGCCCTCATCCCATTGACAGGATGCTCGTCCTTACACCCACAGCGTTTCTTTCACCTCTGCCCACATACCTTTGACACAGAGGTCGTCCTTACCCCCACAGCATTTCTTTCGCCTGTGCACCCATCCCTTTAACAGGGAGATCGTATTTACCCCCACAGTATTTCTTTTATCACTGCCCCCATCTCTTTGACAGGGAGGCCGCTCTTACCCCACAGCGTTTCTTTCATCTCTGCCCCCATCCCTTTGACTGGGAGGTCGTCCTCACCCCCACAGTGTTTCTTTCACCTCTGACCCCAACCCTTTGACAGGGACGTCGTCGTTACCCCCCCCCCCCCAGCGTTTCTTTCACCTCTGCCCCCATCCCTTCGACAGGGCGGTCGTCCTTACCCCCCCAGCATTCCTATCACCTGTGCGCCCGTCCCTTTGACAGGGAGGTCATCCTTACCCCCATGGCGTTTCTTTTATCTCTGCCCCCATCCCTTTGACAGGGAATTAGTCCTTACCCTCACAGCATTTCTTTCACCTCTGCCCCAATCCCTCTGACGGGGAGGTCGCTCTTACCCCCAACAGCGTTTCTTTCACCTCTGTCCCAATTCCTTTGACAGGGAGGACGTTCTTACCCCCACAGCGCTTCTTTCATCTCTGCCCCCATCCCTTTGACAGGGAGGTCGTCCTTACCCCCACAGCATTCCTATCACCTCTGCACCCATCCCCTTGACAGGGAGGTCATCCTTACCCCCACAGCGTTTCTTTTACCTCTGCCCCCATCTCTTCAGCAGGGAGGCCGCACTTACCCCGAACAGCGTATCTTTCACCTCTCTCCCATTTCCTTTGACAGGGAGGTCGCTCTTACCCGCACAGCGTTTCTTTCACCTCTGCCCCCATCCCTTTGACAGGGACGTCGCTCTTACCCCCACGGCGTTTCTTCCACTTATGCCCCCATCCCTTTGACAGGGAGATCGCTCTTACCCCACAGCATTTCTTTCACCTCTGCCCCCATCCTTTTAACAGGGAGGTCTCTCTTACCCCTGCAGCGTTTCTTTCACCTCTGCCCCCATCCCTTTGACACAGAGATCGCTCATAATCCCACAGCATTTCATTCACCTCTACCCCCAATCCCTTTGACAGGGAGGTCGCTCTTATCCCAAAGGCTTTTCTTCCACCTCTGCCCCATCCCTGTGACAAGGAGGTAGCTCTTACTTGAAAGCGTTTCTTTCACCTCTGCTCCCATCCCTTCGGCAGAGAGGTCGCTCTTACCCCCACAGCATTTCTTTCACCTCTGCCCCATCCCTTTGACGGGGAGGTCGCTCTTATACCCACAGTGTTTCTTTCGCCTCTGGCTCAATACCTTTCACAGGGAGGTCGCTCTTACCCCTGCAGCGTTTCTTTCTCCACTAGCCACCTCCCTTTGACACGGAGATCGCTCTTACCCCCACAGCATTTCTTTCATCTCTGCCCCCAATCCCTTAGACAGGGAGGTCGCTCTTACTCCCACAGCGTTTCTTTCACCTCTGCCCCCAAATCCCTTTGACAGGGAGGTCATCCACACCTGCTCAGCAATTCTTTCACCTCTGCCCCCATCCCTTTGGCAGCGAGGTCGTCCTTACCCCCACAGCGTTTCTTTCACCTCTGCCTCCATCCCTTTGACAGGGAGGTCACTCTTATCGCCACGGCGTTTCTTTCACCTCTGCCCTCATCCCTTTGATCGGGAGGTAGTACTTACCCCCACATCGTTTCTTTCGCCTCTGTCCCATCCCTCTGACAGGGAGGTAGCTCTTACCTGAAAGTGATTCTTTCACCTCTGCCCCCGTCCCTTTGACAGGGACGTTGCTCTTACCCCCACAGCGTTTCTTTCACCTCTGCCCCCATCCCTTTGACAGGAGTTCGTCCTTACCCCCACAGCATTTCTTTCACCTCTGCCCCCAATCCCTTTGACAGGGAGGTCGTCCTTACCCCCACAGCGTTTCTTTCACCTCTGCCCCCATCCCCTTGACAGGGAGGTCGCTCTTACCCCCACAGCGTTTCTTTCATCTCTGATCCAGTCACTTTGACAGGAGGCCGCTCTTACCCCCACAGCATTTCTTTCACCTCTGCCTCCATCCCTTTGACCGGGAGTTCGTCCTTCCCCTCACAGCATTTCTTTCACCTCTGCCCCAATCCCTCTGACAGGGAGGACGCTCTTACCCCCACAGCGTTTGTTTCATCTCTGCCCCCATCCCTATGACAGGAAGGTCGTCCTTACAAACACAATGTTTCTTTCACCTCTGCCCACATCCCCTTGACAGGGAGGTCATCCTTCCCCCACAACATTTCTTTCACCTCTGCGCCCATCCCCTTCACAGGGAGGTCGTCCTTGCCCCCACAGCGTTTCTTTTACCTCTGCCCCCATCTATTTGACAGGGAGGCCGCTCTTTCCCCACAGCGTTTCTTTCACCTCTGCCCCCATCCCTTTGACAGGGAGGACGTCCTCACCCCTACAGCATTTCTTTCACCCCTGGCTCAACCCCTTTGACTGGGAGGTCACTCTTACCCCCACAGCGTTTCTTTCATCTCTGCCCCCATCCCTTTGACAGGGAGGTCACTCTTACCCCAACAGTGTTTCTTTCACCTCTGTCCCCAATTCCTTTCACAGGGAGGTCGTCATTACCCACACAGCATTTCTTTCACCTTTGCGCCCATCCCTTTGGAAGAGAGGTCGTCGGTACCCCCCACAGCGTTTCTTTTACCTCTGCCCCCATCCCTTTGACAGGGAAGTCGTCCTTAACCCCACAGCGCCTCTTTCACCTCAGCCCCCACACCTTTCACAGGGAGGTCGTTCTTACCCCCACAGCATTTCTTTTACCTCTGCCCCCATCCATTTGACACGGAGGTTGTCCTTACCCCCACAGCGTTTTTTTCACCTCGGCCCCCATTCCTTTGACAGGGAGGTCGCTCTTACCCCTAAGCGTTTCTTCCACCTCTGCCCCATCCCTTTGACAGGGAGGTCGCTCTTACACCCCAAAGCATTTCTTTCACTGTGCCCCCATGCTTTTGACAGGGAGGTCGCTCTTACCCCCACAGCGTTTCATTCACCTCTGCCCCCATCCCTTTGACAGGTAGGTCGTCCTCACCCCCACAGCGTTTCTTTCACCTCTGCCCCCATCCCCTGGACAGGGTGGTCGCTCTTACCCCTAAAACGTTTCCTTCACCTCTGCCCCCATCCCTTTGACCGGACGGTTGTTTTTACCGCTGCAGCGTTTCTTTCACCTTTGCCGCAATCCCTTCACAGGGAGGTCGCTCTTACCCCCGCAGCTTTTCTTTCACTTCTGCCTCCATGCTTTGACAGGGAAGTCGCTCTTACCCTCACTGCTTTTCTTTCACCTGTGCTCCCATCCCTTTGTCAGGGAGGTTGTCATTACCCCCACAGTGTTTCTTCCACCTCTAACCCCATCCTTTTGACAGGGAGGACGTCCTCACCCCTCTAGGCGTTTCCTTCACCTCTGCTCCCATCCCTTTGACAGCGGTGTCACTCTTACCCTCACAGCGTTTCTTTCATCTCTGCCCCCATCCCTTTGGCACGGAGATCGTCCTTACCCCCAAAGCATTTCTTCCTCCTCTGCCCCATGCTTTTGACAGGGAGGTCGCTCTTACGCCCACAGTGTTTCTTTCACCTCTGCCGCCATCCCATTGACAGGGAGGTCGGTCTTACCCCCACAGTGGTTCTTTGATGTCTGCCCCCATACCTTTGACAAGGAGGTCGTCCTTACCCCCACAGCGTTTCTTTCACCTCTGTGCCCATCTCTTTACCCCTACAGCGTTTCTTTCACCTCTGCCCCCAATCCCTTTGACAGGGAGGTCGCTCTTACCAGCACAGCGTTTCTTTCACCTCTGCCCCCATCCCTTTGACACGGAGATCGCTCATAACTCCACACCGTTTCTTTCACCTCTGCCCCTAATCAATTTGACAGGGAGATCGCTCTTATACCCACAGCGTTTCTTTCACCTCTGCCCCCATCCCTTTGACAGGGAGGTCGCTCTTACCCCAAAGCGTTTCTGTCACCTCTGCCCCCATCCCTTTCACAGGGAGGTCGCTCTTACCCCTACAGCGTTTCTTTCACCTCTGCCCCCAATCCCTTTGACAGGGAGGTCATCCACACCCCCACAGCGTTTCTTTCACCTCTGCCCCCATCCCTTTGACAGGGAGGTCGTCCTTACCCCCACAGTGTTTCTTTCACCTCTGCCTCCATCCCTTTGACAGGGCGGTCGCTCTTATCCCCACGGCGTTTCTTCCACCTCTGCCCCATCCCTTTGACAAGGAGGTAGCTCTTACTCGAAAGCGTTTCTTTCACCTCTGCTTCCATCCCTTCGGCAGAGAGGTCGCTCTTACCCCCACAGCGATTCTTTCACCTCTGCCCCCATCACTTTGACAGGGAGGTCGCTCTTATACCCACAGCATTTCTTTCACCTCTGCCCCAATACCTTTGACAGGGAGGTCGCTCTTACCCCTATAGCGTTTCTTTCACCTCTGCCCCCATCCCTTTGAGACAGAGATCGCTCATAACCCCACAGCGTTCCATTCACCTCTGCCCCCAATCCCTTTGACAGGGAGGTCGCTCTTACCCTCACATCATTTCTTTCACCTCTGCCCCCAAGCCCTTTGACAGGGAGGTCATCCACACCTGCTCAGCGTTTCTTTCACCTCTGCCCCCATCCCTTTGGCAGCGAGGTCGTCCTTACCCCCACAGCGATTCTTTCACCTCTGCCCCCATCACTTTGACAGGGAGGTCGCTCTTATACCCACAGCATTTCTTTCACCTCTGCCCCAATACCTTTGACAGGGAGGTCGCTCTTATCCCTATAGCGTTTCTTTCACCTCTGCCCCCATCCCTTTGAGACAGAGATCGCTCATAACCCCACAGCGTTCCATTCACCTCTGCCCCCAATCCCTTTGACAGGGAGGTCGCTCTTACCCTCACATCATTTCTTTCACCTCTGCCCCCAAGCCCTTTGACAGGGAGGTCATCCACACCTGCTCAGCGTTTCTTTCACCTCTGCCCCCGTCCCTTTGACAGGGAGGTCGCTCTTACCCCCACAGCGTTTCTTTCACCTCTGCCCCCATCCCTTTGACAGGAGTTCGTCCTTACCCCCACAGCATTTCTTTCACCTCTGCCCCCATCCCTTTGACAGGGAGGTCGTCCTTACCCCCACAACGTTTCTTTCACCTCTGCCCCCATCCCTTTGACAGGGAGGTCGCTCTTACCCCACAGCGTTTCTTTCACCTGTGCCCCCATCGCTATTATAGGGAGGTCGTTCTTATCCTCATAGCGTTTCTTTGTGGACGGTAAGTAATATGCGTATCTGCGTACCGTGTTTTGTTGAAATCGATCTAAGGATTTAGGAGGAGATGTGAAATATACGAGACATTGTACATACAGTAATATTTACATCCGTTTTTGTGATATGTATGGATTTATCAGATGAAAGATCAATTGAAACAGATCTGTTTGTTTACCTGTGCAGATGCACAGGTTGGAAAGCGCTTGTAGGTAGATGGCAACTATTGAACAGAATGCTTCACTCGTTTTGCAGTTTGAAAGCACTAAATCCGTTGTTAATGTGCAACTTCTGCTTTGTATTAAGTTCCGTTTTAAACTTCCGAGTGATAACAACATCCGTGGATGGTATTCTTTTGCATACAGTCTTAAGAACTCTGTTCGGAAACCTAGTCGCGAGTTAGCAACTCTAATGAGTTCTGGTGCAGACTTTTAAGGAGACACTTACAACCATTCAACTATAGTTTGCATTTGTTACAAGCTCTATAGCCTACAGACGACGTTTTACGTGCCAACTTTGCAAACGTTTAACCTTCAGTGATAGATCGACTTTTTAGCTATGGGGAAATGCGAACACACATAGTGTGTGCATCTGCGGGTCAGAAAACCCGCTCTAGATGGTACAGTTACAACGAGACTCCCCTAAACTGAATGTTTTTGTGCCATATCCCAGCGGAAGATTCGTGTGTCTTCCTTTGTTGGTGAAACAACCATAACTGGTTTTTTTTTTTTCTTGATGCGCTAGAACTATGGCACTTTCCTCAACATGAAGAAGACGAACCAGAGAACTTTATCTGGCAGCAAGATGGTGCGCCCCCCACTGGCATAACTCAGTACAGATTGGTTAAATGACGTTGTACCCGATCACTAAATTAGCCGCAAGGGACTGAATGACCGAGCTTGTTTTGCATGGCCTCTACCTTCTTCTAATCTGCCATTATGTGATTTTTACCTTCATATAAAATCATCTGTGTGTGCCCCCGTACCAGCTGATCTACCCGACTTAAGAAATAGGACTGAAGCGATTGTTCTGACAATTACTCCACACACATTGATCAAGATTTGGGAAGAACTCGCTTATTAACTCGATGAGTGCCATGTAATGAATGATGCTCACACTGAATATTTGTAAGAAAAACTGTTTGAGTTGCTCTTTCATTTGAAGTGTTAATTGTATTTGTAAGTTGAATGTAATGAATGTAACAACGCCTTAAAAGCCCAGTATTCGTATTGAAACGCTTGGTATATTCCTAGGTCTCCCACTTACTACTTAACATTTCATACTTTCGCAGGATAGTGGGCATCTATATCCAAGTATCAGCCACTCAATTTATCAGCATTTTCGCGACTCTCTTTCATAACTCAAACAAACCTGTGACCATTCCTGAAACCCATCTTTCTACACGATCAATATCCCTTGTTAGTACTATTTGGTATGTATTCCACACACTTAATCACTATTCTAGGATGGGTCACTCGAGTGTTTGGTAAGCCATCTTGTTTGGAGACAGATTGCATTTCCCAAGTATTCTGCCAATGGACCGATGTCTGCCATCAGCCTTGTCTATGACTGAGCCTATGTGATCATTTCATTTTATATCCCCACAAATTTTAACCCCCATGTACATGTGTGAGTGATTCATTAATATTGTGTAGATCACAATTTTGCGTTTCTGAACATTTTAAGTAACTTGTACCATTTTGAAATCTTACCACAATCTCTCTACGTATTTTGTATCTCGTTTAGCACTTCGATATAGATAACTACATGATCTGAGGCTGCTATTGATATTGATTGCCAATACCTTAACATAGTTCACAAACATAACGACCCTTCCTGAAATTTGTTCTATAACTGTTGATGACTCTCCATCCAAGATATCACGTTGTTACCACGCTACAAAGAAATCCTCAATCCGGTCACAAATTTTGTATGATACCTCATATGATCGGATTAACGTTAATAAGCGTCGGTGTGGTACTGAAACAAATGCTTCTCGGTAGTGAAGAAATACTGAATCCACCTAGTAGCCTTGATCCATGGCTTGAGGATGTCATGCTAGAAAAGCGTGAGTTTGGTTCCGAATGACCGATCATTCTGTTCAAGATGCTTCGTTATGTTTTACTTCAGAATATGCTCTACAACAGATGGATGTCAATGATATTGGATGATAGTATCGCTTTTGCTGCTTTTTTTTTTTTTTTTTTTTTTTTAGATACGCGTGATCTGTGCTTTCTTCCCATTACGTGCACATGCATTTGTTAGAGTTATGAACGGAATTCGATAGGGGTGTCATCGAGCCTTGGAGCTTTGTTCAGTTTTTGTGATTTTAGTTATTTGTAAGGTTTCTGCTGTCACGATTTCAAGAAAACAACTTCTTATGTCTTTAGAATTATATGCAGAGTAAGTGTAAATCAAATCTAGCCGAATACGTCCATCAAAGCAATGCCTAAGCTTTCAAGAAAAAATTGACCCCGATCTTAGTAAAGGCACTTTCCTACAAACAGCTTTGCAGTGTAAATTATAATATTCTTTTTATTCACGAATGTTTAGTTTCGCTAATGTAAAGTTATTCATTTAATTGAATGAGAAAGTATTTCCAAAAAATTATTGGTGTATGAAATAAATATTTTAACGTCGTTCTTTGACAGAATCCGAAGAGAAGCGCAGCCTTCTTCAACACATGAAACAGGAAAACAAGCCATTCGTTCCGAGGATCCCTGACGATGGTACGTATCGAACATTTAGACAAAAACGCTACGTTTTCCGTTATTTTCAGTTGTGATTAGTGGCAGATCTGGGTCGGTCGAGGCCCCAGGCATAAAAAAAAAGTTATGCCCCCACAAAAAGCAAGAAAATAAGAGTACATATTAATCATTCTCTAAGTGAATAAAAATATTATGTAGTTTAATGTTTTATCACGAATAAAAATTGAATGTGATATGTAGATAATTTATTTTCTTTTCGTTGTATACTGACTATATGGTAGGATGCACTTTGGCTTCCCTCTTGGGCGATCTTCGTCTTCATTAGTGATAATTTCCATAGTGGACATGTCATTCCGTCGTATGTAAGGCCAGCTTTCTATTAATTAGTATAATTAGTGATAGCATAAAAATAATCACAAAGTTTTGAAGTAATAGTTGATTATAAATACATAATGCTTCAGAACCCGTCAAAACCTGTTTTTAACGAAACTTGAATTCTTAACATACAGGTATAGTTTACGTGGTATACCATATCTTGTAAGAAAAGGATTGTTTCTAAGAGCATTTTATCCCCGTGCAGATTTAGCACAAAGTCAGGATAAGTTTCTAAAAGCAGCCAAATCCATAAGTATGTTTTCAAAATCTGACTTTACTCTTAAAGTGATAAAAGTCATGGGGTAGCGATATGTACGTATACAGATGGTGATAGTATCGCATACACAGGATCTATATTGAAGCGCCAAAGAAATTGGTAGAGGCATGCATATTCAAATGCAGAGAAATGTAAACAGGCAGAATATGGTGCTGCGGTCGGCAACGCCTGTATAAGACAAGTGCCTGGCGTAGTTGTTAGATCGATTACTGCTGCTACAGCGGCAAGTTATCAAGAATTATGTGAGTTTTAGTGGTGTTATAGTCGGCGCACGAGGGATGGAACACAGCATCTCCGAGGTAGCGATGAAGTGGGAATTTTCCCAAACGACCATTTCATGAGTGTACCGTGAATATCAGCAATCCGGTAAAACAGATCTCCGACATCGCTGCGGCTGGAAAAAGATCCTGCAAGAACGGGACCAACGACGACTGAAGATAATCGTTCAACGCGACAAAAGTGCAACCCTTCCGCAAATTGGTGCAGATTTCAGTGCTCGGCCATCAACAGGTGTCGGCGTTCGAACCATTCAACGAAACTTCATCGATATGGGCTTTCGGAGCCGAAAGCCCACTCGTGTACCCTCGATGGCTGCACAACACAAAGCTTTACGTCTTGCCTGGGTCTGTCAACACCGACATTGGACTATTGATGACCGGAAACAAGTTGCCTGGTCGGACGAGTCTCGTTTCAAATTGTATCGAGCGTATGGTCGTGTACGGGTATGGAGACAACCTCATGAATCCATGGACCCTGCATGTCAGCAGGGGACTGTTCAAGCTGGTGGAGGCTCTGTAATGTTGTGGGTCGTGTGCAGTTGGAGTGATATTGGACCCCTGATACGTCTAGATACGAACGTAAGCATCCAGTCTGATCACCTGCGTCCATTCGTGTCCCTTGTGCATTCCGTCGGACTTGGGCAATTCCAGCAGAACAATGCGACACCCCACACGTCCAGAATTGCTACAGAGTGGCTCCAGGAACAATCTTCTGAGCTTAAACACTTCCGCTGGCCGGCAGACTCCCCAAACATGAACATTATTGAGCATATCTGGGATGCCTTGCAATGTGCTGTTCAGAAGAGATTCCGCCCCCTCTTACTCTCAGGGCTTTATGGACAGTCCTGCAGGATTCATGGTGTCAGCTCCCTCCAGCACCACTTCAGACGTTAGTCGAGTCAATGTCATGTCGTGTTGCGGCACTTCTGCGTGCTTGCGGGGGCCCTACACAATATTAGGCAGATGTACCAGTTTCTTTGACTCTTCATTGTAGAAGGGCAGTGCATTGGCGGAGCAGTTATTTGTACTAACGTGATTCATGTGAAACGGTTTCCGACGTGATTATGGGCGCCTGACAGGAGTTAACAGACTTTGAACGCCGTAGTTGGAGCTGGTTGCATGGGACACTCCATTTCGGAAATCGTTAGGGAATTCAAAATTCCGAAATCTACAGTGTCAAGAGTGCACCGAGAATGCCAAATTTCTGGCATTATTTCTCACCACGCTCAACGCAGTGACCGAGGGCCTTCACTTAACGACCGAGCGCGGCGGCGTTTGCGTAGAGTTGTCAGTGCTAACACACAAGCAACACTGGGTGAAATAACCGCAGAAATCGATGTGGGATGTTTGGACATACAATGAACGTATCCAGTAGGTTTGTGCGGCGAAATTTCGCGTTAATCCGCTAAGGCAGCAGACAACCGACACGATCACCTTTGCTAACAGCATGACATCGCCTGTAGCGCTTCTCCTGGGCTCGTGACCATATCGCTTGGACTCCAGACGACTGAAAAACAATGGTCTGGTTAGATGAGTCCCGATTTCAGTTGGTAAGAGCTGATGGTGTGGTTAAAGCGTGGCGCAGATCCCCCGAAGCCATGAACCCAAGTTGTCAACAAGGCACAGTGAAAGTTGGCGGTGTAACTGTAATGGTGTGGGCTGTGCTTACGTGGAATGTACTCGATTCTCTGGTCCAAGCGAACCGATCATTGGCTGGAAACGTTTATGTTCGCCAACTTGGAGACCATTTGCAGCCATTCATGGACTCCATGTTCCCTAACAACGATAGAATTTTTATGGATGTCAATTCGCCATGTTACCAGGCCACAATTGTTCGCGATTGGTTTGAATTACCTTCTGGACAGTTCGATCGAATGATCTGACAACGCAGATCACCTGACATAAATCACATCGAATATTTATGGGACGTAATCGAGAGATCAGTTCGTGCAAAAAATCCTGCACCGGAAACTCTTCCGTAATTCTGGACGGCTATAGAGGCAGCATGGCTCATTACTTCCGCAGGGGACTTCAACGAATTGTTGAATCCATGCCACGTCGAGTTACTGCGCTACATCGGGCAAAAGGAGGCCCAACACGATATTAGGAACTATCGCATGACTTTTGTCACATCGATGTATCTAAGCTTGTGTTCCTGCAATTGGGAGAGTTGTCAAACAATATATTATGAAAAGAATAGAATGTTTATGAAATTCTGAATCTGCTGTGAAATCTTTGGAATTCGTGGTGATGTGGTAGTAGTCCAGTCGCAAACCAACGAGCAGCCCCCAGCAGCAGCTGTAGTGTATTTACAGCGCTTAGTTGGCAGTATTCTTGCGTGTTGACTAATTAAACTGTAACTGTCTAATTTATCCGCATTGAGCAGCTATTACTATTTTTTTCTAACTGTTTGGGTGTTTTGTCAGCGACATTATAGTGTAGTTTCATACTCACCACAGTCGCCTGAACGAAGTTGGAATTTGAATTTAGCGTCCGTTCCAAATAGTCTATGGTGTAACAGTCGTTGAAGAGAGAGTAATAGCCAGAAGCAGCGTAATAATAGTACATAGATTGTATCCAGCGACTGCTTGGATTGGTTGTATATTTCTAATTGTATAGTTGGACACCGATAAAGCTGGGTAGGAACTTCACCTATTGTGTACGGATGCAGCGGGAGTTGCCCATTGTCAGGAAATTTTTGGGAGATGGTAGGCTACAATCGGCTGACTTCAGACTGTCGGCCTGGGTTGCGATGGGGCTGAGATACCGAAATCTTTACTACCTCTGGCGTATCTTCTCACATGCCTGAGGTGGCCAGTTCACTCGCG
Source organism: Schistocerca piceifrons (assembly GCF_021461385.2). NCBI lineage: Eukaryota > Metazoa > Arthropoda > Insecta > Orthoptera > Acrididae > Schistocerca > Schistocerca piceifrons. The sequence continues at coordinate 487,617,933 of NC_060140.1, forward strand.
TGTGGGCGTTAGGGTGAATGGCAAAGAGTAATACGATCACGAGTATCAGGACAAAAGTCGAAAGTGGGTCTTGGTGACACGGCTTTTCACGTACGTTTAACAGCAGATTCAAGCTCTTGCACAGTATATCTGAGCCAGCACGTGACGCCTTGTGTCGGAAGCGGGACCGACTTTTTGGTTGGTATAGAAAAATGCAACAAGTGAGTTTGTTGTTCATATGATGCTCCATCGTTAGGCAGCCGAGGGCTGTCTTGGCCAGAGGATCTCATTCGAGATGTCGAGGAGTCCCTCCTGACAATTATTGAGTGCAGTCGCTGCAACTGGCTGCAAATCGTGGCTCATACTGATATGAATGATTCCTGGGTTTAGAAAACATCCTTGGCTCCTACAGCTGGGTGACTGAATTGGTGACGACAGCTAAGGTTCCAACCAGGAGGGCAGCTGACATAGCGTTTTGCAGAATCGTTCCCAGAACTGACCGTGATCCTTTGGCTGACCAGTGAACAGCTTAAACCGGACTCTTAGACGATTGTGGAAAGATCTTGGATGCGGTTTTATCAATCTCCGCTGTCTGGCGATGAATTGTAGGATCCCTTTTTATAGGTCAGTCGTACAGTACACGCAAGGAGTGGCCGCTACGGTATCAAGGTATGTATGGTGTGCACATGTGGGTTTTTTTATAGATAGAGGAACCTCTCCACAGGTCCATTAAAAATTACGCACTTATTTCTGAGATAATAGATTCTCATTCATTAATTGCAGAGAATAGTATTCATCTTTGCGGATCGAAGAAAGAAAATGTTAGTAGACCTGTGGTATTAGTAAACTGTGGAACAGTCGACGGAAAGGCTCAAATTAACCTCGTTTATAAAAGGTAAAAGTGCCCACGTAGTGCCAGGAACAGAAAGCTGGCTGAAACAAGAATTTTAAATTCTGATTGCATTGTGTGATGCGAAAAAATACGATGGACGTTAACGGTGGAGATGTGTTTATAGCCGTGAATAACACGATAATACTAGTTAGGTTAGTACAGATGTAGAATGCGAATTAATTTGCTTGAAGACAAGTGTTACAGGTGAATCGGGAGCTTTTATATCTACATCTGCCTCAGGAACAGTTGTGGCAGAACATTTCAGAAGATAACTTGCAGAAGGCCTCAGTGTAAACGTCCTGATAATGTCGTAATATTAGGGGGGAGATTTCAATTTACAAGCTGTAGATTGGGAGACTCAATAGATCAGGTCAGATGGCAGGATAAGCGACTCGTGCGATATTGTTCTAGATACCGAACCTGCAAATTTCCTTGAGCAGTTTGAAAACTGATCTGCTGGTTACAAACAGCCGCCAAACTTTTCAGTCAGTTAATGCAGGGCAGAGAATCAGTGATCTTATAGCTTTTATAGCATCACTGACTGTGGATGTTATGGTGCCTCTGAATTCCAGATTCCGAGACCCACGTAGTCTGCCCTAGCAGGCGACTCTACCCGCGCAGTCTTACTCTAGCCCAAAAAGACCGTGTCCAATAGGCAACTGCCGACAGCAGTATCCTTTCCCCCACCACCACGTGCGAAAACGGACGCTTCTGTCGGATTTTCTGCCAGCTGGAAAAGACGCCATTCTTGTGAGTGTGCGCGTGTGCGGAGTAGTAGCAACAGTAGCTACACATGGGTGTCGGTTATACATTCAGTGAATGTGTAGTGTTTTGTAATGAGGACCCGGGCACTGTACGGAGACTTGACTGCTGCACCCTGATGGCTTCCCAACGGCAGTGCATGGACATGCCTCGATGAGACAGCCTTGCATCGTATTTTGCAAATAACTTGCAGGTGCCTCGTTTATCAAACAGGACCAGTGGCGTACCCACTGGCATGACTTGAATGTATAACTACCTGTTTTAATGCAAACGCCCTGTCATTGTAGGCCTCCTTTCAGATACTGGGACTGTAAATTCCATGCCAACAAGGACAAGGACATGAATAATAGTAAACAGAGGCCCTGGCGCCGACCAGTCAATAGACCAGAACTTTCACCCATCTCCCTGCATTTGACGCCCATGACATACGCCTGTAGTTTGCTCCACTGAGGTGATATTCATCGGATCTGGAATTACGAGCAACACAATGAAGTTCGCCCTTACCAAAGCTCATTTCGAAACCACAGTCGCAGCAGAAGCTCGTGACATTATCACTAATCTCCCCTCTGTCCGGCAGCTACGATAAACTGAAAAAGTGTCTAATCACAGGCTTAGCGTCGTCAGAAATGCAGTGCCCTGGACCTTGTTTTCATTGGATGGTGTTCCGACATGAGACCCACCCCAGCTCCTGTAGCACCTTCGCGCCATAACCAAACCCCATGTCTTGTTGGACGAACCCCTCTTCCGCAGCTGCAATTCTCGCTTGCTGGTTGCCACACACACATTATGTGATCAAAAGTATGTGGACACCTGACTTCCATCGGTTCCATATTGAACATATGGCTTTGGCCCACTCCTAGCCCTGATGACACTCTCGCAAGCATACGTTCAATCAGGTGCTGGAAGGTTTCTTGGGAATGGCAGCCCATTCTTCACGGAGTGCTGCACTGAGGAGAGATATCGATGTCGGTCAGTGAGGCCTGGCATTCGAGTCAGGACTCTGTGCAGGCCAATCGATTACAGGGATGTTATTGTCGTGTAACCACTCCGCCATAGGCCGTGCATTACGAACAGGTGCTCGATCTTGTTGAAAGATGCAATTGCCATCCCTGAATTGCTCTTCAACAGTGGACAGCAAGAAGGTGCTTAAAACATCAATGCAGGCCTGTGCTGTGATAGTGTCACGCAAAACAACAAGGGGTGCAAGCCTCCTCCATGAAAAACACGACCACGTCATAACACCACCGCCTCCAAATTTTACTGTTAGCAGTACACACGCTGGCAGATGACGTTCACCAGGCATTCGCCATACCCACATCCTGACATCGGATCGCTACATTGTGTACCGTGATTCGTCACTCCGCACAACGTTTCCCCACTGCTCAACCGTCCAGTGTTTACGCTCCTTACAACAAGCAAGGCGTCGTTTGGCACTTACTGGCGTGATATGTGGCTTATGAGCACCCGCTCGACCATGAAATCCAAGTTTTCTCACCTTCCGCCTAACTGTCGTTGTACTTGGAGTGGATCCTGACGCAGCTTGGAATTCCTGTGTGATGGTTTGGATAGATGTCTGCTTATTACACATTACGACCCTCTTCAACTGTCGGCGGTCTCTGTCTGTCAACAGACGAGGTCGGCCTGTACGATTTTGTGCTGTATGTGTCCCTTTACGTTTCCACGTCACTATCACATCGGAAACAGTGGACCTAGGGATGTTTAGTAGTGTGGAAATCTCGCGTACAAACGTGTGACGCAAGTGACTCCCAGTCACCTGACCATGTTCGACGTCCATGACTTCTGCGGAGCACCCCGCTGTGCTCTCTCACGATGTCTACTGACTACTGAGGTCGCTGATATAAAGTACCTAGCAATAGGTGGCAGCACAATGGACCTAATATGAAAAACGTATGTTTTTGGGGGTCTCCAGATACTTTTGATCACATAGTGTACCACGCTCGCTGTGCAGCATCAGACAGACATTGATGTCGCCGCTATGATAACAGATTGGGTGTTCGAATTCCTCGACCTCTCACTGGCAGCAGCTACTGCCCGTTCTCCTAACCCTCCTCCCCTCGCCACGATCTGCCCCCACCACTGCGGCAACATGTCTCCCAGCTGCTCTGAAGCACAGCCGAAGAGTATACCACCACCTGTGCCTCGGGACACGCAGTCCGAGCACTTGGGCAGTGAGATGGCCAACTTAACTGCTGCACAGGCATACTCACAGCCGCCCGCCTCCGCCCCTTTCCCCCCTGCCCCCACCCTTCACAGTCCAAAGTCACTACCTACATAACCTATGTGACTGGCAACATACACAGCTGTACAGGTACGACAACCCTACCCCTTCCTCCACCCATCGGGCGAGCCTTGTGACACTGACCTTATGAGCTGTTATCATGAGTGCTTTGGCAGTTACACAGCACGCTGCTATCCACCATGTTTGTGGCACCCAAACACAGTCAGCGACCGGCAGTAGGTGCATCCAGTAGCTCCACAATTTCAGAGTGCCTGTTTGTGTCGGACCACCATTACTCCACCCTGCCCATATCATACTTAACATCAGTTTGGACTTGTCCATCTTCCCAGGCAGGCTCCTACCCTTGTTGGGCTGCAACCCTCCCTCAGTTTTTCTGTTCACCACCGCAAATGGTGCTATCACACCCGTCATGTTGACCACGACTTCAGTGAGGAGTTTCTCTGGACTTTCATTGTGGCCCGCTCCTTGCTGCAGATTTTGTTTTCCACTTCAGTCTCCTCCCCAACCTCATGCAGCAGTGCCTGATCAACAGCATTTGTGTTGTTCTGCACCCTGCACCACCCAGCCAATTTCCCACTGTACCATTAAACAGCTGTCCTACACCAGTCCTTTCGCCAATCTCCTCTCCACATTTCCGCTCCTCACCCATGCCCTGGGGCCCCTCACAAAAAGCACCATAACACTGTGGACTATATCATGACCCCACAGGGCCAACCGGTACATCACCATGTCCGCCCCCTCCCGCCAGCCACAAACAAGTTCACATGTGTGGAGATTTAAGCCTCCATTGCCGCCAGAATGCTGCGACCTTCAAACAGCCCTTGGTCCTCTGCACTCCATTGAACTCCCCGATCTTCAAACAGCCCTTGGTCCTCTGCACTCCATTGAACTCTCAAGAAGGATGGCACCTGGCGTCCTTGTGGTGATTACCGGCGCCTAAATAAATGAACAATTCCTGACCGTTATTCTGTCCCCCTTTTGCACAGTTACAGTAAAGAAATTTCGGGCTCTACCATATTCAGTAAGGTAGACCGTGCAAAAGCTTTTACTCAGATCCAAGTCACACCAGGGGACATCGAGAAGATGGCCACTATTACAACCTTTGGTCTCTTTGAAAGACCCTTTATGCCTATCGGCCTCTGTAACACTGCACAAACGTGGCAGCGTTTTCTGGACGATATCCTCCACGGCACACTGGGATGTTTTGCCTATCTGGACGGCATCCTTACTGCTGTATACAAGGTCCATGTAAGCAACTGATACGGATCACACCTCATTGCTATCATAACGCTCTCCTAGTACTGTGCTAATACTGTCCGGCCGAGGCTGTCAAGAGCGGCGCTTATATTCCCTTCGTCTAGATGCCGCTCCTATCGTGGTGACATCCTGGTCAGTGCACTATTGGCTCACATCGTCTCACCACCTTCTCTGGTCTTGCGTTCTTCTTCTTCATGTCGTCGCTTATCGTTAAGCCAGAACATTCCTCCCCCACCTCCACCCCCCCAAAGCAGCTGGCCGTCGTCGTGTAGCGAATGCGACCATGGTGGGGGAGGCAGGGGTGTGGGCACATCGCCGGGCCGGAAGCTGTGGCTGCGAGGGACATCAAGCTTCCGGCCGTACCTCGCCATCTGGCCTGCGCGCTGGCGGAAATGTCCCTCGGAAAACGACCAGAAGGGTACGCGTCCACCTCCTGCTGCCTTGAGCCAGATGAAGAAGGCGGCGATTGCTGCAGTGTGGGCGGGTCCAGCTCCATCGGTAGGACGACAGCAGGCGGAGGAGGCGATGGCTCTGTCTCCTTGGGGTCGCCCCGCGATGTCGTGATGACACCCTCTGGCGGCTGCTGTGGCCGCGCTGTCCTTTGGATCCGCGAATAAGGGGGAAGAGACATAGAAAAATCGTCATGTATGTGACTGAGGCCAAGTTGATTTTGATGGCTGCACTGCAAGACATCTGGACCTGAAAGAAGATAAATGCAAGTGCCAAATCGACGGACGTCTTGCCTCGCGCCCACCGTCTGCTACCGCTAAAAATGCTGTAAAAGACAATATCATGCGGTGCGAAGCGATATTTGAGGCCTTTCTTCGGCGCCGGATGCTGCGGAGGGTGGAGCAGGTGGAGCAGTGTCCGATGGCGGTGGCCGTGAAGCAATTCCGCTGACAATGGTCCATCTCGTGGGTACGAACGATATGAGGCAAGAAACAGTTGCAGTGCTTGATCCCTTTTTCCAAGTTAATGCTATGTTAGTGACGATCTGTGAACAGTGACCAACAGAGCCACGGAAATGGAAACACCTCAACGCATCGCAACGAGACTGCCACTCCAGAAGAACAAAGATGATCACAGCATTCACGAAAAGTCTGTGTAACATCAGTATGGCCTTATTGTAAAGTTGTTTTTGTAATGCCATTTAGCCTGAAGATGAGGTATAACCCTCGAAACATGTCGCTAAATAAATAAGTAATACAATAGTTGACAAAGTTTGTGACTGGTAGCGGTAACTTAAAAAAACCGTTACACATTTCTTGAGACAGTCACGGTCGAAAAATAGTCAAAATGGCTTCAAAGACCAAATATGTTCTCACACTCACGTGATTGTAGCACTGTAAAAGTCACTGGCTTCAAAGACCAAATATGTTTTCACACTCACGTGATTGTAGCACTGTAAAAGTCACTGTTCTCGTATGTAAGGAATACATGGCAGGCAAAGGACATTTTCCGAGAACGGAAATGTCTTGTCCATTATAAGCCGTCAGTTGCGTGCTAGTTTTAGACAGGCGTGAGAAGCCTAGCAGTTCATAGGTGTGACGATTTAGCAATATGACAGGGGCACCCGTGTCCAACAGGAATTTCACAGGTTTCCCACAAACAAGTAAATGAATAAAATGTTTGTTTGACTGGCGTATCACTGATGAAACTGCTCGCTTGTCAGTTTTGCCAACACCTGCTGCAGACTTCGAATATACTGCATTAATGACATGGGCCTTGTGACTAGAGTTTTGTGAGTGAGCTGAATTCTTATGTTTGTTCCGTTGCAAACATACGGATTGTATATGTCCTTTCTTACCATAAGCGTAACACTGAGCTTGTCAGGAGCGGCAGCCTTGGCGTTTGTGCTATGAATAACATCGAGTTCCGTTCGCCTGTGTAGAAACCTGTGTAGCGAACTGCTTACGTGGCGTGCAGCGTTGTTCATTCGGCATGGCTAACGCAAGCCGCTGTTGCGGAATGGGGCGATCTCAAGCAAGGGACTCAACCCGACAAATAGCTGGCAGCTCAAATTTATGAGCCAACAAGCCACCTGATTCCTACTGATCTAGTATTTGCACTACCTGCTGAAATGGTGGATCGGTCTGTTTCAAAATTTGTTCTCTGAGTTTGACATCAGGTACATTGTACACTATTGCATCACGCAACATAACATCTGAATATAAAGCACTGCAAACAGATTTGAATTTGCATTTCTTTGTCATACCCTGCAAATCTGTTGCCCCACTCATGATAAGATTGTTCTGACCGTTTTTTGCAATTAAAGTATTGCTATCTAGTTGCTACCACATTCACATGTTGGTCATAATAGTTGGTTAGTTTGTCGACCACTTGGTCGTAAACAAGTTCACTCGGACTGGCTTTAGGAAAAAGTTTTGTAATGAGGCGGAACACTTCACTTCCTACTATGATAATAGATATGGAAGTTTCACAGTACCTGGTACATTGTGACTGAGGAGGTGCGCTTCGAATTGGGCAACCACTCGAGCCACTCCTCTTCTTGTTCACTAAACTGTCGAAAAGGCGGTATAGCAGGAGGTCTTGTGGTAGGTGGTGCTTGTTCCGCCGGGCGCGCAGCGTTGGCCAGTAGCTGCTGCACCGTGTTGAGTAATGTGGAGATCTGTTGCATCTGGAACTGAAATATCTGCATTAGCTGTGTGGCATCGAACGCTTGCGGCTGTGGCTCTGGAGCAGGGGTGGGATGGGCAGAGTGGGCATTTCGGGAGACACAAATGCAACAAACAGACAAGGCAAGCAAGTAAAAACAGCAAAGAAAATTTCTGTAACACCCACCTGAAAACACTGATTAGCAAAATCGACAAGAAACTGTTAAAGCAAAAAAAGAAAAGAAAAAAAATCTATGGCCATCAGCGCGAAGTTCGGTTGTAAGACCTTGTCGCCAAATGTGAGATCTGCCCACTCGTCTCGTATAGGGTGCCTAAAGGATGCTGCGTTCTAGTAATGCTACACAACAATTCAAGCAAATCACATTAATAGTTTTTATTACAATAAGCAGATTGACAACACTTAACTTTGAAATCACAATGGTGTCGCAAGTGATGGGCGACGTGCAAACAATCAAAATCCTTTGCGGTATACAACGTTCATGTAAGCAACTGATGTGGATCACACGTCACTGCTGTCGTAGTGCTCTCCTAGTACTGTGCTAATACTGTCCGACCGAGGCTGGCAGAAGCGGCGCTTATATTCACTTCGTCTAGATGCCGCTCCTATCGTGGTGACATCCTGCTCAGCGCACTTCTGGATGACGTCCCACCGCCTTCTCTGGTCTTGCGTTCTCCGTCTTCGTGCCATTGCTTATCGTTATGCTGGAACACTTATTTACTTCCGGAACTCGGCTGAACATAGTGAAATCTCATGGAGGTTTCTACCTGCCTGGAACGAGCAGGTGTCATCCTCACCACGGACAAATATGTGTTTAGGGTAGCTGAGACTGAGTTTCTTAGACACATCATTTCTACATTTGGCTCGCGCCCTCTACCTGAGAAAGTTCACACAGTTGCCGAGTTTCCACGTCCCACAACATACAAGGAACTATGCCGATTTTTGGGGATGGCCATTTTTTTTTGCCGTTTCCCAGAAGATGCCACCTCCATTCAGGAACCCCTCACTGCTCCATTGCGAGGAAGCCGAAAAAACGGTAACAGACCCATACCATGGACCCCTATCATGACAGGCTGTTTTAGAGTGCACCAAACGTGACCTTGCCAAGATGGCCCTTCTGGCACATCCTCACCCCTCCATCCCCTTCGCTGTCGTCACTGGTGCAAGTAAGTCCGCGATCGGCACAACCCTGCAGCAATGTATTGGGAACACTTGGCAGCCGCTAGCTTTCTTTTCAGCCAAGCTATCAGAACCCCAATGCAAATGGGCTGTGTACGTTCGGGAGCTGCTTGCAATGTACAAGTTATTGAAGTATTTCTGCTCCTCCATTGAGGGGCGCCATTTCATCATTTTTACCGACCATCAGCCATTCATGACGGGTTTTTGTCAGAAAGACAGCTAACAAATTTCGCCTCAGCAGTTCAGCCAGCAGGAGTATGTAGCACAATTTATTACTGATATATGCCACATTGCCGGCGTCAACAATATCAACAGCAACAACAACAGCCGCTCCCATACCTTCAGCCCTCCACTAGATTATGAGGCCTTTGCAAAAGCCCAGACCATCGACCCTACACTGGCTCGCTTGCATCATGACCCAAACTCAGACCTCGTTCTGCAACTCCACCCAGTCCCGGTCACTGACCTGCAGGTTTGGTGTGATCTCCTGACTGACCCTGTGTACTCAACTGGCTCCAAAGACCATGTCCACCTCTACCTTCGTCCAGCCTTCTGTAAACCAGTTTTAGACTGCTTGCATGGCCCATCACAACCTAACATCCGGCATCCACTGCCCTCATCCAAGAATGCTTTTTCTGGTCTGGCATCCAAATGGACTGCTGTGCATGGGCTCATGGCTGCATCCTATGCCAGCGTGTCAAAGTGGGCCATCACGTTCACGCTTCGAAAGACTTGTTTCCTCTTGCTGAACACCGATTCTCCCGTGTTCACGTCAAACTCGTCAGCCCATTGCCCTCTTCAGATGGCTACCACTTTCTGCTCACAATGATAGACCGGTTCACAAGCTGGCCAGAATCTGTGCCTATTCTGTACATTTTAGATGGAACAGTCACCGCTGCATTCATCGACACATGGGTTTCACATTTCGGTTCCCCACACCACATAATCTCCGACCTCAGGTGCCAATTCATTTCCTGTTTGTTTATAACCCTGACTGATAACTGCAGTACCCTAGTCCATACTACCACTAGCGATCATCCTGCAGCATATGGCATGGTGGAATGTTTCCACTGCATGTTGAAATCTGCTCTTATCTGCTGTGGCAGAAAATGGTCCACTGCTTTGCCACTGGTCTTTTTAGGTTTGTGGGCTGCCCACAAGGCCAACTTCGAGGCATCCACTGCTGACTTGGTACACGGACAGCCCCTAGTCCTACCAGGTGACGTTATTGAGCCGCAGTCTTTGCCTGCTACATTGTGTGTCCCAGCTTGCATTCAGCAGCTACAAGACTACATGGTCCTGCTGCAGACAATGACTCCACAACGCCATTCAGTGAGACTGCACTACAGCACAGCTCCTCACCTATCTGGTGCACCTCCCACATCTGTCGTCATACCAAGCAACACCTTCTTCCCTGAGTTGCAGGTCCAGCTGTTCATCTCATGCTCCAGGCCACTGCCCACTGTCACACACAGCACACATCCTGGGAGGACTCCCGATGCTGCCCACCCACCACAGAGACACATTGCCACTGCCACTGCTGCCACCGCAGTGCCACCCCAGCCTGCGGTAACAGCCAGCTACTTTCCCCATCACATGCTGTGCTAGCAAACCCACTCATCAATACAGTGGCTGCCAAGGTCACAAACCAGTCATAAGCATCCCCCCCCCCCCCCCCCCCGCCTCTGTCCCATCACACTGGCCGGCAGTAGCTGCCAGCTGCCTTCTCCCACTGCATGCCACGCCAATACATCCAGGCATCAACACAGTGGCTACCAAGTCATGGACCAGCCGTGGCCAGCAATGCGACACCCGCAGATCCACTGTCACACCCTCTAGCAGTGTCGCAGCTGCTTCTCCTCACCCACACCAAGACACGTCACTCATATGCCAACACAGTGGGCATCACCCATACAACTCACTGACAAATCAGTGTCTCTGCACACTTCTATCACTGACACTCAGGTCATCAGCAGCCGACACCCCAGAGCCGCACTTATACACCACCACTCCAGTTTCTGCCTCTTGCAAGGAGAGAACTGTGTGGCACCTCTAAATTCTAAATTCTGAGAGCTACGCAGTCTGCTCTAGCAGACAACTCTATCTGTGTAGCCACACCCAAACTTTTCTGTAAAGTGCCTGTGCATGATAGGCGACTGCTGACAGGAGAGTCTTTAACCCCACCACCACATATGAAAACGGACGCTTCTGTTTGATTTTCTGCTAGTTGAAATGATGCCATTCTCATGTGTGTGTGTGCTGAGCTGTAGCAAAAGTAGCTGCACATGTGTGTTCATTACAAATTCAGTGAATGTACAGTGTTTTGTAATGAGGATCTTGGTGCTGTACGAAGACTTGTGATTGCTGCAACCCAATGGCTTCCTGACAGCAGAACACGGATACATCTCAGTGGGTCAGTCTTACATCATATTTTGCAAATAACTTGAATGTGCCGCGTGAGATTAGCCATTCAGTCTAAGGCGCTGCAGTCATGGACTGTGCGGCTGGTCCCGGCAGAGGTTCGAGTCCTCCCTCGGGCATGGGTGTGTGTGTGTTTGTCCTTAGGATGATTTAGGTTAAGTAGTGTGTACGCTTAGGGACTGATGACCTTAGCGGTTAAGTCCCATAACATTTCACACAGATTTGAACATTTTTGAACTTGAAGGCACCTTGTTTACCAAACAGGACCAGTGGTATACCTGCCAGCATGACTTGAATGTGCAGCTACCTGTTTTATTGCAAACACCTTGTCACTGTAGGCCCCCTTTAAGGTACTGGGACCATAAATTCCAAGCCAATGGGGACATGAACAGTAATAAACAGGTGACTGAACAAATTATAAGTAAGTTTTGATTGTTTGTAGTTTGTGCTTAAATTAATGTGTGGCTAAATTTCTAGCCATGTGCATATTTCTAAGATAAATGCCTTATTCCATTGCTCTTCCAACTACTTTCCCTTTTAAAGTAAGTGGTAATGCATGCCGTGCAGTAAGCACTGATGGTACAGCATGCATACCTACAGTGACAATAGCAAAGCTATGAAAGTTAGAAAGATATTTCTTTGTAAAAAGTACATCAAGAAACACATTTCAGATTAGCTGAGCAATCATCATCGAATGTTTGTATATAAGACTGCAAATACTGAGTATAAATGTGCAATACTGAACATTATTGTACAATATGCCTTAGGCATGAACTGAGTAAAGTTCTGAAGGAAAACATGGCATAGTTTCACAGCCATGTTAGAAAGTAGCACTGAAAGAAAAGAGAGCTTCACTTGGACTAAATGTTATCAAAACCTTGTTGACAAGCAAAAACCAGAAAGAGAGCAAGGAGAGCCATGTCTGAAGCATTCAACAAATTCAGAAAAATAATTTTGTGAATCATTCAGAGAAAACATCAAAGAAACTTTGGTCGTCTATAAAGTCATTCATTACATCAACATTGACACTCTGCAAACCACTGGGAAATGGACAACAGAGGGTACTTTTCATTGCACCAGTTATTAGGAATTTCACCATTTCTTTCGTGTATGGAGAGTGACAAGAATGGATCCTTAGACACCTGTGTGACAGCTGTGATTAATCTAGTCTTCACGATCCCTAGGGGAGTGACACGCAGGGGGTTATAGGGTTTTTCTAGATTCATCACTTAAAGTTAGTTCTGTAAATTTCCTAAGTAGGCTTTCATGGGAAAGTTTGCATACATCTTAAAGCTTCTACCAAATCACTTCTTTCAGTATTCATGGGTCGAACAAAACTGTGACCATTCACACTGCCTGTATTTATTTATATTCAGTATCCCCTGTTAAAACTATCTGGTATGAATCTCATAGACTTGAACAATATCCTAAGATAAGCTGCATGAGTGTTTTGTAAGCCATCTCCTTTGTAGACTTATTCCCTAGTAGCCTGTCAATGAATTGTCTGTAACCTGCTTTACCTATGTCTGAGCCTATGTGATCCTTCCATTTCATATCACTGGAAATTGTTACGCCCAGGTTTTGTACGAGTTACCAATTCTAACTATGACTCATTGATATTCCAGTCATAGGATACTAGGTATTTTCGTTTTGTGAAGTGCAAAATATTACAGTCCTGAACATTTGAAGCAAGTTACCAACACTGAACTACTTTGAAACCTTATCAGGATGTGATTCACATGGCTTTTTCCAATCAATTTACAGAGAACTCCACCTGCAAAAAGTCTGGGGTTACTATTAATATGGTCTTCAGTGTAATTAACATTCAATAGGAATGGCAAGAGTCCCAACATACTTCGCTGGGGCACACCCAAGCTTATTTCTACTGCCTTGATCCATGGTTTTCAGGATTTCATGAGAGAAATGTGTGAGTTGGGGATTGCACCTTTTGTGTGTTCACAAACCATGCTAGTTGGCAGGGAGAAGATCATTCTGTTTGAGATACATCATTATATTTGCACTCATAAGTTCTGAGATTCTACAAGAAATATATGTCGATGACACTGGATGGTAATTTCACAGATCATCTCTGCTAGCATTCTTGTAGACAGGTTTTATCTGTGCTTTCTTCCAACTACTAGGCATGACTGTTTGTTTGAGGGATCTGCAGTGGGTTACAGTTAAAAGAGGAGCTAACTCAGCTGCAATTTTAATGTAGAATCTGATAGGAATTCCATCAGGCCCCAGGGCTTTATTTAGTTTTAACAGTTTCAGTTGTTTCTCAATGCCACTGACACTGGTGTCTGTTTCACTCATTTTGCAGTGGTATGAGACTAAAATTATGGCGATATTCCTAGATTTTTCTTTGTAAAAAGACATTTTAAAATGAAGTTCAGCGTTTTTGCTATTGCTTTGCTACCCTCAATTTTGTTTCCTATCTATCCATGAGTGCCTGGACACTAACTTAGGTGCCACTAACGACCTGAATTTCTTCCGGTTTTGTGAGTGGTTTTTCCATAATATTCTGCTATTGTAGCGATTGAAGGTTTCACACATTTCCCTATTAATGCCAAATTCATTTCATTAAGCATATCTTTGTCTAAAACCCTATGTTTTGTTTTACATCTATTATCCAGTAGTATCTGTTTCTTCAGAAGTTTATTTACAGTGACTTCCTTCCATCAAGGGCTATTCTACACTCTATCCAGTACAGATCAAATAATTGTGCTTCTGTAATTGAGTGGTAGTGTTGTTTATGTGTCTGTGTGTATCACATCATTGTTTGATCCTTAGCATTAGTTGTGTGTGTCCATTGGTAGTGGTGTACTTTGCTCACAGTGTCATCCATGGGTTCCACACGCATCAAGAGAAAAGGTGTCAGCTTCAGTTTCAACAATTCCACACATTCTCTGCAGCCCAGAACGTTGGAGAGTCATGACTGGCTTGTTGATGCTATTCATATAACATCTGATCAGATTCATACTGCTCATTTTGATTCTGATAACTACATCTTTTTTGATAAATTTTTGAATCCACCAAGTAGATAGGTTGCTTTCACATCATGGTTCTGAAGTTCCCTTTAATCATCATGATGGTTCCACAATATGGTGCTTCTTGCTAATGTGGAACTGGATTAGATAAATGTCCAAGTGTTCAGTCTCCTGCTGGGAATTGACAACAGTTTGCTTAAGAATGATTTGATCCCTTATGGTGATGTGAGGAGTATACAATGCAAACACTGCTCCACTCGACATTGATACAGCAGAATTTATTCAGTGGAAATGGTAGTCAAACATAACATTTCTTTCCATACACAGGTCTGTGATTACCACATTCATATAGCATATCATGGGCAAGTGGGGATGTGCCTTCTGTGCAATGAAAGTGGCCTCTTTATGTTTGTATTAAAGTCCTCATATTAACAGCATTAGAAACTGATACAGCTGATCTCAGTTCTACTGCTAATGAGGCTGGAAATGTCTTCCCCAGGTGCAATGGAACAACAGAGGGACTCGCAGCTTACTGTTCCTGACTTTCCACCTTTACCTCACAGTGTGGTCCTGAAAGTGTTGTTGCCAAGCTAGCACTGTCTCCATAGCAAAATAAGGTATAACATATACAGGTTGGTAAGGATCTGGATACATCTATTCCTCACCCACACCTTTCTGAAATAACTTTATTGCTTGATGTATCGTGTAGTGTCGAGTCCTGCAATGCTAATGGGGTTGATGGTGTGAAAGCACCTGCTGAGGTCTCTAGTGTTTAACCTAGTATTCCTCCTGTAGTTGAGGTAGCTCCTCTAGAACCACTCAAGGTTGGGGAAGTCATTGAGCCTTCTACTATTCCAAAGATTCAACAGCAGCAAATTGATGTGCCCCTAAATTTACCAGTGTCCTTGACATCACCCTTTCAGGTGATGTCAGAATGACCAACTACTGTAACTCCTGTGGAGGCAATTGGTAGCAAGGAAGTGCCATCTGTCAACCAAGATATTGCAATGCCTGATACCTCTCTTGTACATCTGTCTGAACTGCAGAGATCCCATCCTGCAGAGTGGGCCACTGAGGCTATTTGTTTGCTACCTACTTCGGTTAATGTTCAAGAACTGCCTACATCCCTGACTGCAGATGACATGTTGCCTCGTAGTTGCTATAAACAATGCATCCAACATGAGCATGCAATGGCTTGTGAAAAGAAGAAACATAAAGATTCCAGAGGTTGGAGTACAAGCTCCCACTCCCACCCCATGGACTTGAAAATGGACCAGGACACACACTGATGATATAATTAAGTTGGTCAGAAGACTGAATTTTATTTCTTGTTGTTAAAGTGTGGAAGCTTATATACTACTCTCTTTGAAAGTTAACAGGGTGAAATCGGACCTGCAGCTAGCTTCATAGTGTCAGTTTATGTATGATTCCTGTGCATATGTATTCCTACAAGAAGTTCAATTTACTCAGTTCTGCCCCCGGTTTTGCACTGTGGGGAAAAAAGTGGCCAGTGTGACAGACCCTCATATGGGGACACAGGCTCGATTCCTGGTACTGCCAGGGATTTTTTCTCAGTGAGACGACTGGACCCGGGTGCACTCAGCCTCATGACAGCAACTAACTGAGAGATAGCGGCTCTATGGTCAGAATGTCGACAATAACTGAGAGTGTGGTGTACTGACTTCATGACCCTCCATATCACATCTGATCATGAATAACTGATTGATTGATTGACTGATTGAGAGGGGTATGGGGCCAAATGGCGAGGTCATCATCCCGTGATTCCAAAGTGAGTTACAGAAGAAAGAGGGTCTGCTAAAAGTGGATGGATTCTGTCAGGGAAGTCAAATTATAAAATAATGAACATTAAACACACTCAGTAAAAGCATAAAAGCTGAGATGAAATCTAAAAACTGGAAAAAGGGGGGGGGGGGCGGTCATGGGGGCACAGACCATGAAGACTGCGAAAGAAGTCCCAACCACAACCAACCTGCCCCTGCTCTAAAACTAAAGGAGAACCTTATATCTGCAACTAAAAACCACTTTCATGGAGGAAACCGAGGACCAGGTCAACCATCCATGGATCATCACCTAATATTAAATTTAAGGAAGCAGGAAGATTATACTTAACACAAAGGGCAGAAAGAAGGGGACATACCACCAATACATGAGATATCGTCAGTCTGGCGCCACAACCACATTGTCAGGGTGGTTTGTTACATAGAAGGAAACAATGGGTGAGTCAGGTATGACCAATGCATAAACAGCATAAAACAGTGGACTCCTTCCAAGAGGAGTGGAAAGAAGGGTGCCAAACTGCAGTACACTCTGCACAATCCTGCAGAGTTTATTACTATGAACAGTAGTGCTCCAGATGGCGTTCCACTGTTGGGCAAAGAGAGATTTGACATAGATCTGCATACCCGTAGCTGGAATCATGAAAGGAAAGAGGGGGTGGGGGTTATGTATCTGCTTCTCTAGGCAAACAGTCAGCCAGTTCATTCCCTAGGATGCCCACATAACTTGGGACCCAGAGAAACACAGGCAGCATGCTCAAGGGCAGAGAGAAGGTCATGGATAGCAGAAACCAAAGGGTGGCGAAAGTAGCATCAATCAATAGGCTGCTCATGGAGTCGGAACAAATTAAAACACTGTGGAGGGAGGCCTGAGAAACAAAAAGGAGGGCCCTGTGGATGGCTCTGGTGAGCTAACAGGGTTCCCCTACGCCAAGATGGTGATCAAAGCATGGGTCACATATAACCATTTATGAAATAATGTGAATATTGGTCCTCCACTTGCCTAAACTGGATTAGAAACATACTGGTAAAGAGCCAGTTATTCGATCTAGAATTGTAGTTAATTACTCCAAAAGTGTCCAGCATAAAATAGTTTTAATGCTTAGCATGTAATTGATATGTTTATGACATTCTTGGATACCCTTCACAATCGCTTCTTGGAAATTTATTTGTAATTCCAAATTTGCTTTTGCCTTTCCTTTTCATTCCTTTTATGAATATATTTATAAATACAGTGTATTGAGCATTACTTTGGTTTATTTGCAGTGTAATGTAAAAATTGAAAATAAAAAAAGTATCTAAATGGACTTGACCCAACAACCCAGACTGTACTTTTTCCACTGCATCAACCATTGCCTCTAAACAATGGCAACATAAGTGGCTCATAACTTGTCTGATCAATGCCAAAAATGCTAGTTTTTTAAATACTTGGCTATATGAACCTCCCGCTTCTGTCACTACAATTTCTGGCCAAACTCTGCACATACCATAAATATGGATGAAACCAATGATGATGAATAGATGATGTCTCCTTGTATGATATGGTTAGGTGCTTGGTTTTCAGCAAATTCTGTTTCTCATCTCCAAGTTCTGCGACTTTTTACCAGTTATCTTTTCTTTCAGTGTGGTTATATTGTCCACTGAAGATCTCCACAAACCTTACAGCAGGAATAAGACAGTCAGGGGAAGTATACTTCCACATCCTAGAGTCAGAAACAGAAACACATGTAAAACAGACTCCTTAGCCCACATTTCATTTTCTGTTAGTCAACAGTGTAGGTTTTGTGGACTTTATATCACTGTTTTTTGTATTTAAATGGTTTAGAGAAAGTTTACCAGTAGCATTTTATCTTACTTTTTATTTTATTTATTTATTTACTTATTTAGTTAGATGCATTTTAAGTTCACTATTCACTTCCATAGTAGAGAGTCCTGTGCTAGGATGGCTATGTCATTTACTTAGATGGCAACCATCACATCATTAATACAAATGTTAAATGGTGTGGACCATAGGCTGCTTCCTTAAGGTACTTCTGCCTATATTTTATGTGGTGAAATATGTGTATGATACATATGAACTCATTAGGGAATCCAGCACCAGTCAGTTTTTGGTTGAAGACATCATGTTGGATGTCATCAAAGCACGAAAGGCCTTCACAATACCCATGAAATGCCCCCATGACTTTTATTTGTGTTGTAGTTATGATTTATATTTTTTTTGCTGTACAGAAGACTTTTGTGGCAATGGACATCAGGCCAACTCAACTATCACAAATGTACTGGCTGTTATTTCAGGTTCTTTTTAACATTGGGAAAATAAACAGCAACGTCTACAGTTTACAGATACATAAAAACAAATTTCGGAAGTTTGATGCAACTTTAATTGTAGTTTGGTATAATGCGTTTTTGTTACTGCATCCAGTTTGATATTAATATGTAGTGTCAGTTTACAAATCTTAAACAATGAAGAAGAAATAGAACTTTTCATGAGCATGTGTGTACATATACACAATAATTTATAAATCTATTTGCCTGAATTATTTTATGGTAAATATCTGACTAGAACTTGTTTTTCACTAAATTGTAAACATTCAAATAATTGGACATGAAATGTTCATACTATAATGTGGATATTATCTTGTCAGTATTTTGTATATCATACTTTCACAAATTTCTTTCTTCTGTTGGAACAGATCTGGCCACTGATTACCTTGAGAGAGAAATTTTTCCTCTGCTGCTTCCAGCATTAAAGGATATGCTGCATGAAGCACGTAGATGGGACTGCCTCTATGTAAGATTCCTCCAGCTTATGTAGTTTGACTGGATGAATGTTTCCAGCCTACTTGCAAAAATGAATACAAGTTAAAACTATTTACAGTCACACAAACAAGAGATTTTTTTGTGTATTAAGCAGTAATATTTCATCTTGAGTGTGAATCACATGTAATCTTGACATTATTTGCTCTTCTAGGGTGTGATTTACATGACAATCAAGTTCATTCTCCAATATTACAAGGGTAAGTAAAAAATTATCCACAATGTAGCTATATCTTTTTTTGCAGTACAAATAGAACATGTACACTGACATCATTTTTCAATATAGTCTCCTTGATTTTCAACATACTTGGTGCATTATTGCACAAGCTTCCTGACACCCTCAAAAAGAAGGTTTTCAGCTGAGCAGGCAAGCCATGCATACACCGTGACCTTCACTTCTAGGTCCAAGGTGAAATCAACAGCCCCTTAATGTTTGTAATGTTTGTTGGAGTGCATCAAATAAGATGTGATCACAAGTGGCATGATCAGGACTATACAGAGGATGAGCCATTACTTCAAACTTGAATTTCTGGAGTGTTTCAGCTCTGTGGACACTGGTACGTTGACAGGCATCGCCATGCAACAACACAATGCCTTTTGACAGTAGTCCTCAGCATTTGCTTTGAATTGGAGGCTTTAGCCTGCCAGTAAGCATCTCACTGTAATGTGTGCAGTTTATTGTCAAGCTACTCTCCTGATAATGTTCCAGTAATGCACTCTGTGCATCCCAAGAAATAGTAAGCATCGATTTTCCTGTGGATGGTTGGATTTTGAACTTCTTCCTGCTGGACAATTGATGTTTCTATTCTGTACTCTGCCGTTTACTTTCTTCCTTGTAATAGTGGATCTGTGTTTCATCACCAGTGATGATCCTGTTGAAGAAGCAGTCATGATGGTTACCACAGTAATCCAAATCTTTTCGGCAGATCTCCAAGAGCTTTTGTTTATGCAACACTGTGAGTTGTTTTGGTACCCATCTTGTACACATTTTATGAAACCTAAGTCTGTCATGGGTGATTTTGTAGACAGAACCATGGCTAATTTGCAGATAATGTGCCACCTCATCAATAGTTATTCATCTGCCAAACGGAGCCCTGCCACATGCACGCTCAATGTTATCGTCATATGTGGCCGTGGATGGTCGTCCGGCTCCTTCCTCAGGCACATTCCCAGATTGTGGCCCCTTCTGACCAAAAAAACTGAATCACCACTCATTGTTCTTCTTTGGTGCAAATTTAAAAGAGAGCAACAAAAGTAAGACAAATGGAAGAATTAGGATCAAGAATTCATAGCAGGAACACAACAACAAAACAATAAAATAAATGAGAACAGAGGCCAGTATAAACAGTGTGAGAAGATTTAGGTCAACATTGATGATAATTTTTGACTTACCCTCAAAAAAATAACATTGTAATGAAATGAAAGCAGTTGCCTTAGTAGCTGATTCCAATAGCAACAGAAATTGACAAGGAATATACTTCCAGCATAGTCACTTCGTTTTACATTTTGAGTGTCATAGAATTTCAGTTTATAGTTTTCATTCATTATGCTTAGACAAGTGTTGTTATAAATCTTGTTTCTGTGGTCTTCCTGTATCCCTTTTTACAACATTCTTAATGCTGTTCAAACATCACTACAAGCAAAACTCTTTGATCTTAATTTTTATTTATTTTTGCCCATTTTTTTAAATAAAATATCTACATTCAAAAGCAGAGCTGATCAATATTTCTTATTTGTCCTTAATAAATTGCCCATCATGGAATAGGGAACTTACATTTAAAGCCATGAAATGACATATCAGCCAACCCAACTCTTCTATTATTTCTGTATTGATCTTAGACCAATTTGCCATGACAATTTCTTCTTCTTGAGTTCAGTTTTTCCTTATAATTTGTGAGATTAGGGTCATAAAACAAACACAGATTCACATAAGTCTTGATAACCTTCTGTTATATTCCCCCTCTGTGGAAACAGAGAAGATTCCTTCTGCATCAGTAGTTTAGTAAACTTTGCTAATCTTGTATCTTAATGTATTTTTCATCTTGTTAATAAAAAGCAATCCCTACACTGCTTGAAACAAATTTTGGGATAGTTTCTTTGAAAAAGTCATGCTCAGTTTCCTTTTGCACCCTATTCTCTTCCAAGGTTGTTCTCCACCTCTAATGTGCTCATCATTGATGGAACCCAATTTTTTTTCCTTTTAAAATAAAGATTATTATAAATGACAATTATTACTGTTGTTATTATAATTGTAAATCAGTGTTTTACAAACTGTAACATACAGGAGGCTAGTAAAGTAAATACAAACATAACTCACAAAGAGTCTCTTCAGAAACAGACAACATTAACTTTCTTCACAGTGGTTTCATTCAAGCCTTGAAGTATGCATTGGACAGTGCAGAGCTTACTCTGATACACACATGGAGTTGATATCCAAACAGTAGATGAGTCCTACTGCGACCTACCTCACTTACCATATCCCTGATGATGCAATACCAGTCAGGCAGCTCCGTGTTTCAAATAATTTTATTTTGAAACACTTCCTAGGTTTCAGTTAGGGCTCTACCAAACTCATTTGTGAGGTCTGAACTGAGTCACACAGGGCTTGTATTCTGTCACAAAAGCAAGACGTTGCTCTCTTAGCTCCTTTGAAAGCTGAAAATTAGTTGTTGGGTGATTTTATTTTAAGTTAATACATTTTGTCCAGTTTTAATGAAGTGTTCCTTGTAAATAAACCCCTGTTGAAGGTGACTCTTAGATACTAAGGAGTAAAGGATTACTCCAATTGCTCCCCACTTTATACCACATACAGCTGTGAATCAACCTCTCAGCTCTGAAAATGGAATGCACATATATGAATCTTCTTTGTATTTTGTACTGATGGTTCTTCTAGCAGTACATTAATAAATTGCTCAGCATATTTGTAAGGACCTTTAAAGTGACCTGAGACACAATGATACACAACCATTGAATTGCTAAAGTCAATAGCACAAATGAAGTTTCTATTATGATATGTTTTTGTCTGGCCATTTATGTGGATATTAAATAATAGTGGGGCAAAGCACACTAACCTTTGGCTGTCACTTCTACTGTTCTGTTGTTCTTATACTTAAAACTTTATGCAGAATCAGCAATTCCCTAGGAAAATTTCAATAATTTTGGTAAAACCATAATCCCTTTAGATGTCTTAAAGCTTCATCAGTGTCATTTTACTTTGAGCTGTATTGTATCATGTGACAAGGTAGTAACACTCCTACCTTTCTACCTCCCTAAAAATTAAATATTAATTCAATAGTGGTGATCAAGATGGAGGTAGAGAGGAAATTACAATACAGTGCACATCCAATGTATTAAATCTCACCATGTGCCCTGCTGTTGGAGTATGCCTGATTAACATAACAAGCAATAGGAATCATTTTAATTCTAATTGATTTAATAAATGGGATCTTGAAATGAAAGAGGTAATTGCACAATAACAATGTGGTTCTTTTATTGATAAGTAACTATTTATAAATATTTACAGATCATGTCTATTTCTGCACTTTTGCTTGGAGCAAACAAAGATAACTGACAGAGAGTTAGTTCAAAGAAGTTATTATGGATCAGCTGTATTGTGAAAAGACAAAACATTAAAGACATTATTCACTGAAGCTAATAAAAGAAACAATCCACCTTACTTGTTTTTCTTCTTAATTCTACAAACACTTTAGGAGTTAGTAGGTTAGTCAGTACATCAGCAAGCAGATTTGAACCCTCAATATGTTTTAAATTAATAGCACTCATGGAAGCCTAGAGGATTATTTCCAGAGTGAATTTTCACTCTGCAGTGGTGTCCACTGATTTTAAGCTTCCTGGGAGATTAAAACTTTCTTGCAGGAGTCCTAGCCCTGCAAAGCATTCAGGAGAGCTTGTGTAAAGTTTGGAAGGTAGGAGAAGAGGAACTGGTGGAAGTAAACCTGTGAGGGCAGGGTGCAAGTCACGACTGGATAGTTCAGTCAGTAGAGCACTTGCCCATGAAAGGCAAAGGTCCTTGGTTTGAGCCATCTGGCACACAGTTTTAAGTTGCCGGAAAGTTTCCAATGTGCTGTTGAATTAACTTCCTTTCAGGTTCAATATGTTTGTGAAATGACAAATCCAAAATAAAATCCAGTCAATATTAGTGACACAAACTTTATTAATTTACCAAAAGCATACAAGCAATGCACCGCTGACAGCCTTGCTGCAGTGGTAACAATGGTTTCCATCAGATCACTGAAGTTAAGCACTGTCAGTCTGGGCTAGCACTTGGATGGGTGACCATTTGGTCTGCCTGTTGAATCCTGCCTAGTCATCAAATATGCAGTGTCTAGGAAGCCTGTTTTCTCAGATTGCTAGAAAGTATTCAAACAAATCATATTAATGAGTTTTATCATGAAAGGAAATGATTACAATATTTAACTCTGTATATACACAGGTGTGTCACAAGCAAAGGGTGACAGACAAAATAATCAAGTTTCTTCGGCATAAAAATTCCAAGTTTGAGCTACATAGAATGTACAGGCAAAGTAATGAGCTTTGATGCTTCTATTCAGCTTGCTGGTCTTGAAGCTTCTCATAGAACTGGGCCGTGACCAGTCAGGTGCAGTGCTTATGTGCTCTTCGCATAGAGGCCACTGCTATCTCGTTGTCGTCCTGGAGAGGGGTCAATCAATGTACAGTTGGCTGACATCATCTTCACAGCCCTCTCATTCCCAACTGGCATTCTGGCACTTGACTTTACACCTTAACACTGCCAAGCGCTGTTGGCAAGGGTGGTGCACTCAGCCCTTGTGAGGCAAAACTGAGGAGCTACTTGATTGAGAAGTAGTGGCTCCAGTCTCGTAAACTGACATACAGCTGAGAGAGTGGTGTGCTGACCACATACCCCTCCATATCTGCATCCAGTGATGCCTGTGGGCCGAGGATGACACGGTGGCCAGTTGGTGCCATTAGGCCTTCAAATGGCTCTGAGCACTATGGGACTTAACATCTATGGTCATCAGTCCCATTAGGCCTTCATGGCCTGTTCAGGCAGAGTTTAGTTTTATACAAGCAACCCATAATGATGATACACATTAAATGGAAACATAAAACATGCTGGAGGTAGAGCGAGCACATAAAGAACTCATGAGCTCAAAAAAAGAGATATTCCACACTACCATTTTTGGTCTTTGTCTTTGACTATTGTGTCATCACACAGCCCCCCACCTCTGCCAGCCTGTAAACTGGACCTCTTGGAGTGAATGGCTATTTAGGCCATATGATACTACCAGGGCTCATGCAGACTGGGCAGAAAATGGGTGAGTGTCCTGTGGAGATTAGTCTGGCTACAGCATAGGCTCACTGGCCATTGCATCAGTCAAGTGGTTGTGCAGATTCATCTGGCGATGGTGTAGGCTGTTCGGCCGCAGTGTGTTGCAACACAGGTGTTGGGTCTGACCCACAGCACTGTCCACCTGCAGCAGATAGGCTGATTTGACATGTTTGGCAGGAACCTTGGTGGGTTTCCCATTAACTAATATTGTCACCATGTGAATGCTGTGTTCCAGTACTGGTTATGGATTCATGTAAGGTGCCTGTACAGGAGCTTTGATTGAGTCTGTACATAGCATAAGGAGAGGGCAAGTACTGAGATCTTTGTGAATGAAAATATGTCAGAGTGCTGTGGTTGGATATAAGATGAAAATGCATTTCTTGATTCTTTGTAATCCGAAGAGGACCTCTGGGTGGGTAGACCTATTGTTGGCTGAAGAATTTTGAAGGGAGCCTGATGATTTTGCCGTACACAAACTCTGCCACTGAAGCACCAACACTGGGTTTGAAAGCAGCATGTAGACCCAACAACACTAGGGACATGGCCAACAACCAGGATGAACCACAACACATTAGGGATGACTTAACAGTTCGGTAACAACACTCTGCCATACCATTAATGGATGGGTGATAACTGATGGTATGATGATTTTCATCAGTTCACAGAAAAAATAGTGGTCGTGGTCCATCAGTACCTCAGTTGGACAGCCAAATCCAAGTGATGAGAAAGATTTGTGCAATGGTTTCTGCCTAAATGTCCATGATGAGCACTGCTTCTAGCTAGGGGGTGGACCTATCAAGCACCAAAAAAATATACTCAAAGCCTTGCACAGAAGTGGGAGGTCTGAACGGGCATTATGAATATGAGAAAAATGCTCTGTAGGCTCTTTGAAAGAATCAATACTTACTTGGACGTGGCATCCCGCCTTAGCTGTTTCGCAAATCAAGCAAGTCTTTACCCACAACCAGCAGTCATGCTTGGTACCTGGTCACACAGATCTTTGTCACCATTGTTATAGTACATTTGTCTCCAGAGTGATTCCATGGATGGCATCAAAAACTTGTTTCCAATAAAGCAGAAGAATGAAAGGGAGTGGTCAGCTTTGAGAAGTATCACACCACACAAGAAAATTGTCCATTGGCAGCTTCTGTAGATGCAGTTCTGTATTTGGGTTCTTGATAAACTCCTACAGTTCCATGTCAGTGCCTTGTGTCACAGCCAGCTGCGTAAGTCAACACTCACAGAAATCCCATTAATTATATTATTCACACTGAGTAAATGACAAATATCAGTAGTAAACTAACGTATAAATTCTTGTCTTGGTGAGGAGGAGTCATGTGAGGTGTTGAAAGTTGAGGAAACAGTTTTCTGATCAGTAAAAACTGTGAAGTGGTGTGCTTCCACATATGCTCTGAAATCCTTAATGATGTAGTAGACCACCAAAAGGTCTCTGTCATAGATGCTCTATTTCTTTAGTGACTCTGAAATTTTGTGGGAAAAGAATCTGTGTAGTTGCCACATACCTCTTACATGCTGTTGTACAACCATGGCTATCACTGTCTGGCTAACATTTAACTACAACAGTGAGGGGTATGGTGGGAATAGGATATGCTAATAGCACTGCATCACTTAACCTGGACTTAACCTTGTTGAACACCAATAACACCTCTGGAGTTTTGTGATTGCAGCTAGATGACATCGGCTTCTTGCCTTGATATTTCAGCTGGCAAACAGCTGAAATATCATGGCAAGGAGTCAATGTCATCTGACAGTAATACTGAAACTCCACGGAATACTCTTCACACTGGTAAAATTTCAAGAATAGCATCTCTGGTGTCCAAGTAACAGGGCACTGTTCCCTCTAAGTTGGGCCTGAGAGCACGGCAGTGGAGGGTACCCATAAGGCCACAGTGTGGAGGAGATGGCATCTATAGAAGTTCTCCATATTCAGAATATGGTGTAACTGTTGGAAGATTTCTGGAAGAGGCACAGACTGAACAGCATCAATCTTATTCTACAAAGGTTAGATACCAGTGGGGGTAATCCAATGTCCCAAAAAGTTCACCTCTTCCTGCCTGAGAATGCATTTGTCTTTGTTGATCTGTAGCCCATAATTTGAAAGTCTGTCAAAAATAGTCTGTAGATGTTTGTCTCATTCTGCAGAAGAGACTGAGAATACTAACACATTATCCATATACACTGAAGTGCCAAATAAACTGGTATAGGCATGCATATTCAAATACAGAGATATGTAAACAGGCAGAATACAGTGCTGTGGTCAGCAACACCTATATAACCTATATCGGTTACTGCTGCCATAATAGCATGTTATCAAGATGTAAGTTAGTTTTAATGTGGCGTTATAGTCAGTGTGTGAGCAATGGGACACAGCACCTCCAAGGTAGCAATGAATTGGGGATTTTCCCATATGACCATTTCACAACTGTATCGTGAATATCAGGAATCCAGTAAAACATCAAATTTCCGTCATTGCTGCAGCTGGAAGAAGATCCTGCATGAATAGGTCCAATGATGACTGAAGTGAATCATTCATCATGACAGAAGTGCAACCCTTCTGCAGATAGCTGCAGATTTCAGTGCTGGGCCATCAACTAGTGCCAGCGTGTGAAGCATTCAATGAAACATTGTTGATATGGGCTCTCAGAGCCAAAGGCCCACTCACATACCCTTGGTGACTGCATGACACAAAGCCTTACACCTCACCTGTGCCCTTCATCACTGACATTGGACTGTTGATCTGTTGATGACCTGGAAACATGTTGCCTTGTCAAATAATTCTCATTTCAAATTGTATCCAGCAGATGGACATGTATGGGTATGGAGACAACCTCATGAATCCATGGTCCCTGCATGTCAGCAGGGAACAGTTCAAGCTGGTGGAAACTCTGTAATAGTTTGGGACAAGTGCAGTTGGAGCGATATGGGATCCCTGATAAGTCTAGATACAACTATACAACTCTGACAGGTGAAATGTACATGAGCATCCTGTCTGATCACCTGCATCCATTCATGTCCATTGTGCATTACGATAGACTTACACAATTCCTGCAGGATAATGTGACACCCCACATGTTCAGAATTGCTGGAGAGTGGCTCCAGGAAAACTATTCTGAGTTTAAACACTTCTGCTGGCCTCCAAGCTCATCAGACATGAACATTATTGAGTATATCTGGGATTGCTTCCAATGAGCTGTTCATAAGAGCCCTCCACCCTCTTGTACTCTTACAGATTTATGGACAGCCCTGCAGGATTCATGGTGTCAATGCCCTCCAGCACTACTTGAGACATTAGTCGAGTATATGCCATGTCGTGTTGTGACACTTCTGCATGCTCACGGGAGCCCTAACAATATTAGGCAGGTGTACTAGCTTCTTTGGCTCTTCAGTGTATGTGAAACAGAAAGACAGACCACAAACCACTTTGTCAATGAAATTGTACAATGTTTGAGCTGCATTATTAAGATGAAATGGCATTCTGACTTATTCGAAGAGGCCTAAAGGTGCGACCACAATTGTTTTTCATATATCTGCAAGTGTAATGGGAATTTGGTGATATTCTTTCTGACAACTGATGGTGCTGAATAGCTCAGTGCCTGCTAATACCCCCATAAAGTATTGGAGGTGAGTAATGGCGTACATTCTGGAGCTTTCTTCATGTTCAAAGTGTGACAGCCCCCCAGGGATGCCAAGAACAGACTTTCTTCTTTACTAAGTGGACGGACAATGCCCATAAGCTGTTGGATCGCCGAGTGCTCCTAAGTGACAGTCTGTGGGCTTTGGAAGCGACCAGCAGTCCTGGAGTCATAGGAATGTGGTGGCTAGTGTTGTGTAGTATGCTGAGAGGTGGCGCAGGCAGCTTGTTTGTCAGCCAAGGTAATCAGGGAAGTGATGTCATCTTGTAACATCCATAATTTAGCTGTAACTGTTTTAGGGCAGCAGTGCCCTCATCAATTCAAGTACATAACACATCATTGTCTTTTAACTATGCCTTTTTTTTTTTACTTCCTTCAAGGTCACAGTACTTTTCACTGTGAATGGAAGCAGATTGAAAAACACATGTTGTAGCATTGCTTCAGGCACTTCAGATTCATTAGAACATCATGTTCTACTCCGATTTCTGACAGCAACCAAAGTTTACCATGCTCTGTGTTAATGTGATGTAGAATAAATTACTAAAAAAAATATCCACTGTGTGCATCCTCGTATCTATATGTGCAGATGGTGCGGACAACATATGAACACGCAGTGGTAAAAACTCGCAACAATACACACAAAAAAGGTCATTTGCTGTGGATGATAAGTGGTGCTTTGATAGTCCATATGGAAGATTTGGTGAACTCCTCAGAGCAAGAGGGCCACCGACATTGTCAAGGGCCGGAAAAAATGAAGACTGTCTTTGATCTGACTTACTCTGATGGCAGAATTTGCCTGAAATGCTTCAGTGTATGTTGAGTTATGTGATTGTCACTATTCAGAACGTTATTGAAAAATGGATCTGTTGTTTATTTGACTTGAGTTGTTCAAATACAGAAGAATATTGAATAAAGGAGTAAACCGAGTTTTTCAGTCGTGCTAAGTAGTGAAGAATTTTATCACACAACTATCTCACTCCAAATAGTGGTCACTTCCTCTGAGTTACACAATGTCTGTCTTGATGAGGTGGTGTCCATGGTATCTGGTGGAGTATTGTCACTTTTGATGCATTTGTCATCAGCCATGGCCTTTGTTGGGGTTACCACTTGTGGGAACGTTGGTCCACAATGAAGCACAAATGAATTAGTGACACACAATTTATTAATTTATGAAAAGCATACATGCAACAGACATTGAGATGGAGGTGGCTAAAATGTGAGTGTGTGGTGGTGTCAGAAGTTATAGGAGTGACGGAGAGGTCACAGGACAAGATTGCACCAGTGACAATGCATGATCCAAGTGCAACAGAAAGACTGCCCATCTGCATACTCAGAACCCATTAAGCATAGCAACTATCAAAGATCACTCCCACATGATCCTGGTTGGCCACCAGTGATGTTCTTTGTTGTCATGGAGTTACCACAGACTCCCTCTCCTCCTCCTCCCTCACAGTGCAGAGCATTGTGAGGAAAGATGCATGGAGTGCGGGGGGTGACGAGACAATGGGGAGACGGAGAGGTCATCCAGCTGCCATGTGAATGCAATTGGCCTATCATCGGCTGCTGCAGGCTCCACGCTGGGGAACGATATATGCCTCATGCCATGCAGATGGTACTCATGAAGGGGCACTGGCACACAGTGGTGATGGCCAAAATGTGAGTGCATGCTGGTGTCAGAATTTTGAGGGGTGGTATAGATGTCACCAGGGATGGATGCCACTGGTTGATGATGCAGGATCTAGGTGATGTGGGGCCATGATGGTGATGATAACATCAGTGGAGAAGCAATAGGTGAGAATAGTGGTATTGACATACATTGTCTTAACTGTTTTCCAATAGTGATGGACAACAGATTGTCTGCAGCCTGAATGCTGTCCCTCTATGAGGAGGTTGTTGTTGACCAAGGCCTTCAGGAAGGGAGTCATGAACATCAAGGTTCAACTTGACCGTTGGGGGCATGTCACCAGTTAGAGGACGGCAATCTGGCAAATTAGTGAGGGGAGCTTGGCAGGGATTTCTTCCAGTAAAGCTTCTTGCAGCTCCATGATGGCTTGAGACAACTAACAGACACTGTTACAGATTTCCCAAGGAACAATATGTCAAAGACACAGTCATCCAGTCAGAGTACGCTGTGAGGACCCAAGTATGGGGGTTACAAGGCTGGTCATACTGTGTCATCATGTAAGATCACTAACTCACAGTCTTTTAAAGCCTTGTGAACAAAAACTTTAGGTGCCAAGAGCAGGGGAGGTGGAGATTTATTTCTCTCCACAGATCACCACTCTGCTGTAAGAGAACATGTCAAAAACTTGTTTGAGATGCATGTAACATGATTCATCAACAATGAGGAAATTAGGTATAGTCAAGATAAGCATAACAAAATGGAAACTTGGCTAGTATGCCATCAATAAAGCACTACTATGTTTGAGCAGCATATAGCATTAGCATAAACATAAACAAGCCAAAAGGCATGATCGTAACAATTTTGCTGGGTGCACCAGGATTTACAGATATGCTTTCTTGCAGACAGTGACACTAAACACAGGGGCATCCACTAAATGATTAATACAGTCCTGAATGTTCAGAACTAGCTAGCTATCCGGTATAGTACGAGCATTGAGAACTCCGTAATTAGCACATATTCTGACAGTCATCTTTTTTGGAAACCAATTTGGTGGATGAAACCCAGGAATTGTCAGAGGGCCATGCAATGACAGGTTGTAAAAGTTCAGCTATCAGTGCCTTAGCAACCTGAAGTAAATACAGTGGTAGTCTATGCAGTCTCTGATGCACCGTAGGGCAGGATGTAGTGATAATTTTATGAAACACTCAATTCCTGATGGTGCACTGCACAAACTGATCTTTCAGCAAAGAGCACGGAGACACATTAGAGGGAGGGGGGGGGGGGGGGGGGGGGGAGTGTGATACTGGCCTTTGTGCCAGAAGATTAAGACAGTGCTGTAGGTGAATCCACAGATGGCAGAAGAGCTTCAGAGTCAACTCAGTGCTGCGAGTCAGAAGACATCAGAATCAGACAGAGGCAGACGACATAGCAGGTCAAAATGGTGCCACGCCATGACCAGTTCTTGCTCACCTTAATGAATTCTGCACTGGATAGAGGGTGTATATGTAGAGAAGGAAAAAAAATCCCTGATTTTTCCCAGATGTCCCGGTTAAAAATACACTTTTTCCAGGGCAAAAATACACTTTTTCCGAGTTAAGTGACAGTATACATTCCCTTGGAACTGTAAAACTTATCAATCCTTTGAATGGTTAATGTTTTATACACCAGCGCAGAACTTCCTGGCACTTTAGAAAATGAAATCCAGAAAAAGAAGTTTTGGAAAGCACTTTGATGTGCAGCAACATGTAAGCTGCATATTTTCAAACTACAAAAGTATAAATTCATTATTTCATCAAATACAGCACACTAGTTTCTGAAGCATTGAAATTGAAATTGTGATGTAGTTTTGTACGCCAATCATAGCTCATGTCACATGATCTCGCCAGCCTTTGACAGCAGATATTCAGAGCCAATAACAACATCACAGTCAAGTAGTGCGAACACACAAATAGGAAAAGTTAATGGTTTAAATTAATAGGCATAGGGTAGCTATAAGAAAAGCTAAGCTTATGCATATAATATTGGTCTCAAAGATTTATAAGCTACAAAAGAAGCTACGCTTTCACATGTAATATTGGTCTTTTTTGCATGTGTTGTGCTTTAAGATATATCACACGAAGGTGCCAGTAAAATTTAAAATAATTACATAAATGTATGGTCTTCTCAGCTCTAAATTCTTCTAAGTGGCTGGTCCTCAAAGTGTTAAGTTTTAAACGAGAGTCAAACACCCTGTGATTTAAGAAATTCTCACACAGGACATAATTCATCTTGTGTAAAAGGTAATTTACTTTGAAAATAACACTTTTCAAACCATTCGCAATATTTCCCTGGTGCTGTTGAAAATAGGTTCATTTCAACAGTTGCCAGGGAGTGCCAAAAAACAGGTGTTACTGCACACGCACAGCTATGATGATGTAGGAAGCACGTATGTTCACACTTATAAAGCATTAAGAGATGTTATATTACGTCACTAAAAAAATTAAAAAAACAGGACATCAGACGATATTTCAAGAACGTTGGAATTTTGTAAACCATACTAAAATGCATAATTCAGTTTGAAGTGTGCATTCATATATCCATATTCACAATGAAGTAGGTCCCAACCTGATATTAAGCTTTTTAGTGTGGTTTTTAGGATGTAGATTTTCTTGGAGTACCAGTACTGTACTATCTCATGTTTGGTTCTTTATTATGGCTTAATGTCATATGTGCCAGAAGATGAAAACATGTTACTTGAAATTCAGTGAACATTTCTAACTAGCCAATACTACAGAATTAAACAACTCATTTTAAATAAATTGACTGTGTCAGGCCAAATTTCCTTAGCAAACTGACAAATATAACTTCATTGTACTGAAAAGCCTTCCATAATTATGTGAATGTATTTTAATTCACTTGATAGCTCCCAGCCACCAAAATCCGTTTTGTATTTATTTGATGTGGGAGCTGTAAACGAAGAGGAAACAGCAAAATCATTGAAGGAACACGGGTCATGTGGAATCTACCCCCCTCCCCACAAAATCTCCGACTGCTTTGCGCATGCGCGAATCTGGCAGCTTGGTAGTGCCAGAAAAATTTTTCCAGTTAGCATGTGGATGCTTGCTGCTACTGTTGATACAGCTAACACCACACTTCAAATAGCCGGAAGTGAGGGAGGGTACTGCTCATACGTGACTCAATTGCACATGTGTGTGAGCTCGCTGGCAACTGCTCAAATGAACCTAATGTAAACAGTTTGTTGTTACAAAGTACTGCACAGTTTTCATCCTAAGGTCTTTGACACATTTTGCTGTTGACAGATGCTTATGTGTGCGTGGTGTTTTGTTGTTTTAAATGGCACATTTCCTTTGCAACTAAAGTTTTGTTTTGGTTTTTTTGTCTCATTTATGTTTTATCACTGCAGTGTTATTCTGCAGTAATGGATACAGTAATAGTCTTTGTTAGAATATCAGTTCTTACCAGTCAAAATAACCAAAATTTAACTGAAAAGTATTCCTGGGTTTTTCCCAGTTTCCTCCCAGATGAAAAAACTGCCAGGCTTTTCCCAGATTTCCCGGTTGCCCCGGGGTGTATACAACCTGTGGATAGTATTGTTGTCATGTTGCTGGTGGATGTCCATTAGATGCATGTTGAAATAGAGCTTTTGTACTTGCTGAATACAACTGATGGTGTGAAGTCAGTTCTGAAGGACCAGTGGCCATCAACCATTACTGTGAGTCATGGAAGCTGCGGCGTAAAGTTGACAGTAATGTTGTACTGGGCTGCTGAGGGGATGTGGCTGATGATACCTGTGGCAGAGCAACTACTGGCAGTGTGAGTCTAAACACCACCAGACAGGTCAGGAACAAGACAGAGTGTGAGAGGAAGTCTGCTCTGAGTACTGCTTCATCTACACCCAATGAACCCCTGCATTCCAACATTATGCTCTCACTGGTAAGTGAGCAAGCTGCAACAATGGTAACCTTACAAATTCTGATGTTTGTCACAGTTCCTCCACTTAACATCAGATTCCAAGTAATTTAATTCTATTTTAACAGTTTGCCTAAAATGCATTTTATGATAGAGCTGTGATCTGCACCTTCCTTTATGAAAAGGCTAATTTGGTAGCCCCAGGACATCCAGCATATGTTTCATTTGCTGTTTGACTGTTGATCTGTTACTTTTAGGGTTTCAGTGAAATATGAAATATGGTTGGTCAACAATTATAATGCATCTGACTGCTAAAACTGGATTCCTGATGTTGGCAAGGCTATTTTTTTCTTTCTAAAGGTCTGGAATGAGGCTCACTCAGTCTTGTGAGGGTAACTGAGGAGCTACTCCAAACAAAAGACAACATTAATGGTCAGAAATGGGATGTGCAGGCCACATAACTGTTCTACATCTACATCTACATTTATACTCCGCAAGCCACCCAACGGTATGTGGTGGAGGGCACTTTACGTGCCACTGTCATTACCTCCCTTTTCTGGTCCAGTCGCATATGGTTCGCGGGAAGAATGACTGCCGGAAAACCTCCATGTGCACTCGAATCTCTCTAATTTTATATTCACGATCTCCTTGGGAGGTATAAGTAGGGAGAAGCAATATATTCGATACCTCATCCAGAAATGCACCCTCTCGAAACCTGGACAGCAAGCTACACCCCAATGCAGAGCGCCTCTCCTGCAGTCTGCCACTTGAGTTTGCTAAACATCTCCGTAACACTATCACGCTTACCACATAACCCTGTGACGAAATGCGCTGCTCTTCTTTGGATCTTCTCTATCTCCTCTGTCAACCCAATCTGGTACGGATCCCACACTGATGAGCAATACTCAAGTACAGTGGTCAATTGCCATTACACAGTCCTCTTCATCTGACTCCATAGTTTTCCCAAGACTTGCAGTAGCATTTTCCATTGCATAACAAGTGCCTTCTGGAGGCCGGCAGTATTCCACGGTGACAGTCTTATGACCACAGTCATTTGGTATAGAGCATTCCATACATGTTTTGTAAAAGTCATATCCAAAGAGTAGCCTCACCACTTTGGCTGCATTATTTTTAATACTGCAGGTACAATGGTTCAGAACAGTGCCAGCCTGCACAGTGTTTGTGATGCCACATGTAGTGTTTCCACTTTGGCAGTCAGGTACTGCAGAGCTCCCAACTACTGCCAGGATACCTTGGTACTAACCGTGTAGTGTCCTAGACACTTGTGGGATGGGGTTGCAATTCCTTTGCTCCTTTTCACTGACAGTTTCAGAAAAAGGACCAATATTTATTGCAGTCTGTACTATTTTCAACAGTCATTTTTTTGTGTGATGTGGCCATAAGCCTTGAGTATGTAATTCACCAGACCCTTTCACGGAACACTGATACATAAAGGAAACAGACTGTTACAGGCAAAGTAAGTGGACTTGTGCTGATGCATGATGTGTGTTACATGTTTCCATGTAGTCCTACTGCAACTAGTCTGGTCAGTGGCACTAAGACATAATGTTCTTTTTATTTTATCTTGAAGATTCCTTAAGTTAGGCACATTAAACATGAGTGTACTATTTCTCCCTATGCATGCCTCATAACTGGAACTATAAAAAGCCCTAATATATAGTAAAATAAAAAATAATTTGCACTGAGAACCTTATAGTCATTTGCATGATACAGATGTAGAGGACTGCAGAGTATTCAGCATTCCATGTTACAGTATATGTGCTATATACCATGGTACACAAATGACTACCATACTTCATGAACCAATTGGCTTTTTTAAGCAAACAAAGACAGCAAATTTACTTAAGCTTACTGAAAAGCTTTTGATTTTGTGTCATAATGCATAATTCAAATAAAATCATTTCTATTTTTTAGGTACAAAAATGCCGTTTCAATGGAATTGATTATCTTGCTGAACTTCTATGGAATCGGAATCGGCGTCATCCTTATAGGAGCAAGCAGTGGAGAGAGATCTTCAGTATACCATTTGTCAAAAGATACCTCAAAAAACAGTTAAGATCCTTTTTTTTCTTTTTTAATTAAACCATTTCTACTTTATGAACTGAAGTTAAGAAGAAAATATTTTTACATGTCACTTCTGAAAATGTACAAGTAACAGTAAAAAAATCTGACTCATAGTTCCCACCAACAAATGCTATGCAGCAAAAGTTTTAAATGCCTGTATATATTGTATTGCAGCAGTTTCTTTGCAAAATTGCTGGCCATCTACCACAACCCCGTCTCCATACCTCTTTATCTATACAAGTATCTATCTTGCATTGCCACTATAGTACTTGCATTTCAGCCCACTTTCCTGCATCACCACTATGGCCACCGTTTCTGAAGTATTCCATTTTAATTTATATGTTTCACATGGACGTACCATTTCTTGCTGCCCATTTTATCAATGTAGAATCTATTTACATCATTTTTTTTTTAAATTTCCATTCTTCACCCTGTCCATTATTGTAGTTCAATACATCTTGTCCATTGTGTGGAGTCACTCCTTCATTCTGTTGGAAAATATTCACAGTGCTGCCCTATATGAGACAGTGCTTTCCATATAACTCTTGTATTGTTATTTACTTGTAACTTTAGAGACAGTGTCATTCCATAATACTGGATTTAGTTACGTAATCATAATCTTCGCTTTCCTTATTTTATTCTGTACATTTGTATATTCCTCCCACCTGCTGCTGGTGTCCCTCCTAAGTACTTACAAGAGGATGTGTTTTTAACAATTCTCTTCTTCATTTTTAAGTCATGACCTCCCAGTCATATCCAAAAAATAATCCATGCAATGGACAATGACTTACACATTAGTAAATGGCATACCTTTAACTATTAATTGACGTAAGAGGTAATAAATAAATTACAGTTACTGCCTGATGGTGTGTTTTCAATATCCTACTATGAACGCTGCTGCACCCCATATAATCATTGAAAAACAAAGGCTGTAGATAGAGAGATGCGCGGAATGAAACAGGTTTGGCTGTCAAGAGAACAGTGTGTGGAGCCTTCAAAAACTATCATAGCAGAAAACTGTTGAAAGATGTTTCACAAAGCCCAAAGATATTCTGGCAGTGTGTGGAGCCTTCAAAAACTATCATAGCAGAAAACTGTTGAAAGATGTTTCACAAAGCCCAAAGATATTCTGGCCGTACATAAAGGCTGTTGAAGGCACCAAAATTAGTGTTCAGTCACTCACAGATGAGATGAAAACTGAAATTGAAAGTAGCAGAGAAAAAGTAGTAATGATTAACTCTGTTTTCAAACCATTCTCTGCAAGGGAAAACTCAGAATTGGCTCAAATTAATTCTCATACCACTGAAAAGATGAGTGAAATAGATATTAGTGTCAGTGGAGTTAAGAAACAAATTGTTACAACTGAACAAAGCCATGTGGTGTAATGGAATCCATATCAGATTCTGTACTAAATTTGTGGCTGAGTTAGTCCCTCTTTTAAATATAATGTACTGTAGGTTCGATAACATAAAAAAAATAAAAAAAAAATAAAAAAAGGAACCGAGCCAACAGTTGGAAGAATGAGCAGGTAACACCCATCTACAAAAGGGCAGCAGAAAAGATCTGCAAAACTACCATACAATATCT
This sequence comes from Schistocerca piceifrons, assembly GCF_021461385.2. NCBI lineage: Eukaryota > Metazoa > Arthropoda > Insecta > Orthoptera > Acrididae > Schistocerca > Schistocerca piceifrons. The sequence continues at coordinate 487,655,110 of NC_060140.1, forward strand.
GTGACATCCATTTCTTGTAGAATTTTACAACATGTTCTGAGATCAAATGTAATGAGGTATCTCAAACAGAATGACCTCCTTCATGCCAACTTCAAAAATACCAACCAACAGAAATCCCATGCATGTCATTATCAGATGACATCCTGAAAACCAAGGACCAACACAAATGAATGGATGCAGCATTTTTTAAAGAACTAACTTCAGGCACGCTCCCAAGGAAGTGTGTTTGTATCCTTGCTGTTCACACTTTATATTAGAGGGCTGTCAAACAATACTAGTAATCATCTTAGAATGTTTGTAAGTGATAAAGTTACCTGTAATGAAGTACTATCTGAAGAAAATTTCAGAAATATCCAGTAAGGTCTTGGTAAGATTTCAAAATGGTGCAAAGATTGACAACTTACTTTAAATTCTCACACATGTGCAACTGTGCTCTTTACCAAGTGCAAAAGTAGTGTAGCCTAAGATAAGAATATTGACAAGTCACAATTGGAAACAAGTCAGGTTGTACAAATACTTGGGTGTAAGAATTCGTGGGGAATATGAAATGGAATGAAGTTGGAATTTTCACAGCTGCATGCTTCAAATTTAATTGATTGGTTAAAGGATTGTTTCACTCACAGAAGAGTGTCATAGAAATGCTCAAAAGGTAAGCAAGCAGGCATTTGAAGATTTGATTTTAAGTGAGGAATCTAAGAATATACTGCAGTAAAGACAAGATTAGACTGATTGCAGACACTCTGTAGTCAAAACAAATAGGGGAAAACCCTAATAATGACCCCAACTGAGTCAAAAGCTACATGCAAAAATCATTCCAGTACTAGTGGCAGTTAAATACATGTACCAGTACTGTTGTCACTAAGATTTTAGAATAACTTTCAGAGACAGTAAAAGGGAGCAGGAGAAGAAAAAAAGTTTAGTAAACATGGGCTCTAAAACACATCCTTTAAGAGCTGTGAACACTTGTTCATCTTCGATACTGTGAAACCTGTATCTTCAACTACAAGCTCTTGGGTTCCATATTTTTGAAGGAGATAGTATGGACCAAAGCAACAAAAAATGTCCAGTAAATATGGGCTCTAAAATGCATACCTTAAGAGGTATGGGCACTTGTTTAGCAAAAGATATGTGCTTCACAGTAGTGAAGATGAGCATGTGCTCTTAGCTCGTGACGAATGCATTTTAGTGCCTATGTTTACGAGGCATTTATTTTTTGTTTTTCTCCATACTATCACTTCTGAAAGTTGCATACCCTTCAATCATAGCAACAACAGTATCGGTACTTGTAGTCCACTATCACAGGTATCAGAATGAATTTCACCTATAGCTCTCAACTTGCTCATTTCTGGACCAGAGTTCCTCACTTCAAATTTGTACATTTACTCTTCTTCATCATTTGTAAAAGTCTGTAACATCAATATGGAATCATTCTGTAGATTTAGAAGTATATTTTACAAACTTAACTTCCCAAGATTTTTCCTTTAGCAGAACTGTTTATCTGTGAAGTTTTTTTTTACAGACCTTGAGTAAATGTAACCACCAGTCTTCTTGAACAGATTTCAAAAATTTTGTTTCACAAGTCTTTCAACCAGTTGCACCCAGCAGTTTTAGTTACTTCATTAAACTTGTGTTGCAAACCTTTGTTTTAAGTGAAACTGAAATTTGAATGTCATTCATTTGATTGACATCAGACAAAAAAGTCATGATTCTAGCACTTTCAAATACTTACCCACTACATGCTCTATTCCCGTGGCATATTTTTAAAAGAGCTACCATCACTCTTTGATATTCCCCTGATTGTGTTGCTAAAATTTTGTGTTTTTTCTATAGAGCAGTTTGTACAATTTATGCACTTTTTAACTATTTTGTCATTATTTGTATCACTCTCACTACATCACTGCCACTTTTCCATGTGGGCATCGGCTTTGGCATTATCTGCAATTTATGATACTTAATCCTGTCATGATATACTTGCGCTGTGCTATGGTATCACACAGGGAGCTATTGGTTAATGTTCATTGCCTTCCTCAATAGAATCTGACAGGCTAAATACTTTTCCAACTCTTGGAAATATACCACTTTAGGCAAGGACTATATATACAAAAAGTTTTTCAAAGGTATCACCCTCACTACCTATATAAAGAACAGAGCTGGACCAAGGTGATTCTGCATCCCTGCCAGAATTGCTAATGCTGCCCCCCCCCCCCCTTACATAAAACTATATTTATATGCAGATGTAGCAAATTTTAAAATTTTGTAGGTAGCTTTAATAAAAATTAAGCATTCTTAAAAATATTATTTAAATGAACCATCAGGATTGAAAATATTGCATGCAACAAATTAAATGCATCACTTAGAAAATAAATTACTAATTGTACAAACTTGCTAAAATACGGAATTTAAGACAATTATCTATATTTTATTAATTATAGGAGCTACTGTACATTAGTGTGGTACAGTTCTAGATGCAGATGTGTAAGAATTTCATTCGTAATAGAATAATAAGAAAATAACCTAATGCATAAGTGTGACCTATTTCCAGTAGTCCTGAGCACCAGATGCCTAAGCAATACTGCTCAAAACCAATCGCAGAACGTATATTTGTGTACAAGAGAGTTCAACTCAGATGAACAGAATACAGCTTTCCACAGGCACACCGAAGAACGAGTCCCACAATATTATTAATCAACCACAGAAGGCTTAATCTTGAATTTATAGTTTTTTTACACAATAGATCAGATCAGCTGAAACTTGGGAGCAAATACTGGCTGGAGGGGAAAGTACTTTATAAATCCCCTCCACATCTTTTTTGCTTTCCTCCTCCGTCATCATATTTTGCTCATACTCAGTCAGCATAAATCAGCAAAAATCAGAAGCCCTCACTCAAATAGCGTATGTATTTTAGCACTTGTTTGCCCAACCTGTGGAACCCTACAGTCAAACAATAGCAGCATGAACTCTATAGTTGAATGTGAGTGAGCTGTGTAGGTGGCAGATGTATGAACCAAGTCACATAAACCATCTGTTCAGTAAAAGTCATTTCTTTATTATGTTACTTGAACAAAATGATACTGTGTCAACAATTTGCATTTACAGTACTAGGCCAAGGGGAAGGCTTTGTTTTTTAGGCAGAATATATGATCATGAGGGGTAGGACAACTCATGTACCACTCCCAATAATTCTCAAACCACCCTTCATCATTTCTTTTTCTTTTGGTCAGTTTTTGTGACCCCTCTGTGCCTGCACCATAGTCAGAGACCTGACTGCAATCTTCTTAGTGTTCTCATAACAGTTTCGTAGTAATTTGCAGTACAGATTCAAGAGATACCAAACCACATTCAATAAACAGACCTTGCTGGAAGCAGCTACACAACAACAATGGGAAGACAATGCGATGCCAATAACATCACTACCATTCTGGGGCATTATATATTCAGACAACAACTTCTATGGAGTTTCCATGGACATCTTCCCATCTTTATATGGCCCTTTATCTTATTGCACTACTTTAATCATAAAGATGGTTAAGGCATGTCAGACTGGTTTGAGTAGGAGAACAGAGCCCTTAAGGAAGCATCATAACTTGCTGTTATAACCAATAATATAATCTTCATGGCAAGGGGTCGAATAAAGTGCTCCTTATTTATGGATAATTTTGCTTCTTCTTTAGTCTAGGAATAGCTGATCTTCAGTTGCAAGTGAATATCAGAAATTTAGTTGAATTTATAATATGAACAAGCTTTAAACCCCTTTTGTAAGATAAACACACATTAATGTCCGGATGAAAGTCCATGTCTACTCCATTATATGACCCTGAAATTGATAATTAGTGTAAGTCTGTTGGGTTATTGATAATTAGTGTAAGTCTGTTGGGTTAGTGAGAACTGTATGTCTAAAGACCACTGACACTATCTTGAGGGGATCAAATTAGGCTCAGGCATCTAGACAACTAGCCCCATATACATTTTCTGGGCAGAGACTGGCAAGCCATTACCGTCCATCGAGTAACTACTCACAATGCCTCAGGCATACTGGTTCTTGCCTGAGTCAAAATCATCAGCATTTCATTTGGTTGACCACCCATAAACGCTAACAGTTTTTGCAAACTACTCAAAGTAGCAAAGCCATATGGATTACACATGAAGCAAGCCCTGTTATCCTTTGTGTTGACCAAGTCTTAGTTTTAAACCATGACTGGATTTGTCTGCCATTGTGCTAAAGATTACCAGAAAATTTTTAGAATTTTTGCATTACAAGTAGAAGAGTCCAAATGCTAATAAAAAAGGTAGTATAGTTCTCCAGATTACATTTTTAATTAAATCTGTGAGTATCTGTACCAAATAAATTCACTGTCTATGAATTGGATGTACATACAACCTTTAAGGCACTAAATAGATGAGACAGATTCGAGTTACAAACTTCCTTGTGTTCATATTCCCAGAGAACAATTCAGACCATGCAGATCATGTACCCAGCAAATTGGTCTAGTACAGTCCATCCAAGACACCCTTCTGTGCTACTGCACCTTTGGAGGGAGATGATATTTTTCTGCGTACAAGAACATATGGAAATCTGAGGCAACAAACTAGGGATGCAGCAGCCATGTGGGTCTGTAACATCCCTACTGTGACCATTGACTGATTCCCCTTACATGCAATTGCAATGATTTCACTGTTGAAGTAAAGAGCCCCACATCATTGGCAGCAAGAATGGATGTAAGGATAAGAAACTGTATTTGATTATGTTAATTAACATGCAATATAATGGCTCATTCCAGTCACCAAGGTGTCACTTCTTGATTAGAATGGTCTCCTGATGTATGATTTTGAAAGTGAACACACAATTTTCTTAAGAAGTAGCAATCCTTAACGCAGTTCTTGCTCTCTGTTGACAGTGATGATATTCAAAGTGTCACATGGCTAATACGTTTTTTGTTGTCTTCTTAACTCCCTTCGGCTGTTTATGTTTGGGCACAAATTATTGTGTTGTCATTGGTCCTCACAATACAACAACAAAAACATCAGGAGATGTACAGTAGCTTGCACATCAACTCAACTTTTCCTCCAATGAAGGAAGCTGGGTGGTAAGAGTGAAATTTACTTCATATATGTTTCCCAGATACCGTCATCAATATCACACATTATTGGTGGTAATTAATGGAATGATACTTCATATTCACAATTGTTGAATGCTTCAAAACTGGCACATCCAATCTGTACATTTCAAATATGTTTGAAGCTTAAACATAAATTATGTGTCTGAATGTATATTTTCTTTAACCTATGTTACTCATTTTCAGTTGGAACACGTTAAAAACACAACTTTTGTATCATCATTATTTTCATGATTTCCCCTTCTTTATTTATGTAAATGTGTGTGTGAATGGCAAATAAAAAACAAACTATAATTAAAGGTGACCACAGGTGAAAAAGTTGGAAAAAACTATAACAGTTATTTAAGTAGTGTCATAGTCAAGTTAGTTATCAGCCATGAGGTGTTAGCCCAGACATTAATGGATCTCAACACACTCATCAACAAGAGGCTAAAATTGTGATATATACTATGAAAATGTGTTGTACTGACAAGCTGTTTTCACTACAGACTTCCAGTACAAGTTAGGAAACAAAAATTAATTATAAATTAAGCAATAGCCAAGTAAAAATAAATATTATGCAGTTATATTAGTATATACTGATGGTCCAAAACATTATGACCATCAAATTAAATGCATGTTGGTCCTCTACTGGAATACAGTTCAGCAGTGATTCTGCAAGCCATGGATATGACAAGTACTTGATAGGTTTCCAGAGGTTTGTGGCACCGGATGCCTACACACACTTCCCATAATTTTCAAGCAGTTGGTCTGTGGGCACAGAGCTGCCACCTGATAGTGTCCCAGTTGGGTTTCATCAGATTCAGCTAAGCCGTATGAGATGACCAAGACATCAACATGAGTTTACTATCATGCTCTTCAAACCACTGCAATGCGATTCTGACCTTGTGGCACTGGCAGTTATCCTGCTAAAAGATGCCATCGCTGTCGAGGAAGACATCAACCATAAGCAGTTGCAGGTGTTCCCTAAAATGTTCACACAGTCCACAGCTGTCATGGTGCCTTCCATTACTATTGCAGGTCCCATGGAAGCCCAAGAGAATGTCACGCCTGTGTCCATGGCGAGCTGCATGTTAAGAGCAGCCGTTCGCCTGGATGACGGTGTATCTGGACATGGATTCCATTGATCTGTGGACGAATCTCGATGATCCCGTGCCCACTGTAATCATAATTGATGATGTTGGGTGAAGTTGGGAACATGTAGAGGTCCTCTGCTGCAGAACACAATGTTCAACACTGTGCACTGAATGGTGTGCTCCAAAACACTTGTGCCTGGGCCAGCAGTGTACTCTTTCATCAGATATGCCACAAATCGCTGCCTATCCTGCTTTACAGCATGGGCAAGCCTCTGATACCTATGTTCAGCGATGATGTATGGACTTCCAACTCCTTATCACCTACGCATGGCTTCCGCATTCTTCAACCACTTTCCAAAGATGCTCAAGACAGTATCACATGAACAGTCGAGCAGCTTCGACATTTCCAAGATACGCCCTCCCAGGCTCTGGGCCACAACAATTTGGTTTTTTTCAAAGTCGCGAGTTGGCGGATTTCCTCATTCATGCCTCTTACTGTCACTACACTGATTCCCCATTCATCTCTTCTGTACTCATATATTTCTCTTATTGCATCACAGCAACAAAAAAATCATTGCCACCAGGCAGCATACAGCCTCGTGGTGAACTGCAGTCGTAATGTTTTGGCTCATCAGTGTATATTATTACCATGGCATTTATTACTGTAGTTTGGAGCTAACTACAATAAAGAAATAAAATGCAAAACATCCAGCATCAATTATACTTGATAACATATAAGCTGCCAAAAAACTGTGTGACTTAAGATTCTGCATCAAAAAGCTCTCCACAGTTAAGACTCTACTTCTACATTTCTAGATATGCCATAAATAAATGTATAGAAAACTCAATTGTCTTTGCAGCCCAAGACCATATTTTCCTTTATCCTGGCTGTGGACACCAGAAGAAGCAGCTCTTAGAATACAGGCTCAATTCCGTGGTTTTCTGGTGCGCAAGCAACCAGAAGTACAGGAGATGAGACAGTTCTGGAAGGTAAAATGTTTTCTACACAACAAGTTTTATAGGGCCCTAACTAATTTCACTTTTATGTCTTGGGCAATGGTGAAAACACTCAAGTTGTGCATTATTCTATCCAACTGAAACAAGAGGATTTAAACTGATGAACAGGGATATTTTGACTACAGGAAATTATCACTGCCTGTCATTTTGACTGATATCAGAATACTGGCTCATTCCTACATGAGTGATCAGCCAGCCAAGTGCACCTGTGCAGCTGTTTCAAACATATAAACACTTTTTATTTTTTAAGCACTTTTAATATTTCATTCCTTGACTTTGTTCCACCAGCTTTGACATTTTTTCCCCCACCACTGCCATCTTAGATTTTTAAATTTCCTGCAAATGTCATCTCGCATTTTTTAAATTTCTATCCATCACCACCTTTGATTTTTAAATGTTCCATCACCAACTTGGACTTTTTTTTGGTGAGTGCTGCATTGCCTAGTGGCAGATGCTCGAATTGTACACCAGAGAGACTCTCCTTCTATACCGAATATGCACAGCAACAAAAAATTTGTTATTTGTTTTCCTCCTGAGGTAGCAATTTCAATAGCCAGCTGTGTATATCTGCAGAAAAACAGCTGCTTTCAAAAGAGACATTGTTTCTCCATTTACATTATAGCCCAATCCATGGACAATGATGCTTCACACAAGTTGAGACAAGGATGGGGACTGCATTATTGAAGGTTCCAGGCGGCAGTTGCGGTATGCGCATACAAATGCTTTGCACTTGATGAATGTATGTACCTCAAAAATTATGTCTCTCATTTGCTAATGTAGAATTTGTCACTTACAATCACCATCAGCCATGACAACTCGCAACAACTGGAATAAAAATTCGCTAAGTAACTCACTATGATCACGTTTAATGCTCGCGTTGCATACAACGTTCACAGCAGAATGCTCAGAATGTTTCTGAATGCTTATTGCCTGTCAAAGAACGAGTGACATAGGAGTGCAGAACAAGCTTAACCTTGACTGTCATCATTTGTGACTCCAACTATAGTCATCTATTACCTCATACTATGCATTTATGCAACATTAAGAATTTCAGACAGGTAGTCAGCTGTTTACATACTAGACAGCTCAGGAAACTATTTAATACGAATGTTAGTCTTAACCAGAACTTAAATCCTCAAGTAAAAATATTCTGATAAAGTATAGAAGAACTATCTAATAAGGCAAGCACCCCTCCCCCCCCCCCCCCCCCCAATCACACAGAATGGAAAAAATGTAATGTAGATGTAGTCAGGTGCTTTTCTTTCAAGAAAGTGATTTATGGGTCCATGTTACACAGGTTTTTAGCAGGTTCCAAACTAGAACTATTTTACGGCTATTTACAAGTTGCCATTCATATTCAAAATATTCAGTCCTCCCTGGTCTAGCCCCCCCTTCCTCCCCAAACAAACTATCGTATTGATGCCATTGTAGTAAGGTACTCTTCTACTTTGTTCCTGAATATCTGGTGATTTATAATCTCCTGTGAAATATCTACTGGCTCTTTGTGATAGATTTTTGCACCAGAATACAAAATCCCATTTTGTACACTAGACAAGGATACTTTGAGCCACATTTTTTGTGTGTACTTGCATTTTCTTCGAAGGAAATTGACTTCCCATTTGGTGAGCAGTGTTTATAATTTATCAAAATCCCTGGCGTTCTGTTATTGGCCACTCCTCATTTTTTGCTGCCATAATGTCCTGTTGTACCATGAATTGAACTTTTTTAATTTTATTGGTAACCTCCATTCTACATCTACAGTTGGGTGGCCTAATTTTTCAGCTTTCTAAAATTTATTCCAACACCCGTATCTTGTTCTAATCAACCAAAATCAATGTGTGCAATATTTTAGCTCAATCATGCAACTGCAAGGGAACCTACAATGACCACGCCATTCGGAAATTTTCAAGCAGAAGGTAATTTTTTCAGATTTTTTTATCTATTTCTTTTGCAATCACTTGAAGACACTCTATAGGAATTTATGCAAGACTTCCTTTATTTAATTGTCACATAATCATATCTAGTAGCTTATGACTTGCTGTTGCCTAGTTAATATGAAAAAAGCACTAAATGTTTTCCATGTGAATTATATTAAATAATTTTCATAAATATTTTCATCAAAAATGTATCACACACACACACACACACACACACACACACACACACACACAAAAGTAACTCACACCCACTAACTGCAGTCTCAGGAAACTAAAGCCACAGTTTCAGTTGCCTGAGACTGCAGTCATGTGAGTGTGAGTTGCTTTTTGTGTGTGTGTGTGTGTGTGTGTGTGTGTGTGTGTGTGTGTGTGTGTGTGTGTCATCTGTTTTTTGATGAAGGCCTTACTGGCTGAAAACTTTATTTGTGACAATCTTTCCGTTGTGTCTGTCTGCAACTGAGCATCTCCCCTATATGAAGCGCGGCAGCAGCCTTTTAGTTGGAGGGGCAACAGTCTGGATGATTTTCATCTTGAGTTTTTTGTGTTAAAGTGTTCTAACAAGCCATGTGGCTAGATATTACATAAATTAAACCTATTTGTTTGCCCTTTCCCCGGCTTTTGTCTCTTACAAGGGAACCTCCCCATCGCATCCCCCTCAGATTTAGTTATAAATTGACACGGTGGATAGGCCTTGAAAAACTGAACACAGATCAATCGAGAAAACAGGAAGAAGTTGTGTGGAACTATGAAAAAATAAGCAAAATATATAAACTGAGTAGTCCATGTGCAAGATAGGCAACATAAAGGACAATGATAGCTCTTGAGCGCCATGGTCTCGTGGTTAGGGTGAGCAATTGCGGAACGAAAGGTCCGTGGTTCGACTCCTCCCTCGAGCGAAAATTTTACTTTCTTTATTTTCGCAGAGTTACGATCTGTCCGTTCATTCATTGACGTCTCTGTTCACTGTAATAAGTTTAGTGTCTGTGTTTTGCGACCGCACCGCAAAACTGTGCGATTAGTAGACGAAAGGACGTGCCTCTCCAATAGGAACCGAAAACATTTCATCGCAGGGTCATAGGTCAACCGATTCCTCCACAGGAAAACACGTCTGATATATTCTTTACGACACTGGTGACGGCATGTGCGTCACATGACAGGAATATGTTGTCGACCCACCTAACTTGCACACTTGGCGAATGGGTAAAAAGATTCATCTACCTTGCCCGATTTAGGTTTTCTTGTGGATGTGATAATCACTCCAAAAGAAGTGATGAAAACATAAGAGTTTGTCACATAAACTGCATCAAATGAATGCAAGTTCCAGAGTCGCACAGTTTTCCCTGTGCTCTGTCAAAACATATGCTTTTTTACGTTTTCATATGTTTCCGTGCGTAGACCGTCAAATTCTGTATATGTCCAAGCAAATCTGAACATGTTCTGGAATTTTGGAGAGCGAAGTTGATTATGTGTGAGTGCCTGAACTTTGATCATTATCTGAAAATTAAAAATTAAAATTTTCATCCGATAGAAGATTTGAACCAAGGACCTGTCGTTCCACAGCTGCTCACGCTAACCACGGGACCATGGCGCTCATAAGCTAACACTCTCCTTGATGTTGCCTACCTTGCGCATGCACTACTCAGTTTGTATATTTTGCTTATTTTTTTCATAGTTCCACGCAACTTCTTCCTGTTTTCTCGATTTATCCGTGTTCAGTTTTTCAAGGCCTATCCCTGTGCCAACTTATAACTAAATCTGAGGGGGGTGCGATGGGGAGGTTCCCTTGTTAGTATTATCCATCCTGCTGTTTTACAAACACCACACAGGGTAAGGACCATGACAGTAGTGCCATATCTAAGCTTCAGACCCAGCTCCTCTGAAAACCAGCCCTAGGGATAAGAAAAACTGACCAGTCAAAACCGATTCTGGTATTTTAGTTCTGAATAACTGGTATTGGTCTCTGTTAGAACAGGTGTTTTATTTTTTATTTTTTACTCATAACTGAGTAAAGTAACTGAAATATCAATTAGCCAAAGCAGCAGTGTTAAATTTTTCATTTCCAAATAAACATATTTTTAAAAAAGGAGTAATTTTTATTTGTAAAATTTGCAGTGGTTTGAAATATTGTGTTGTTGTAAAAAACGGGAAAAGTAATCAGTGCTGTTTTAATAAAATGCCAACAGAAATGAGCAAGAAACACAGTGCATAAGAATTTGCACAGCACTGCTGAGATAATGATGTTCCTATCATCATGCATTGTAGCTTAAGGCATGCGTGTATGTGCAGTGTGCAAGACTTACTCTCAACCTGGTCTAAGGTAGTTTCTCACAGTCGTCGTTAGACACCTGTTGAACTGCAGAATGGCACCAACCCTAATCTGGAAATATCTTTACAAATTGGTGTACCAATGAAGTATAATGCTCCATTTGTTTAAAGGATTAAACATTTATTTGTCATTCTTATGAAATAATACAAGAGGAAAGAAATTACGGTAACAGTAATAAATTAAAAACTTAAAATTTACTCATAGCATGTAATAAAAATAGATAGCTGATCTGCTGCCCATGTTTACATAATATGCCTTTATCTGCTTTCAGCCTTCAAAAACAGACAAATTAACACAAAAAATTGAGTTCTTCAACCTTAGTTTTCACTCTATAGCACTATTCATAATACAAGCATGATGATACCTGAGTGTAATATGATTTTAGCAAAGTTTTAAAAAATTAGAAACAGTAGAATACTGCTAATTTTTTGTAGTGTTTTATCACTTTTCAAGAAAAGCTGAGAGTGGTGGATGGATTAAGTTTTCTTTTATTTGCCTATTTAATTTAATATTTTCATTAAGTGTCTTGAAACTGAGAGTCAAAATTTTTTCAGTCTTTTTTCGATTTCTGTGTTTATTACAGGAAAAAATACGGATAATAAACTGAAAATTGGTTCTTTCAGAAACCAGTTATTTTGAGCAGTTTTAACAGTGAGGACACTTTGGCATGGAAAGGAAGTGATATAATTGAAAATCAGGTGTTTCAGTGATAACTTCCACCCCTAACCGGCCCTACGGGAGGCCTGCTGCTGCTGCTCTTTGACACACACAGTTGTGATCGGCTGGCCCCATGTCAGCTCACACGTCAGCTCACAGACTATTACTCTCTTCAGTATACCTCTGGCAAGTGGCCAATGATGCTAACAGCCAGGCCAGCAGGATTACGGTTTTGTACAGGGCTGTTGCTCCATCATTCCCCCTTTGATCTAGTTTGTGGCAAGCAGAGCCTGTGTCTACAGTTATACAGCAGTTCTGTCTTTTGGAAACATTTACCCTAAAAGAGGCCTAGTGGAAAACATGGGATTTTGACAAGACAGTTTTCTGTTTACACTGACTGCTTCTGGAAATTAGTTGTGTAAGTAACCTTTTAATTGAATACATTCAAGTGTCGACCATGACTAGTGTTGTGACACCCATATATGACTCCCCCTTTAAGTTGTGTGAACCCTGAAGCTTTATACATTCACCAACACGCTTCATCCTGGACTTATAATACAAGTCAAAGAGTGACACAATCTTCATGTTAGTGTGCAGGGCATTACCAGTGATGTCCCTGCTGTCAGCCTTAATGGTGTAGTTGAGAATACATTCTATTCTGCCAATACTCACTACTGTATGTGATTACCTTTACCAAGATCTTCCCCAGTGAGCCTAAATTACAGGTGACACTGCTGAGGCCTGAATTTACCTTAAAAGTATTAATTTTTGGTATTCTCATCACAGAAAATTTTGTTCAGGTCATCTTCATGACATTCTTGTTATAATGTGTCTGTTAAATAGGTCCTCATGCAGTGTGATTGTAAATAGGATTTGCATTGCATTCATTCGATGAGCCACTGTAAGATGGTGCCTCAGATATAGCCAACAACAAATGAAGACACCAATGTAACAGGTACAGGTTGCATTACTTCGTAAGTATTGTGCAGTTCATTCCTTGTTAAATACTGTTTTCCCAAGAGCAATGAGTTTTCATTATTAAACATCATTTTGCCTGTAACTCAAATGCACGCATTGTAAACACATTTCATATGAAATATGCAGATGCCACAGTACCAGACAGTTCAACAATATCGAGATAATCACCCAGTTCTGGAAATGCAAATCACTTGCAGACAAGAACACAACTGGCAGACTGGACATAAATTATATGAGGTGAAGAATGTGATGATGTATCATTCCCCTTCAAAATATTTGAGGAGGCTGTCTGTCCAATAAGATATTTCATAGGGTGGTGCTACGAAAGCAGTGCAGGAGTTAAAATCATTCATGTCATGTCTGAAGTGTGCAGGAACTGAAAGCACAGGAAAAAGAAATGCGTCTAGCGAACTGTGTATGGTTTTGGCCAGAATCACATAACTTGGCCATGTTTTATTCTGTGATAAGGTATGGCTTTACATTAGTGAATAGTCAAAACACAAAAATTTGGTAAACCCAAAATCCATGTCTTTCATAAAAATGCATTGGACTGTCAGAAAATTGTAATGTGGTGTGATATATCATGTCATCAAATAGTTGGTCCCATTTTGTCTGAAACTACAGTGAATAGTGTTGTGCGCCAAGACATCATTAAATAGTTTATTTCACTTCTTGAAGCAGGGTAACACTATTGTACATTGCAGTAGCACAGTGTCACTCATCACACATCTAATGAAATAATTCATTTCTTACGCAAAGTTTTTGGTGATCACATCATCTCTAAAGGATTATTGCGCCCATATTCTTTCAATTCAATGTCTCCAGACTTCTTCCTGTGAGTCCATAAAAACAGGCTTCACAATGTCAGCGTGCTGTGAAAAATAGCCTCAAACATGGTAAATACACCCCCAATCCTACCGTTACCCCCCAAAAACAAGTTACAAAGGAGCATCCCCTTCATCACTAAATACCATCCCAGACCGGAACAACTAAACCACATTCTTCATCAGGGCTTTGATTATCTATCATGCCCTGAAATGAAGGAAATCCTTCTCACCATTCCCACAGTGGTGTTCCATTGCCCATCCAACCTCCCCAACATCCTCGTCCATTACTACGCCACTCCGAATCCCAGTCCCTTGCCGTAGGGATCATATCCATGAGGAAGACTTAGAAGAGAGATCTGCCAAATCCACCCACCCAGCGCTTCTTATTCCAGTGCTGTCACAGGCTTATCCTACCCCATAAGAGGCCAGGCCACCCGTGAAAGCAGCTATGTTATGTACTAGCTTTGCTGCTGTCATTGCACAGCCTTTTTATATTTGTATTACTACCAACCAGCTGTCCACCAGGATGAATGGCCACTGCCAAACAAAGACCAAGAGTAAAGTGAACCACCCTGTTGCACAACATGCAGCTGAACATAACATGCTTGATTTCAGCAGCTGCTTCACAATCTGGGCCATTTGTATCCTCTCCTCCACCACCAACTTTTCTAAACTGTGCAGTTATTCTTACAAAACTTAAGAAACATTCTCCACTCCCAAAATTATCCTGGCATCAACCTACAGTAGCCTACTGTCGTCCCCCCCCCCCCCCCCCCAACAGTTTCAGTCCCATCTGCCCTATCACCTCCTCCCAATACACACCCCTCAACCTCACGGTGCACCCTCTCTGCAAATTCACCCACCCGACTTTTCTCCTTTTCTGCTCCCCCTCCCCCCCTTCCCCCCCCCCCCACACACACCTCCTCTCCCCTCTCTCCCCTACAGGTTCCCAAAACTGCGGCTGGCAGCCTTGTCCTGCCACCATCTAGTTCCTGCATGCTCCACCAGACAGCAATATTCTCCCCCCGTCACGTGTACCCTTCGATCCCTTCACCTTCCCCACCCCACTCTGGATTGCTGCTTTCATTCATTAGTTTCTGTAGAAGTGCTTGGCCAAAAGTTCAATGTGTAACAGTACTTTTGTCGTGCTTGTCTGGAACTAAATGTATCATCTTTATGGTGAATAACAATCAGTCCTTTTCAGAATATTGTTGTAAAATGAGTTTGTGCATGCATTACTGAACAGGGCAATCATTTACACCCTAGCTAATAAATACTGTCTGAGAGGTTATGAAACAAAATATGCACATGCCCATGCCTACGTCCACACAAATCCCCCCCCCAATTTCCCTCTCGTTCTCTCTCCCCCTCCCCTTCTTGATTATTTTTTGATGATTTATGAATCTTCACCTTCAATTCATGTGCTCTCTCTATCCCTCTTCCACAATCTCTCAACAGAGGAATTTCTCTCATACTTTGTTTGGCACACAATGTTCCATTCCAAAAGCTGTAGAACAGCAAATAATAGGTTCATTAGATCAACTGTCCCAGAAGCATAAAATGGAGTTGGCATTTGCTGTAACACTTCCTACAAACTGTAAAAAGTATCGAGAACTTGAAATTAAAAGTAACTGTTTGATTATTCTATTACACTTAGTACTTCTTAGTTTATTTATATAATAACTGACTGCCTAGTCATCTATATTCTTCATTACTGTGAGAGGATATTGCCACCGCTGTCTGCTATAGAGAATAAACAAACCAAAAACATTAAAAAGCTATGTTAGTGCTTCAAATTAAAATCATGTTTCTTACAGGCACTGCAGGCAGAAAAAGAAGAGGAAGTGAGGCAAAGAAGGGAGAAACTACGACTTGAAGCTACAGAAGCTGCAGCAGTAGCAACTAAGGAGGTGTATGAACATATTGAGACAGTCCACCAACAAATGGAAGAAGCACGTACCATGATACATGAATCTGCTGATGCAGCAATGAAAACTGATTGATTTAAAACACATTGAAAAAGGTGTTGAG
Source organism: Schistocerca piceifrons (assembly GCF_021461385.2). NCBI lineage: Eukaryota > Metazoa > Arthropoda > Insecta > Orthoptera > Acrididae > Schistocerca > Schistocerca piceifrons. The sequence continues at coordinate 487,671,073 of NC_060140.1, forward strand.
CAATATATTTCCAATCTACATGATTCCAATACTTCCAATTCTTTCTTACAACCTTTTTTTTTCTTAACTTGTCGATCATTTTCATTTAAGGCATGGCGCATAGTGTTTTTATTTTTTCATTGCAGCTGTTGTCATTTCTGTGTTAATCCTTCGTCAGCTCAGGCCAGCAGAATGTCGTTCTTCCAGATTTTATGTACTACCCCCATTTTCATCAAACATCATGAATCTAGGTTGTTATTGATGCAATATAATCTCAGAGTGGACAAGAGTAAAGGACTATGTTTCAGTAACGATACCAGCATTTACCTCAAGTCATTTTGGAAACCACAGAAAAGCTGAATCAACATAACTGTAAATAGTAAACCTATATCAGCATGGCTGTATGAGGATCTTCCAAAAACTAGATCAGTTTGAAGAGTTGATGCTGTCCTCCAGCAGTATGCCCTTTCCTCCCAGGATATGTTGTTTTAAAACCAAACCATATATTTTGACCCCACAGCAACTAAGAGCAATAGGTAACCAAGAAAAAAGGGCTCAGCACCAGCATGTCTGGGCAAGTCTAATACAACTGGAGAGTGACAGATTCTACAGAGTTAGCTCAGAAAGAAGTGTATCCTTCAAGAACCTATCACTCAGAAACATGCTATAATTTCCAAATACGTCAGGTTTTGGCAATGATTACTTTTCTGCAGCTGTTAGATATTACTCATGTATTTGATTCAAAAGCTATCACTGAAATGTTTCAGATTAACACTGTGACAGAAATTATGTCCACATATAAAGGAAGATATTGCTTGGAACTTCATGGCAGCACATAATTTTAATCTGCCAGGAAGTTTCGTCAGTGCAGGCCTCCGCTACAGAGTGAAAAAATACTTTTTAAAATTGAATGAATGTGTGGTGTAGCATACATAAGTCATTATACACTTCTAACTTGTCAAAATTGCTCTTTTCCTTATTGAAATACAGCACTACCAAGAGATTTGACTATAATAATGACTGGGTTAACTAAAGATAAATTGTTCAGACAGTCCAGAAGTTAACTGAGATATCTTCATGATGCTCTGGTAACAAATACATCATTACACTCAGGATCAAACAATGAGAAAGGTTATGCCCATGAACATCAGTATACAAACCTAAAATTTGATTTTGGCAAAGACTTGACTGTAGGAGAACTGAAAACTTGGTATGACTTCTGTCAGAAAGCTATACAACAAAGCCCCAATATAGTAGTTTTAGCAACACAACACCTTCATAGATGAAGTCGCTACTGCTCACCTACACAGTAGCACTTGTTCTAATCACATCAAGGTTATCTCTATCCTGCACATTCAATTTCACAACTTACACATATGACTTAATCATCACAAAAATGAAAGCAGGGAGAGAAACAATACATTTATCAAATAAAAAGGGTGTAAATACATTCCAAACAATAAGTAACATACATAACCAATTCTTTTTATTAATAAAATACAATACTTACAGTGTAACAACAAAAAATTATACAGTGTAACAACATAAAATTATACACTGCCCCAACATATCACTTTTCAATATTACTATATAATGTTTGGCTCTTAGTAGCACCAAAGAGTCTATCTATAGAGACAGTTGGCTTTTCACTTTCTTTTGCAACTACTGAGACGTTATCAACACCTTGGTTACATACAAGTGGCATCCTCGGTTCCTCTGTCACTTTTTCGCCCCTGGCTAGGCAATCACGGATTATCAGCTCCTGTAACAAAAGAAAGTATGTAATCTGTGACACATTTTGATAAATATTTTAACCTTGTCAATACCTTTCAAACAGGAGCACAGTGAAAGCTTGAATCAAAAAGAGCTAATGAAAACAGGGCTATACAGAGCCACTAGTCAAGGGAGAGACGATATGTCAGAACGTATGAGAAACCAACAATGAAACGCTACCAACAAACAACAACTTAAGACTAAGAGATTTTTGAAGAGCCAGACAGAACAGTTAGATTGGACATAAGTCGAAATGACTCTAAAAATCAAAGTATCAATAAGACAAAATAAGAAAATATCAGAGGAGAAAAGAAGAAAAGTTAGTGCAAGTAGTGGAAGGAAAGCAACAACAGAAATGACAGCAATACAAGTAACAAAGATAAAAAGAGGAACAAAAAATGACAAAGTAGTAAAGTGAGAACCAATGACAGTAGAAATAGAAAGGGGGTGGGGTAGTTCACGGAGTGAGAGTGTAAATGTTATGGCTTTGTTATTTTTAACATATTGATTGCCACACACTTAGTGATGGATGTTTCACCACCAGGTCAGGCCAAGCACACAGCATCAGGCATGAGGTTCTGCTGTGGCTACCAGTGGCCACACAGCATCAGGCATTCGGTTCTGCTGTTGCCACTGTCAGCCAGTCAGTCAGTGTGTTCCAAGTAAGTCAACATTTCCAGGTAAGATGGCACACAGCCTGCTTCACAAGAAAACCAGTACACATCCCTGGAATATATCAGGCATCTTGTGACAGTGAGTGTTAGCTGATATTTCCCTTTATCGTCAAACAAAAATAATTCATATTTCATCTGAATTTGTGCATCAGCATGACATACACATTCTGTATATTTCACATAATGTGGAGAAGACTATGTTTCAGGCAGCAGAGTACTTCAAACAAACAAGATGCAGGATATCTCAGAAAAATATTTGTATTTACAACTAGACCTGTTACTCATATAAAAGAAAAATTCATTTGAGGTATCTATGAAATGTCCTTAGCAATCCCCTTTATCTAGAACATATCATTACAGCAGTAATTTTTTTCAAGGAATAGAAAAGAAAGAGAATAATGAACCATTCAATAAAACTAAAATAGACATAGCAAAGTGCTGTTGATTTTTCAAGTAATCATGTAAATTTCTGTGTTACTCCATAGCAGTCAATAGGCACCTCACTGCTGATGTCATAAGCATGCATTTCAAATACATTGCATCAAAACTGGTCAGTTCATTAATGTATTACTTTCTTAGGAGATATCTGTGCATTATGAGACATAAGGCATTAAGTGTATATAAGAAACATGGAAGCAGTAAATTGAAACACAAATGGACATATTAATATGCCACAGACAAAGAAGGTAGTTAAGCTAACTTCGAAAGATGAAACAGTTTCTTAAGCTGTGCCTTCCTCAAAGAGCTAAAAAAAAGGGGGTGGGGGGAAGAATCAATGTAGCAGCACTTACTCCAAGGAGCTGCTGGCAAAGAGGTGTAGGAGAGGAGGCAAATCAAAGTCTAATAAATGGAATTACTGCAATAATCAGTTAATAAAAACTCTGCACAAAATATAAAGCAACCATCTTGAGCAGAAACTTACAGCTTGCAGAACTAATAGCAGATGCAGTCAAATACAAAGTGTGGCAAACTAGTATAAGCTGGACACATTGGTGCAGAGGTCAGCAAACTGCAGCTCAGGAGCCACATGCAGCTCTTTGGCCCCTTGAGTGTGGCTCTTCTACAAAATATGATGTGCGGGTCCTCACAAACAATTCCAGAAAGATATCAAATCATATCTTTGCACTATGTTCCACAATGTGTTACTACTGAGCAACTGTCCCCACTTGAATTACTAGAACTATAGTTAATACCAGCACCCTTGCAGTTTGCATTTCTGCCTGCCTCTTTCCAAAGTGTTTTGTCCCTACTCCGTGGTTCCACCAAAAAAAAGCGGCACATTCTCCTCCAATTACTGCCGTTCTGTGCATTTGAATGCCACAAAGTTTCAGTCACCTGCACATACGGAGGACGCACATGTGATTCAAGCACAAATTAGGTGAGTGAGTCAGTCAGCAGTCTCAACGTGCAGTGGCCAATGCTAGTCATGTCTACAAATCAGGTGTGGCTGATAAAAAGTATCTACTTGACACATGAAGTTACCTGCATTTTTCCAACCAGCTACAAATCCTACAGATACTTTTGTCATAAATTTAAGAACTGTAATTATTTGGTGTTGGTCACTTTATTATTGTAAAACAAAACCTTTTTTAGAGGACTCGTTTAACATACCTACAAAGAAATACAAGATGAGAACTGCGAATTTATATTTGAACGGACCAAGACTTCTACACTTATTCAAACTTTAGGGCTTCCAATCTGTCAAGATTTTGAATATGCCTGCACTTCAGCAACTTTCACTCTGCTGTCAATCGTGCCATAATAACGCCCCTGTCTCCTAGTAATCTACAAAACGAAATAAACGTAATAAAATCCATTTAGTAGATCATATCCTGAGTAACAAAACTACCAAAATCAATTAACTCTACAAGGTAACTCATCCACTAACAGTAAAGCGAATAATAATAAGCTTTTTGCTGAATAAATATAAATGCAGGGTAACTTTTTCTACTAATAATAACCTAAAAAAAACATCTTGTGCATACTATCAAAAATGCTGAGGATCCGTTCTAAAATTCTGGCATTTGCAAAATAATCTGCAGTAACTACCCAGTTACTACATTGGGCAGACTGGTAGAACAATCAAGGTGAGACATAAAGAACATCTATTAGGAAAGAAAAGTAGTAATGTACACAATTCCACCTTCGCAGAACATTTATTTATTGTTGGTCATACTCAAAAGGATATTGTGTTCGAACACAAAGAAGTAAAAGGGCATAGATCAGATTTATGGACGAGCTTGAAATTTTCAAACACTTAGAGAAAAACAACAGCTATATTTTAAATGATCAGCTTTAACTTGCAAGCGGACATTTCCTGGATGCCTTTAAGCCTCTACTTCTGGCTGAGAAGCCAAGTTGACTGTTCGGTGCTGGCCTCTGTGCTGTGTTTGTATTCCTCAAAATTCTATGTTCAGTAAGAATAATCTCTTGTTATTTTATAAGATTCTTTGTCATCCACAATTACATTACACACAGTTACTTCAGTAATGTACCATTTTAGATGTGTATCCCCCCTTTTATTTTTTAGTGTCTTTTATTCTACCTGCAACACATGATTTCTAGGCATATACACTGGTTAGTTTGGCTTCATTTACCATTTTTCTGGTTATTTTATAACATCCCCTCTTTGTATAGCATGCTTTATCAGTATGATCACTCCTCTTAACATGATACTTTTATGGTTGCATATTCGCACACAAGTGTTTCTCATAAGAGTTGCACGTTTTTAAGGAGTCTGCTATATTTACCTGAGCCTGCAGACCTTGTATAAGCCATTTGACTTTAATAACACTCTTTTTACCCCCTCTCCTTTTCCTCTTTTCAACTATTTGGTTAATATGTTAACCCTGTTAATAACATGTACTAGCAGAATCACACACACTGCTCATTGCAGCCACATGCATACAGGATGCACAGGTGTGCCCTTTATCACAGATAACTTCAGGTTAGTGCCTCCACCTTTGTCAGTCACTAGTCAGTGACGTAACGCTGCTGTATAGGATCTGATGCCACATATTATATTTAAATATCAGTTTTATACAAATCTTTGAAGTAGCATTCTATATACTGTTGCATCCTGTGTCAAATATGGGATTTTTTTTTTTTTAAATGCAAATCCCTGCAGCAGACAGGTACTATTTTCTATTTTCATAGACAGCCAACAACTTGCACTTTGACTACAGATAATGTGATTTTATGTATGTTTCTTTAAAAAAATTTTGTAACATTCCTGTAATTTTGCTTATTGTAATGTTACTATCTTTGTTCCATACACAGTGTCATAATCTTATAAATAAGTCCTACATCTTCTGAAGAAGATGGTTTTAAAACTGTGGAAATGATTGTCAAGGTTTAATAAACCTGCATTTTGCAACCGGTTATTTGTCAAGAAAAACCGACCCACAGCAAGAAATCAGACTTGGAGAGACATTTTACAACTCCAAACAAGAGCCTTTTGTATACTCAATATCATGCCAATAATGCAAGGAATGAAGCAACTGATAAATTTCAGAAGAATGAAGTTCTGTATTTAATTATAGGATGCATTCATCCACCAATGTTAATACTGCAAGTTTTGTTGTTAGTCAAAAGATTGCTAAGAGAGGAAGATATACAAGGGGACTTCAAAAGGTAAGTTACGCATGTCATCCCACTCTGAGACCATTGTGCAACAACAGTGGCTCACAGCTAGGAGAGTGTGCAAGTGCTGGGTTTCCTGCAGAGACAGTTCTCCTGTGGTACAGATAATAGATGTATCACAGTGTGCGAGTGGAATGGCATGACAACAAGAAATGTACTCCAAAGCTCAAGTACATGTGACATTACAATTCTTGTGGGAAAGTCTAAACTGCAGGCAGACTCAACATGAAATTCTAGCAACATATCAACCACATGCAATTTCACGTCCTGCCGTAGTGAAATGGTGTCAACAATTTGACCAACACCACACAGATGTGGGTGATGCTGATCGTGAAGAAAGGTCATCAACATTGACCACTGACAATGCCCAGGAAATCAAGAAACTTATTCGCAACAATCGCACATTTTCGAACAATGAGGGCTTTCACACTGTGGTTCTCAAATTGCTCCACGACCAAGGAGTGGATTTCTATCATCAAGGGAACTGAACAATAGGCAGAACATTCCTACTGTTGTTTACTGAGATTTTGTGACTATGTTGAAATATAGTGTCATGTATCTGTGTACACACTCAATAAAAACTACTTGGCCTGCCATTATAATATGTAAGCAACCAGCAAGTCGAAATCTTAAATTGTTTTCAGCTTTATCGACAGCTGTAGATGAGTCTTGGGACATAAACAATGCAACACAACTTTTTGTACAATTAATTTTATCTACATGTCCTAAAGGAGAAATTTTAGAATTACTGTCATTCCAAGATCAAATATTTGGAGAGGATACAGCAATTGCTGTAGCTGAGTGCACTGAAAGACAACATATTCCACTCAACCAAACTGTCTCTATTTCGACAGATGGAGTGGACTGTATAACTGGTTAAGAAGCTGGTTTGTTGATACTTTGAAAAACACAACCATAAGATACCTACTTACCATTTCATCATTCATAAAGAAGCACTTTGTGCACAGACATTCCCAGAAAAAATTTGCAAAGCTTTGGATTTCATGGTTACAATTATCAACTCCATTATAACTAAAATTGTTAATCATCACCAATTTAAAGAAATTTTATTTGAAACAGAGAGTGAGTACACAAATCTTCCGCTGCATTACAAAAAACACTGGTTATCACGAAGAAACATTTTCCTTCCTTATTAAGAGAGATTCAAGCATTTCTCCTTGAGACAAATGTTTCCTGGGAACTCACAGATGATCAATGGGTCCAAAAATTTTATTTCATGGAAGATGTTACAACATTTAAATCAGCTTAATCGAAACTACAGGGGAAAGGGAACTCTTTTTTTTTTTTTTTTTTTTTCCAATACTAGAAGAAGTTATTTCACTTAAAAATAAATTTTCTCTTTTTCAATATTTTGAAGGAGAAACTTCGATTTACTTAACCCAAGCCCATTGAAACATCATCGAGAAAATAATTCTGATTCTGACATTTTCTATTTTGAAATAACATTTTTAAATATGAAGTACAGTTTTCTCAACAGGGTTTCCGTATTCATAACTGCAAAGCTATAGTTTAAAAAACTCCTTATGTTACTTTAACAGAATTAAATTTATCTGTTTTTAATACTGACACCAGCAGCTTTGAACTGCAATTACCAGATTTAAAAAAAAAAAAAAATTATGGAGCTTGAAATTTGAATGTCTTTGCGAGGATATACAATGAAAGACCAAAGAAACTGGTACACCTGCCTAACATCACGTAAGGTCCCTGGAAGCACGCAGAAGTGCTGCAACATGGCGTGGTATGGACTCGACTAATGTCTGAAGTAGTGCTGGAGGGAATTGACACCATGAATCCTGCAAGGTTGTCCATAAGATTAGTAGGTGGTGGAGATCTCTTCTGGACAGCACATTGCAAGGCATCCCAGATATGCTCAATAATGTTCATGTCTGGGGAGTTTGGTGGCCAGCAGAAGTGTTTAAACTCAGAAGAGTATTCCTGGAGCCACTCTGTAGCAATTCTGGACATGTAAGGTGTAGCATTGTCCTGTTGGAATTGCCTAAGTCCATCGGAATGCACAATGGACCCGAATGGATGCGGGTGATCAGTCAAGATGCTTATGTATGTGTCATCTGTCAGAGCTATATCTAGGCGTATCAAAGGACCCGTATCACTCCACTGCACATGCCCCATACCATTTCAGAGCTTCAACCAGCTTGAACAGTCCCCTGCTGAGATGCAGGATCCATGGACTCATGAGGTTGTCTCCATACTCGTACACATTCATCCGCTCGACACAATTTGAAACAAGTTTTTCCAAGCAGGCAACATGTTTCAGGCATCAAGTCCAATGTCAGTGTTGACAGGCCCAGGTGAGGCGTAAAGCTTTGTGTTGTGCAGTCATCAAGGGCACACCAGTGAGCCTTCGGCTCCGAAAGCCCATACTGATGATGTGTCGAATAATGGTTTGCATGCTGACACTTGCTGATGGCCCAGCATTGAAATCTGCAGCAATTTATGGAAGGGTTGCACTTCTGTCATGCTGAACAATTCTCTTCAGTTGTCGTTGGTCCCGTTCTTGCAGGATCTTTCTCCGGCCGCAGCGATATCGAAAATTTGTTTTACCGGACTCCTGATAATCCCACTTCATTGTTACCTCAGAGGTGCTAAGTCCCAGCGCTAGTGAGTCGACTGTAACAACATGTTCAAACTCACTTAAATCTTGATAACTTACCATTGTAGCAGCAGTAACCGATCTAACAACTGAGCCAGACACTTGTCTTATATAGGCTTTGCCAACTGCAGTGCTGTATTCTCAGTGTTTACGTATCTCTGTATTTGAATATGCAGGCCTATACCTATTTCTTTAGCACCTCAGTGCAGAAATACTGGAGGAAAATATATGAACTTAGTTCACAGCACAACTGGTCTGCTCTGAAAGACCTAGAGAGGGAATGTACCTGTACGTTGATTTTTAACACCTGGAATAGAATTTCTGACTGTTTAGCCAGCTGAAAAACTTGTGTTTACCTTTCATTCCTTACTCAGGCTTACATATTCATGTGTAAACCAAATCAAGAGTGAATTTAGAAATCTTATTGACGAGACCCTAGAATCATGCAAAAAATTAGTCAACAACATAGAAACTTTCCAAGAGATGAACAACCACTGTCCACATAAGCGATAGTTATTGCCATTATTTTATTTTAATGGATGTCTTACAATTTAATTTTATCAATAAATAATATCCTTTATGCATAACATCAAGTTCTATGCAACATTCCTACAATTTAACTGAGGGTTAAAGTTTTAAATAAAGTTTACTAAGTCAATATTATGGAGCATTGTGGAGTAAATGGATGTAGAGTGTGGAGAACTGAGAAAGATGTTGAGGCTGTTTGGACATAACAGGATGAACAAAATGAGGTGGGCAAAACATTTATTCTTTATGACTGCAGCCTAACATGGGCCATACAATTTATATTTTTGTGGACAGTAAAAACTGTATGTATTATTCATTCCTGATACGTCTAGAAAAAAACTAGTACACAAGCCAAGTGTGTGGGAGAGTTCAAAGGAGTTGACCTCAATCAAACTGAAGATGTTTTCACCATCAGCCAGCTTAGGAGTACCATAACACATTTTAATAACAATATACCTACCTACACAGTTCAAGTTGAAAAAATTTGGCTCTCAAAATAAATTTCAGCAATTGTACTGTTGATATTTGGCTCTTTTGACTAATGAGTTTACCAACCACTGCACTAGTGGATAGAAACAGATTAAAATAAAACTATACATTATAAAAACGGCAGTGCAAAGCTAACGAAAATAATAGTTACAAAGTTTTAAGTCCTTAGAATATACAGTCCATGAGCAGCCAACGAACTATTACCAACAAACAACCCACTAGACTAATACTAATCAGGCTTCTGTAAACATCGCAGCACATCATCTGCCTTAATAAAGGTAACGGATGACCTGAAGCTTGCCATGGATGCACAAGAGATAACAATCATGTGCTTCTTAAACTTCAGCAAAGCGTTTGACACTGTCTGCTATGACATTTTACCTGCCAAACTTAGCAGCCTAAATTTCTCATCAAGTGCAGTGTAATGGTTTCAAACATACCTGACATCTCACCAGCAAGCATCATGTCTTGCAAAAAAAGTCACCGTGGAAGCAGGTAGTATCAGACATTCCCCATGGTTTGTTATTAGGTCCTACAACATCTTCACTGTATATAAATGATGTTTCATCAGTTTTGTCCTATTAGAAATACCACATGTATGGTGATGACTTCAGCAAAGCGTTTGACACTGTCTGCTATGACATTTTACCTGCCAAACTTAGCAGCCTAAATTTCTCATCAAGTGCAGTATAATGGTTTCAAACATACCTGACATCTCACCAGCAAGCATCATGTCTTGCAAAAAAGTCACCGTGGAAGCAGGTAGTATCAGACATTCCCCATGGTTTGTTATTAGGTCCTACAACATCTTCACTGTATATAAATGATGTTTCATCAGTTTTGTCCTATTAGAAATACCACATGTATGGTGATGACCTTCAGTTATATCTAATTGCAAAGCCAATAAATGTGAAGACAACTATCAAGAATCTCAATACCGACCTGTACGCACTTAGTGGTCACAGGATACAGGCTTAAAGCTCGACCCAACCAAAACACAAGCAGTACTGTTTGGTCATTCTAGGTTCATTGGCCCAAAATATTGGGAATCCCTGCCATTTTTAACTCTAAATGAGGAATATCACCTTCTCTCCTACAGCAAAGAGTTCAGGAGTAATAATAAGTAAAAAGCTACATTGGACTGAGCATGTACCTGCATTGTGCAAAACTCTTTCTTCTTTACCTAAAGAAGAAACTTATACTTTCAACTACTGATAACAGCGATGTTATCCTAAAAGGACCCACAGGATAGCTCACCACACTTGGAAGTGGTTATGAACACCTCTGTTTATTATATCTGTGATGTTCGACACTCTAATCGTATTCCACCAGATGCACAGATATTGTGACTGTGTGCAGACAAGTGCAGCTATTTTCATATCCTGTGTCTTCTCTAATGTCTTCTCAGTGAACACTGTCCTTCATATCTATCCTCAACCTTAATGCTTTTGTCTGCGTAGCATGGCTGAAACACCTGTTCCCATCACAACAAAATTCTTTCTGTCACACTCCATTGTTCAGCCGCTTTCTCGAAGTCCTTCTTGGTAGCAGGAACCTGACTCTGGAATAACCTCCTGCGTTATATTATAGAATTGAAAAACAATTCCAGCTTCAGAAGACAGTTAATGGCATTTCTACTAAAACAACAATAATGACTGCCATTGTCCCTCCAAGCTCTAGTTAACTTTGTACATCTTTCTTTCCAGCCAGCTCTTCCTCATTTCCCAGTGTTCTTAACTGACACAGTCTCCTCAAATTCCCTTTCCTCAGAACTCGCTATATCAGTGCACCTATTTAATACTATTATCATTATTAGTGGCAGCAGCTGCAGTAGTACAAGTATTGCCAGTATTAACTTTATTAGTTCACAGTCAGAATAATTTACTCACACTGCCAATTCAAAGACTCAAATCATTTTACTACTATTTGTCATATTGAAATTGTTATTTCTTGGGTACCTATGATATAAAAAAGGTACTGTACATGTGAAACCCTGGTCCAATGTAAGAGAGGGCCTGATGGGCCTAATTAGATCAGGTTAAATAAATAAAGTACATAAAAATTACAAAACACAAATTACAAAATTAAGAAAAAGTAACACAAATTGGAGAAAGAATACTGCATCTTCATCTACATACACACTTTGCAAGCCCCTACACTGTGTGTGACGGAGGGTACCCTGTTCCACTACCAGTCTTTTGCTTTCCTGTTCCACTTAAAAACAGAGCGAGGGAGAAATAACTGTCTATATGTCACCACATGAGCTCTAATTTCTCGTACCTTACCTGTGTGGTCCTTTTGCGAAACATATGTGGGCAGCAGTAGAATTGTTCTGTGGTCAGCTTCAAATGTCAGGTCTCTAAATTTTCTTAACAGGGTTCCCCAAAAAGATGATCACCTTTCCTCCAGGAATTCCCATTTGAGTTCCTGAATTTTAATATTTGTGTGCTGTTTGAATATACCAGTAACAAATCTAGCAGCCTGCCTCTGAATTTCTTCAATGTTTTCCTTTAATCAGACCTCATGCAGATCCCAAGCACTCTAGCACGACTCAAGAATAGGTCAGGTTAGCATTCTATATGCAGTCTCCTTTACAGATGAACCACATTTCCCTAAAATTCTAACAACAACAACAAAAAAAAAAAAGTCTACCATTCACCTTCCCTGTCAAGCATGCTTGTTCCACTTCATATCACTTTGCAAGGTTATGCCCCAATATTTAAATGCTGTGTCAAGCAGTACACTAATAATGCTGTATTTGAACATTATGGGTTTCTTTTTCCTTCTCTTCTGCATTAATTTACATTTTTCTACATTTAGAGCTAGCTGCCACTGACTAGAAATTTTGTCCAAGTCATCTTTTATCCTCCTACAGTCACTCAACTTCAACACCTTATCATACATCACAGCACCATTAGCAAACAACTGCAGATTGTTGCCCACCCTGTCTGCCAGATCATTTAAGTATATAGAAAATAATAGCGGTACTATTACACTTCCCTGAACCACTGCTGATGACACTCATGTCCCTGATGAACACCTGCCATCAAGGACAATGTACTGGGTTTGAGGCACTCACATATCTGGGAACCTATTCCATATTCTTGTATCTTCATTGACAATCTGCAGTGGGGCACCATGTCAAATGCTTTTAGGACATCTAGAAATATGGAATCTATCTGTTGCCCTTTATCCATAGTTTGCAGTATGTCATGTGAGAAAAGAGCAAGTGGAGTTTTGAATGGGTGGTGCTTTTTTTAAAACTGGGCTGGTTCATGGACAGAAGCTTTTTGGTCTCAAGGAAATTTATTATATTGGAACTGAGGATATGTTCAAGAATTCTGCAGCAAACCAGATATTGGTCTGTAATTTTATGGGTCCATTCTTTTACCCTTCTTATATACAAGATTGCCGAACTATCAGTTTAATAAGTCACGGCTACAAAATACTAACACGAATTCTTTACAGACAATGTAAAAACTGGTAGAAGCCAACCTTGGGGAAGATCAGTTTGGATTCCGTAAAAATGTAGGAACATGTGGGGCAATACTGACCCTATGACTTATCTTAGAAGATAGATTACGGAAAGTCAAACCTACGTTTCTAGCATTTGTAGACTCAGAGAAAGCTTTTGACAGTGTTGACTAGAATACACCCTTTCAAATTCTGAAGGTGGCAAGGGTAAAATACAGGGAGCGAAAGGCTTTCTAGTACAGAAACCAGATGGCAGTTATAAGAGTCGAAGGCCACAAAAGGGAAGCAGTGATTGGGAAAGGAGTGAGACAGGATTGTAGCCTATCCACAACATTTTTCAATCTGTATATTGAGCAAGCAGTAAAGGAAGCAAAAGAAAAATATGGAGTAGGAATTAAAATCCATGGAGAAGAAATAAAAACTTTGAGGTTTGCTGATGACGTTGTAATTCTGTCCGAGACAGCAAGGGACCTGGAAGAGCAGTTGAACAGAATGGACAGTGTCTTGAAAGGAGGGTGTAAGATGAACATCAACAAAAGCAAAACGAGGGTAAGGGAATGTAGTCTAACTAAATCAGGTGATGCTGAGGGCATTAGATTAGGATATGAGACACTTAAAGTAGTAGATGAGTTTTGCTATTTGGGGATCAAAATAACTGATGATGGTCGAAGTAAGAAGGATATAAAATGTAGAGTGGCAATCCCAAGAAGAGTGTTTCTGAGGAAGAGAAATTTGTTAACACCGAGTATAGATTTAAGTGTCAGGAAGTCTTTTCTCAAAGTATTTGTGTGGAGTGTAGCCACGTAAGGATGTGAAACGTGGACAATAAATAGTTTAGACAAGAAGAGAATAGAAGCTTTCGAAATGTGGTGCTACAGAAGAAAGCTAAGATTAGATGGGTAGATAATGTAACGAATGAAGAAGTGTTGAACAGAATTGGGGAGAGGAGGAACTTGTGGCACAACTTGGCTAGAAGAAGTGATCGGTTGGTAGGACATGTTCTGAGGCATCAAGGGATCACCAATTTAGTACTGGAAGACAGCGTGGAGGGTAAAAATCATAGGGGGAGATGGGCAGCTTGGAGGGTAAAAATCGTAGACGGAGACCAAGAGATGAATACACTAAGCAGATTCAGAAAGATGTCGGTTGCAGTAGTTACTTGGAGATGAAGAAGCTCGCACAGGATAGAGTAGCGTGGAGAACTGCACCAAACCAGTCTCTGAATTGAAGACCACAACACAACAGATACAACATGCTTTTTTCCAGTCACTTGTGACTTTTTGTGATAAGAGATTCACAGTAAATGTAAACTAAGTACTGGGCCAATTCCATAGCGTACTCTTTGTAAAACTGAACTGGGAGTTCATCTGGACCTGCCAACTTGTTTTCTTTCAACTATTTCAGTTGTTTCTCTATGCCAGGGATACTTATTATCATGTTGTCCATACAGGAATCTGAGTGATGGTCAAACGACAGTATGTATATAAGATTCTCTTGTGTGAAATTTAGAACTTAAGCTTTCATTTTGGTAACTTCTACTGCCACACCAAACTGGTCAATGAGTGACTGGATGGAAGCCTTAAACCCACTCAGCAATTTTAAAAGGGACTAGAATTTTCTCAGGCTCTCAGCCAGACCTTTCACTAAGGTATGACTGATGGTAGTTGCATGCTTCACACAAACATCTTTTCAAAGATGCACAAATGTCTACTAAACTTTGTCTGTCTTCATTTGCTTGTTCTCCTTTGAACCAAGAGTGCAACAGCCTTTGCTTCCTCAGCATTTTCTGAATTTCACTGTTAAGCTACAATGGGTCTTTCCTGTCCTTAAACCAATAAACAGGCACATACTTCTCCAAAACATGATTTACAATCTGTTTAAACTTTACCCATAATTCCCCTATGTCATCATACTAGAACTAAGTGATGTCCATTCACTGTCTAAGTGAGATGCTAACAACTGTTTACCTGCTGTTTCTAGCAGAAACACTCTCCTAGCTTTCTTGACTGATTTATTAACTTTCATAATCATAGTCGCTATGATGACATCATGATCACTAATCTCCATCTCTATACTGATGTCAGCCTGACTGTAGTTACAAGGCCTCAGGTAGTTCAAGTGTGTGTGCTGCCGAACCAGCTGCTCAACACAAAGACTTTCTGTCTGTACCCCCTGCAATAAATCCATAGACATTTCAGTCTACATTCGGTAGGTTAAAGGCACCTCCAGCCAATATCGCATGATAGGGTATTTATGCACTGACTGTGTGAGGTAAATGGGACTATAGCACACAAAATGAGGATAGCCTAAAATACAACATAAGACCATATAAGGACCCCTTGTACTCTTTGTTACATGAACACACACGACTCCCCTAAACAGTGCAATGGAGCAAGCAAGTCAAGGCAGACCATTACAAACAATGACATCTGATCTGGACAGCCACTAAGAGGCAAGTCCAGAAAAGAAGATCAGCTGGTTATAAAAATAGCAATGGGACGAGCCAGTTGTTCTCCAACATATTAAAAGTGGCGACCAAAGAGCTTGGGTAGAAGTGAAGACCAAACACAAAATCGTAAAATATGTGCCACATTCAGATCATTATCAACTAAAATTGAGGACTGGTCTGTTGGTAAACCAACTTGAAGCCTCTTGTCATTATATAAAATACAGTTGGTTAAAATGTGGCAAACCATAACCAGCACACCACATGCACCACATACAGGTGGTTCTTCGTGTCTGAGAAGGAAGCCATGGGCCAGAGAGCTGTGTCCTAAACAGACTTCATCAATTCAAACTGACCAGAAGGATGCACCATGGCCTCACAGTTGCTTTTATTGCTCGCAACTTATTTTCCATCATGCCCAGCCACTCTTCCTCCCAAAGACGCATGGCAGACCTTCACAACAATGACAGCACGGTGTGCAGAGGGATAGGCTAGGCAGATATGTGGGGAAGGGTTCATGCCTCCTTAGGCGCAGTATCTCCTAACTCATTCCCACGGATACCCACATATCCTGGAACCCAACAAAATGAGACCTTTCCTTGTCATTGCAAGTGCAGGATGGCATCTTGTATGTTCTGGACAGTTCTATCTACTGGGTACATAGACTGGAGTGTCTGCAGCATGCTAAGTGAGTCAGAGCAGACGAGGAACTGGAATCCGTGTTCACGTTTCATCTGATCCACAGCTTTAAAGTGTCAAAGATAGTAAATGCACAAGGTAGATGGAAACTAAAGACAGAGGCAGGAAAAAAATGACAGAACAAACAATAGCATCCCCCTCTTTGGACCCATCTGTGTATATCACATTACCGTCCTAGTGCTAATTTACAATGGTAAGAAATTTATGCTTAAAGACGTAGTCTGGAGTGAACAATTTGTTGCTCTCTATCAAATCTAAAATCATTCTAGGTTTCAATAACAACCAGGGTGGAGCTTTGCACCAACCCTCCCGCTGAATGTTTGGCGGAGACACTCCCAGATTTAAGAACAGCTGCTTTGCCCATATACCAGTTTCAAGCCTCATGGATGAGTGCGATAGTCTTTCTGAGGATGCGCAGATATTAATTGCTGCAGGGAAAGCCAGCAAAGTCAGAAATGACCTGAGCTTGAGCACCTGCTTAGCAACAAGAAACCACTGCCGAGCAGCTCATGGTAGCTCCCCTGCCTCTGCACTCAATCTCGGTATAGGGCTCATCCAATAGGCTCCAGTGGCCAATCCAATGCCTTTGTGGTGTATGGTGTCCAGCATCTTTAAATATGTTGGTCATGCTGAGCCACAGACCATACAACCACGATCACGACGTGATCGCACAAAACTCTTAAAGAAATGCAGCAAGCAGGATCTATTGTCAGCCCAGTTCTTCCTATTCAAGCACTTATAATATCCAGTGCTTTAAGGACTCGTGTTTTGAGCTCCTTGAGATGTGGCAGCCAAGTAATTTTGCTATCAAATAAGAGACCTGAACACCACACTGTCTCCGTAAAATGTAAAGCAGTATCCCACAGCCTTAGTTCCGGAGGTGTAAAAAGAGAATGATCATGATTAAAGTCAATACATACCGTTTTCTCTGGGGAGAAATTAAAACCTGTCCATGCAGACCATTCTTCCAGTTGCTTAAGTGTCAACTGTAACTGATTAGACTAGAAGTGGAACAGAAAATAGAAAAATCATCCACAAACAAAGAGCACTGCACAGGACTCCTCACTGCAGACGACATGTCATTGATCGCAGCTGCAAACAAAATCATGCTTAAAATGCTCCCCTCTGGGATATCATGAACTTGAGGAAATCTATCAGGAGTATTCCTCACTCTGTAATGAAAATAACATTCAGCAAGAAAAGAGCACAGGAAAATGGGGAGGCGGCCACAAAGTCACCATTCATTAGCTGATCAAGTATCTTGTGTCTCCAGGTAGTGTCGTATGCCTTTTCAATGTCAAAAAAGATGGACATTAAATGCTGTTTCCGTAGGAATGCCTCCTTTGTAGCTGTCTCCAGCAGGATGAGGTTATCAAGAGAGGAATGATATCTACTAAATCCACACTGGAAATGACTGAGGAGATTTCGAGATTCCAGGGTCCAAAATACATGGTAGTCGATCATCTGCTCTAGCGTCTTTCCTATGCACCTGGCAAGAGCAACACTCCGATAGCTGCCTAAGAGGGTGCGGTACTTCCCTGGTTTAAGAATGGGGACCATTATGGATTCCCTCCAAAGAACAGGATATTCCCCATCTCTCCATATATTATTAAAGAGAGCAAGTAAGATTTCTTTAGATGCAGCATTAAGGTGCCATAGCATACCCTAAAGTATAAAGTCTGGCCTGGGAGCGGTCTCGCAGGCTGCAGCTAATGCTTTGTCTAATTCCCACATAGAGAACAGGAGATTATTGGTATCGTCATTGTTGGAGGTGAAAGCAAAATGTCTCCTCTCCCAAACTTCGTGATAGGCGTGGAAACCTGGAAGAGATGAAGTAACATCATAAAAGTACCGCGCCGTGGTGTTAGCGATACCCGCAGGTGTTGCTTTGAGGACTCCATTCTCCTTTACGGCAGCTAATGGACGGGACATCATTTTCCCAGATTTCTTCCTTACAGAATCCCGTACGGCAGTGGTGGAAGTTGACCGATTAATGAACTTTAGAAACTCGTACCATGATTGCTTCTTGCTCTCCTTCACTGTCTGTTGGGATTTGACTCTTGCTAACCCAAAGGATCAAAGGTTCTCTGCAGTTGGAATAAGCTGGAACCTGTGCAGCACTGCCCGCCAGTCCCACACAGTGCAACGACACTGATTGTTCCACCAAGGAACAGGTTGCCTACTGTGACGGCCTGACGATTTAGGTACAGATGCATCAGTGGCAGTGTGGATTACTTCGGTGATGTGACCCACCCAGTCGTGGATGCTGTCCCTGTGCTCAAGCACAGCCAACTGGCCATTAAGTGTCCAGTTCACCTTGGATAACAGCCACTTGGGTGGTATTCCTTCAGGCTCCATTCGTTGTAATAGCCAGAGAGTAATAGGAAAGTGGTCATTGGGGTGGAGGTCATCTGCCACCTCCCACTCGATAGAGTATGCGAGTGCGAGAGAGCAAACTGTCAAATCAATGGCAGAGAGTGTTCCTGCTGTTGCACAAATTTGTCATGGAGCGCATCTTCAGGAGAGGACACATGGTGTCAGATCGTAATACACCTTCAACCACTCACCCCGTTGGGCAGGAAGAGAAACTACCCCACAGAATATTATGAGTATTAAAATCCCTTAAGACACGAACAGTGGTGGAAGCTGGTTGATCAGCTCGGAAAGTGCCTCGCCATCCAGTGGCACCTGTGATCGGAGGTAGAGGGAACAGAAGGTTACCTGAAAGAACACAAAATGCACAGTGACAGCAACTGCCTGTAGAGTGGTGATTAGAGTTACAGGGGAGGAGTAAAGTATGTCATGGAGGAACACCGCCACTCCTCCCTGAGCTCTGTCGCTGTGAAGATCATCTTTGCAATGTAGACGAAAACCCCTACACAGGGGCATCAGATCCCTTGAAATGTGTTTCCTGAAGACATACATACTGATCCAGTCTGTGTGAGGAAGTTTAGTTCATCCACGTGAACTCTGAAGCCACTTACAATCCACTGCAGTACGTCCATTATCTATTGGGAAAGTTTTTCTTCCCTTTCTCTTTGCACCTTGGTGAGGAACGCAAGGTGGTGGATTAATAGGACTGGGTGGGAAGCTGATTGGATTCACATCCATTGCCAAATCATCAATAGCAGCAGCAGCCTGTTTCACTGCCAGTGCTTTAGGAACTGTTCCACTGGACTTTGACTTGACCTTTGTGGTGGCTTTCCCTTGTTGAGCTGAAACATGGGAAGACCCCTAAATGAGTGTACCAGTCGGCACCGGTGGGATAGTTGCTGTTGGCTCCACGTTGTCAATCTGAGATGTTTGTGTAAATGAGTCTCTGCCCAGCACAGTGTTACCAGAGCCCGGCTGTTGGTATAAGCAGCAACAGGAACACACGTTCTTACTGGTAATCACCACTTTCATTTGTGTCGTCAGATTAGCTTTAACTATGGGTTGTTTCACAGTTGATGCAAATGAGGTACCGAATGATGGGGGCTGCAATGATTTAAACATTTTCTTTGCTTCAGCATATGACACGTGATATGTAACTTTAATTTCTTGTAATTTTTTTTCTTCCCTATAGATGGGGCACTCTCTACTCCAAACTGGATGTGAGTTAGAGCAATTAACACACACTGATGGAGATGAACATTCCACACCTGGTTCATGAGGTGCTTGACCACAGTGTCACAGGTAACAAGACCATTACATGAAATGGCTGTATGATGAAATCGTTGACACTTGAAACATCACATGGGATTTGGAAAAAGAGGGCAAACTGGTAAGCATAAGAAACCTGCCTTAATGTGGCCGGGCAGGTCTTGTGTATTGAAAGTTCTGCCCATTCACTCTCTTCTTCACATGGACTTTTGTAACACCCTCGTCTGCCCATTCTCGTTGTAAGACACTGATGTCCTCATCCAAGAGGTCTTCACGCGTTATTATCCCATGGCTGGAATTTAAGGTTTTATACAGTCCAACAGTAACTGGGTAGTAACCCAATGCAGTTGCTTTTAGAAGTCAGTGGCCGTCTCAATCAACAATGTTCTATTACAAAGCCATTTAAATGTCTTCAGACCACTTGTAATACCATCTAAACCTTTCTGGCTGTAGAATGGGGGACACCTTAGCAAAAGTTCACTCAGCTCTTTTTTAACGTTTTTACACATCTGTGCCCTGTTACTATAACTGATTCCACATTTCTGAGGAGTATGCTCAGAAAGGGTATCCTCACAGCTTCTCTTATTGGGATGGGTAACATTGCTCACCAGAGGCCCACCCCATCTACTGGGAGCAGTTTTTGAAGAATTAAGAGGCTCCATCATTGTTTCAAGAATAGCTAGGGAACAGATTCATCCAGACAGAGCCCTGCTTGCCTGGGTAAGACTTGTACAACTGAGGTGTGGCAGGTGGCCCGGGGGCTTACAACTGTTCTGCCTCAACAGCCATGCATCCCACAACCACAACTTAGGGTTGAGGGTTTTTTTACAGAGGTTTTTACCATACTCCTGATCTGGGCGATCAAGCCAAGGTCCCTGTTCCTTGCGAACACAACATTCCACCGCTGCGCCGAACGGTGGTCACTGAAGCATTCCCAGAGCTTATGGTGGCAGAGGACTAACGGCGCCTACCAGGCCCCAAGCTCAGGAAGCACAGGGTCACCAAGCCCATACTCACCAAATGAACGCTGAGCCCCTGAAGGCACTTTCTTTGAATTAATCTAGAACAGTCACAGTGGAATTGGGTCGTCGCTAAAATTGTCCAATAATTGACTTGGTTTCATCTAGACCTGTTATACGCGACCAGATAACTTCACTGTCACACCAGTTTTGACCTCAATAGAGACAATATTTTTGTCAACTGCAATGAGACCGCCCCCTCCTATGGCAACTAATCTGTCTTTCCGATACTTTCTACTTTGGGTTTCACCTAGCACTTCATCCTCCAAGCATAATTTCAGTGCAAGAACTGCAAAAAATGGTAGGGAAGAATGAGGGAGGGACGATCATTTTCGAGTACCACTTATTTTGTAAAATCTCTGTG
Organism: Schistocerca piceifrons; assembly: GCF_021461385.2. NCBI lineage: Eukaryota > Metazoa > Arthropoda > Insecta > Orthoptera > Acrididae > Schistocerca > Schistocerca piceifrons. The sequence continues at coordinate 487,692,434 of NC_060140.1, forward strand.
ACAATGTAGTATTGTAATGTGCACTTGAAACTGTATCCCATGTGTTCCCTGCTACCATGGCAAACATTACCAAGTTTAATACAGTTACTTGGAAGTAACTTGTGAAGTGCTGCAATGTTCCCCAATCTGACCTCTAATTTGACTGACTTTCTATATGCATCAATATGAATATGAAAGAAACTACAGTAAACTGAAACAAAAATTACACAAAAATAATTTTTCCTTATGAGGAAATGGTTTTTAAGTTAACCATAGAGCCATTAGTGGTGATGAGAATCACGAGAGTATGGTATGAAAGGAGGGGGACTGAGAAGCTTCTGCATTTCTCGTTCCTTGTATAAGAAGATACGTAATTGAAAAATTTGTCTTTTGGTGTACTGTACTGCTTAGAGAAAACAACGCTCTAATTTTGGTTGCACACTGGTGGATAGTATCAACTAGATTTAAGATCGCTTATTTCGCTCTAAACCTGATAGAAATACATGATCTGTTATGTTCATAATATGCCTTACCTATGATACTGTTTACACATATTTTTGCTCATGAGTGAATGATTTCCTTGCAAAGTACTGATGTTTCTCTTAGTAAGAGTTGTTGATTTTAATTTTAGTAATCTGCCTTTTTTTCTGGGTTACATTTCATGAAATTATGGCGAATCAATAAAAATTAAATTGTGAGGACTTAAAGTTCAGGATTCTAACATAGGAAAATAATAATAATAATATGTAGACTTACTTTTAGTAGAGGTGGAAAAGGAGCTGTTCTTGGGAGCAGTCTCGCCGGTTTCTCACTGGATTCTGCATTCTGGGCATGGGTATATGCATATTCCTCGTGTTTATGGATAAGCCTGTAGTCCGCTTTGTATGTGACGCTACTTATTTTCACCAAGTAGGGATACTTCCTGCCCCTGAATATCTTTTCCGCCCAGACGCAAACCTTGCGAGTTTCCTGCAGTTTGAAATAAGAACACAGTTTCAATATCTCACAGCACCTCTACCATATGACGAGCATACTTCATTAAATTACCTCATTCGGCATCGCTTCAACTTTCCGTATGACAAAGTAACATGGTTCGTCGTATCTTTCGAACATACTTCTCACCACAATTCTGCCCACGCCAAAATTTTTCAGGTTGCCTAATATTTCCCACAGGGGTTTCCCCCTAAAATCGGTTGTCCTGCCTATATACTTTATGGGCATTGTAATATTTTTCACTAGCGCTTACTTGTTTATTTGTAAACACTAGATGAAATCCAAGGAAGTACGGTGGACATACGAGTCACTTCACTCACATGTGAGATCCTCTGCCAGTATTCACCACTGCGTAGGATTGAGATCTCAAGACACCACATTATAAGAAGTGCGGAAACTCTGTTTCGGTACGGTAACAGTTGTAGTGGGTATGATGAAATATCAACAAAGTTAATTAAAAAATGTGATTCTAAGTAACATATTAAGCTATATGTGTAACCAGTAGTTTATCAGTGGAATATTTCCTTAATGGTTGAAATATGCTGAAGTTAAGCCACTGTTTAAGAAGTGAGATAAAGAAATAGCATCAAATTTCCATCCAATTTCACTTTTACCAGTATTCTAAAAAATTTTAGAAAAGGTAATGTACAATCGACTTTATAACCATCTTATCACAAACAGCCAGTGATCTCTGCAAATAGCGTACTATTGTCGCAGTTCGGATTTCTAAAGGGCTCTGATACCGAGAAGGCTATCTACACTTACAGTGAAAATGTCCTTAATTCATTAGACAAAAAATTTCTGGCTACTGGAATGTTTTGTGATCTGTCAAAGGCATTTGACAGTGTAAATCACCTTTTCCTTTTAAGTAAATTAGAATATTATGGTGTAACAGGAAATGCTGCAAAATGGTTCAGATCTTATAACTCTGGCAGGAAACAAAGGGTGATATCAGGAGAGAGACATGTTTTCAGTTATCAGGCATCATCCAATTGGGAACTAATTACATGTTGGATCCCACGAGGTTCCATCTTAGGGCCCTCAGTTTTTCTTGTGTACATCAATGACCTTCCATCAGTAACATTACCAGATGCCACGTTTGTTTTGTTTGCCGATTATACAAACATGGCAATAAATAGCAAATTAAGTGTAGTCTTAGAAAGATCGTCAAATAAAATATTTGTGGAAATTAATCATTGGTTCCTTGCCAATTCTTTGTCACTAAACTTTGAAAAAACACACTACATGCAGTTCAGAACTTGTAAGGGGTGTTCCACGAGTATATGCCTAACATATGATGACAGATAGATAGAAGAAATGGACAGTGTTAAATTCTTGGGATTACAGCTTGATAATAAATTCAGCTGGGTTGGGTTGTATCGGGAAGGAGACCAGACAGCGAGGTCATCGGTCTCATGGGATTAGGGAAAGATGGGGAAGGAAGTCGGCTGTGCCCATTGAGAGGAACCATCCTGGCATTTGCCTGGAGTGATTTAGGGAAATCACAGAAAACCTAAATTAGGATAACCAGACGCGCGATTGAACCGTCGTCCTCCCGAATGTGAGTCCAGTGTCTAACCACTGCGCCACCTCGCTCGGTAAATTCAATTGGGAGGAGCACACCACAAAACTGCTAAAGCATCTAAACTAATCTCTACTTGCAATGCGAATTCTGTCAGACATAGGAGATAAAAAAAGAAAAAGCTGGCATACTATGCTTACTTTCACTCCATAATGTCATATGGGATTACATTTTGGGTTAATTTATCAAGCCAAGCTAAAGTTTTCCAGGCACAAAATTGTGCTATAAGAGTTATTTGTGGTGTGAACTCAAGAACATCCTTCAGAGTCCTGTTTAGGGAATTAGGGATATTAACTACCATTTGCCAATATATTTATTCCTTAATTAAATTTGTTATTAAAAATATACCACTTTTTCAAACCAACTGCTCAGTTCATGGATTCGCCACTAGAAATAAGAATAATCTTCACAAGGATTTAAAGTCACTTACTCTTGTGCAAAAAGGTGTGCGTTATTCGGGAACACACATTTTCAATAACTTGCCAGCAGCAATAAAAAGCTTAACAACCAATGAAATTCAGTTTAAGAGACTGCTGAAGGATTTATTGGTGGCCAACTCCTTCTACTTTATTGATGAATTTCTCAGTGGAACAACTGATTGTGTGTGTGTGTGTGTGTGTGTGTGTGTGTGTGTGTGTGTTTGTGTGTAAAGAACAATGCGACTTCTGCATCATTTCAGTACAGTAATGTGTTCATTGTAAATAAGTATTGTAGTAGTTCTATTATATTGTTTATTACCTTATAAATAAAAAATAACATTTTTTTTAAATTTTTAATTGAGTGCATTAATGTGATCTCAGTAAATGAGTGTTATAAAATAATCCTTTCATATAGTGTTCATTAAAAAAATGACGATCATTTCACTTGGTACCTGTGGAAGGTACATTAGCTTATTTGTTTTAGTTGTCAATATTTATTGTTTTTTCTGACATGTTCTACATCCTGGAGGACCTTCTCACTATGGATCAATTGGAATGAAGTAAATCTAGTCTAATCTGATGTCATAAAGACATTAGCGCTCATAGTGTCCTGGCAGTGAATTCTGAATACGTATTCTTGTTTTGCGAAATACTTAGTTAGTTGACAATATCTTTCTTTTTTATTTTATGGGTGGGTCTCAAAGTCAGACAGTAAAGTGCGTACCTGGAAACGTATTTGTGACCTTATAAAGTAATGTGTTCGATAAATCACAATAAAAGGAAAAGTAAGATTAACTTCTCATACCTGGGGTTTGAGCCATGTAAAATTCTGTAAATGATATAATGGTAGCCTTTGACTGTTGGTTTGTTAGATAGTTAGTCGCATGTTCTATGAATCATTTTGAACGACAGGTCGTAATGAAGTGGAATGAGTCATATTACAGTCACACTGCAAATAAATTTATACATTTCTAACTGCTTATTTCATTTATTTATTTGTAAAACCCAATAGTACTATTTCCATTATGTGGCCATTATCAAATGGAAATAATTGCACTTCAGCACTTGTCAAAACCTAAAAATCATCTGACATGACATGACACAAAGCTGGTTTCATTGCATCCTGTTCGTAATTATGAACTTCTTATTTGTATTCCAGTTGTGAATTGCATTGTAAATAAATAACTTATACTCTGCTTCATTTTAGATCGCATTATAATGCAGTATTGGGTAGGTAAATAATTCCATGCCTGTGTTCCTTTCATGTAAAACAGAAGCTGATTTCATTGCAGGTAGTTTTTGGACTCATGTCTATTTGATACTGTTTATGAAGCCATGTGTGAACTGTTCGATTTAAATACTTAGCAAGTATATTGCTCATATTACATGTTATTTTTGTAAATGAATCCAGAGCTGCCACTGAGTTCCAATGGAAGGTGGTTTTATTCAGCAGTTTCCACGGTTTCGACAGATGGAATCCCATTTTCTTCAGAAAAACTTGTGACGAAATTCCTAAATGGAAAAGCAACAAATAATGAAGCGAAATGACATTTGTCCAATAAAAATATGCTGTCAGCGCGCATCATTGTGTACTTCATAAAATATGCTGGCACCTATGACCAGGACTAGTCAAGCAAGAATATTTAAAATCCAGAAATAAAATGGATTTTAAGTATTTGTACTTGACAGGACCTGACCATAGAGACCAGGACATTTTATAACATACCGGTATGCAATGATATGCGCTGAGACAAATTTTCATTCGAAAAATGTTAGATCGCTTCATTTTGTGGTCTCCTTCCAAAGTGAAATTTTCTTACATGTTTTTCTGAAGAAGCCATGTTTACATTTGTCAAAATCTTGATGAAAGGCTGAATAAAGACACATTTCATTGCAACTAGTTGGCTGCTTTGGATTCATTTACTGATCTCTAATTGTTGAATGGCTGACATGCTCAAAATATGTTATTTTTGTCCACAGTCTTTTTTCATACATTCTCACATTTAATGGATGTCTGAAATTTTCAATGGAGTGAAGGGATGATTCCAGCACAGTGATTTCTGCTACAATGCTGTGGCAGTGGGTGGTACTGTTGCAATGTTACACAGCTTCCAATAATTTTACACTTCATATGTCCCTTTTTTGTTTAGGGAACCTAATGTATACCATGAAATATTTTATAATCAGCTATCTTTCGTCGTCCAACGCCCTATTGTCTCATGACAGTCCCAAAAACAGTGCTGGGCTCTAAGCCAACTGTGGGAGGTTTGCACTCTTACTCCAACTCCATGGTGGACTGTACTTCGAACAAGGACGAGTAGAGGCCTGTATGTAGCACCAGGTAGCGTGACATTGCAGGGAGTTGCAGTCGGCATGGAAACTCCCACCCTAAGAACAATTCCAAATATCCTGTTAGCAAGCGTCACTCTATGGAGAACATTCTCCAAGCTTTCTCTCATCCCACAATGTTAATTTGTTATCCACACTGCTAGGGCATGCCATTCTGCCACCTACAATATAACCAATGTCAATATATTAACAGCAGTCATAATAATTTTGTTTCATTCCCGTATTTGTTTTGAGTGTAGAAATTTGGAGGAACTGTTTTCTTATCAACATAATTGCATTTAATATTTCTGACAATTGTAAATGAAGCTTATATTTAATGCTAACATAGCGATATTTTGGAAAGTGGATGGAATCTTGCGATTGTCGGTGTTAATGCAACTGTAACACGTTTGTTTATCGAGTGTATTGTGTATAGATTTCGTGCCGTTTCAAAGTGATTGAGTATTTTGGTTCTTGACACGGCAGTTTTTTATGCATTACTATATCTGATTCGTCCTGCAGAGGGAGAACTAGGTTATCACATTGTTTCTGGTTTGTGTAGTGCGAATGAAAATGAAAAGCGTAAATAATTCCCAAGCTATAGACTTTCGCCACCTTTCTGACGAGGAGAAGCATGCTGTAAAGAGGTTAGGCCGACTATCACCATCTTTAAATCCTGTGCGCAATACTGACACTGGAAACTGACAGTTTAAGAGAGCATTTAAACTGGATATTTACAAAACCAGTCATTGATTATGAGTCTGTGAGGTTAAAATTTCATTATTCTACTTCACATTTGGATTGTTTTGGCAGGGAACCCACATGTAGCTATGGATATAAGTCATTTGAGCAGCAAAGGGAAGAAGAATGACTATTCAGCTGTTATTTCAGACTGGCATTTGTTGGAACTGAACAACAGTTTATCAGTTGGGTAGTGCGCGTAAATGGAAAATTGGGGATACATCAAAGAAGTTCGGCATAATAAGTAGATGTCAAATATTTTAATAAATTGCATTCCTTTCAGTGGTTCCTCTTAATTGGTTTTAAGGGGTCATAATCAAACTAAATCGTCATCAAACACTTGTGTTTTCAGGGGACTGATTAATTTTTAGTGCTGAGCTGAATGCAGCACTAAAAAATCACTTTGATAGGCACTCATTTCAAAGGAACATCCAAAAGAATATTAAATGAACTTTTGAAAATTATATTGGAAGTATTTCAAGCAGAACTTTCAAAGTAAATAAGGGAATCAGGATTTTTGTCCGTTATAGCAGATGAAAGCAGTGATATATCAAATGAATTTCAGATGGTTGTTGTGTTCTATTACATGTTGTTGTTGTTGTGGTCTTCAGTCCTGAGACTGGTTTGAAGCAGCTCTCCATGCTACTCTATCCTGTGCAAGCTTCTTCATCTCCCAGTACCTATTGCAACCTACATCCTTCTGAATCTGCTTAGTGTATTCATCTCTTGGTCTCCCCCTATGATTTTTATCCTCCACGCTGCCCTCCAATACTAAATTGGTGATCCCTTGATGCCTCAGAACATGTCCTACCAACCGATCCCTTCTTCTGGTCAAGTTGTGCCACAAACTTCTCTTCTCCCCAATCCTATTCAATACTTCCTCATTAGTTATGTGATCTACCCATCTAATCTTCAGCATTCTTCTGTAGCACCACATTTCAAAAGCTTCTATTCTCTTCTTGTCCAAACTATTTACCGTCCATGTTTCACTTCCATACATGGCTACACTCCATACAAATACTTTCAGAAATAACTTCCTGACACTTAAATCTATACTCGATGTTAACAAATTTCTCTTCTTCAGAAACGCTTTCCTTGCCATTGCCAGTCTACATTTTATATCCTCTCTACTTCGTCCATCATCAGTTATTTTGCTCCCCAAATAGCAAAACTCCTTTACTACTTTAAGTGTCTCATTTCCTAATCTAATACCCTCAGCATCACCCGACTTAACTCGACTACATTCCATTATCCTCGTTTTGCTTTTGTTGATGTTCATCTTATATCCTCCCTTCAAGACACCATCCATTCCGTTCAACTGCTCATCCAAGTCCTTTGCTGTCTCTGCCAGAATTACAATGTCATCGGCGAACCTCAAAGTTTTTATTTCTTCTCCATGGATTTTAATACCTACTCCAAATTTTTCTTTTGTTTCCTTTACTGCTTGCTCAATATAGAGATTGAATAACATCGGGGAGAGGCTACAACCCTGTCTTACTCCCTTCCCAACCATTGCTTCCCTTTCATGTCCCTCAACTCTTATAACTGCCATCTGGTTTCTGTACAAGTTGTAAATAGCCTTTCGCTCCCTGTATTTTACCCCTGCCACCTTTAGAATTTGAAAGAGAGTATGCCAGTCAACATTGTCAAAAGCTTTCTCTAAGTCTACAAATGCTAGAAACGTAGGTTTGCCTTTCCTTAATCTTTCTTCTAAGATAAGTTGTAAGGTCAGTATTGCCTCACGTGTTCCCGTATTTCTACGGAATCCAAACTGATCTTCCCCGAGGTCGGCTTCTACTAGTTTTTCCATTCGTCTGTAAAGAATTCGTGTTAGTACTTTGCAGCTGTGGCTTATTAAACTGATTGTTCGGTAATTTTCACATCTGTCAACACCTGCTTTCTTTGGGATTGGAATTATTATATTCTTCTTGAAGTCTGAGGGTATTTCGCCTGTTTCATACATCTTGCTCACCAGATGGTAGAGTTTTGTCAGGACTGGCTCTCCCAAGGCCGTCAGTAGTTCCAATGGAATGTTGTCTACTCCGGGGGCCTTGTTTCGACTCAGGTCCTTCAGTGCTCTGTCAAACTCTTCACGCAGTATCGTATCTCCCATTTCATCTTCATCTACATCCTCTTCCATTTCCATAATATTGTTCTCAAGTGCATCGCCCTTGTATAGACCCTCTATATGCTCCTTCCACCTTTCTGCTTTCCCTTCTTTGCTTAGAACTGGGTTTCCATCTGAGCTCTTGATGTTCATACATGTGGTTCTCTTATCTCCAAAGGTCTCTTTAATTTTCCTGTAGGCAGTATCTATCTTACCCCTAGTGAGATAAGCCACTACATCCTTACATTTGTCCTCTGGCCATCCCTGCTTAGCCATTTTGCACTTCCTGTCGATCTCATTTTTGAGACGTTTGTATTCCTTTTTGCCTGCTTCATTTACTGCATTTTTATATTTTCTCCTTTCATCAATTAAATTCAATATTTCTTCTGTTACCCAAGGATTTCTACTAACCCTCTTCTTTTTACCTACTTGATCGTCTGCTGCCTTCACTACTTCATCCCTCAGAGCTACCCATTCTTCTTCTACTGTATTTCTTTCCCCCATTCCTATCAATTGTTCCCTTATGCTCTCCCTGAAACTCTGTACAACCTCTGGTTCTTTCAGTTTATCCAGGTCCCATCTCCTTAAATTCCCACCTTTTTGCAGTTTCTTCAGTTTTAATCTATTAACCAATAGATTGTGGTCAGAGTCCACATCTGCCCCTGGAAAAGTCTTACAATTTAAAACCTGGTTCCTAAATCTCTGTCTTACCATTATATAATCTATCTGATACCTTTTAGTATCTCCAGGCTTCTTCCATGTATACAACCTTCTTTTATGATTCTTGAACCAAGTGTTAGCTATGATTAAGTTGTGCTCTGTGCAAAATTCTATCAGGCGGCTTCCTCTTTCATTTCTTAGCCCCAATCCCTATTCACCTACTACGTTTCCTTCTCTCCCTTTTCCTACACTCGAATTCCAGTCACCCATGACTATTAAATTTTCGTCTCCCTTCACTATCTGAATAATTTCTTTTATTTCATCATACATTTCTTCAATTTCTTCGTCATCTGCAGAGCTAGTTGGCATATAAACTTGTACTACTGTAGTAGGTGTGGGCTTCGTATCTATCTTGGCCACAATAATGCGTTCACTATGCTGTTTGTAGTGGCTTACCCGCATTCCTATTTTCCTATTCATTATTAAACCTACTCCTGCATTACCCCTATTGGACTTTGTGTTTATAACCCTGTAGTTACCTGACCAGAAGTCTTGTTCCTCCTGCCACCGAACTTCACTAATTCCCACTATATCTAACTTTAACCTATCCATTTCCCTTTTTAAATTTTCTAACCTACCTGCCCGATTAAGGGGTCTGACATTCCACGCTCCGATCCGTAGAACACCAGTTTTCTTTCTCCTGATAACGACATCCTCTTGAGTAGTCCCCGCCCGGAGATCCGAATGGGGGACTATTTTACCTCCGGAATATTTTACCCAAGAGGACACCATCATCATTTAATCATACAGTAAAGCTGCATGCCCTCGGGAAAAATTACGGCCGTAGTTTCCCCTTGCTTTCAGCCGTTCGCAGTACCAGCACAGCAAAGCCGTTTTGGTTATTGTTACAAGGCCAGATCAGTCAATCATCCAGACTGTTGCCCTTGCAACTACTGAAAAGGCTGCTGCCCCTCTTCAGGAACCACACGTTTGTCTGGCCTCTCAACAGATACCCCTCCGTTGTGGTTGTACCTACAGTGCGGCTACCTGTATCGCTGAGGCACGCAAGCCTCCCCACCAACAGCAAGGTCCATGGTTCATGGACAGCATATTTTGTTTGAGTATTTGCATTTTTCTCAAAATAGCTCACAGTGGACAGTAATCCTTCATGAGGTGGTAGCAAAGCGTTTGTCTCGGTCTCGTTCTACTAGATGGAATTTTCAATCTCGATCTGTAAACACAGTTCATGACTGCAAGAAAGACATTATTGAGCATATGAATCGCATATTAGAGGTGGCTTTATAAGGAATGAAACTACAATTTTCCAGATCTTAGTCATAAAAAAATTCTTTCCAGTGATAGCTTTGATTATTGGTTATTATTCTTCAGCCAAGTTATGCTATTAATCGAAGTTCCCTTTTTTCATGTACAACATGGAGACACTAATGTACGCTCTGCCCATCAGGTCATTTCAGCATTTCAAATAGATGATATCAGGATCAGAAAGAAATTGACATAAATAGTGAATCTTGAAGTGATTGCTCTCTGAACAAAAAGGAAGGTGGACAAGACTGAATGGAAAAAAGAAGCAATGGAATGTGCGATATGATAGTTTATGAGACAGGTCATGTTGTAGCTATATCACGGTTTCTTCCAGAGAAATTCTGCCTGTTCAGTTATGTTACTTGAAGATATCTTAAAGGAAATGTAGTAAGTGTGTACGTTTTTGGATCAGCTGAAACTACGCCTTGAACAGGCGCTGCTCATGGTTTCCATGCTCGGGAAGGCTGCAGAACTAACCCAGGCCTTGGGCTATGCTACAGATCAGTCTGTCACCAGACCCAAAACATCAGGAGGGGGTCGGGACAATATCACATAATGCACCTTCTTTTCATTTCATAAGCAACTACAAATTATCATCAAAAGCCAATTCCAAGATAAGATCTATAGGAAGGGAATTTATCCACCAATGTTACGTTTCCCAGCAGTTCACCACAACAAATCGTACCAAAAGATGCGTTTCAGAGAGATCTTCAATGCTACGTGGGTTAGCTTTGCTGCATGCTTAATGTTTTTTTGTATTTTCATTTCTAAACTTCAGACTCCAACGTTTTGTGCGCTCAAATCACGGCGTTTTGAGTTCGGCTGACGAAACAGTTATGTTACCATGATATCACAGATCTTCTGCTGTGGCTAGCTGATACGAGCAACTGAAGCAACCGTCACGGTTATTTACATACTGATTTGTCGTATGTATACTTGTGTATTAGAAAAATATGCATTTTAATTGTTATAGCACTTATAACTACACAGCTGCATTGTTCATTACTCTGTTAAATTTGGGTGTATACCTCTGCCTGGATTTACACTGTTTTGGTTCTTGATTCATGTTTACATTGGGTCTGGGCACACAAAGTTGTGATATGCTACTGTTATTAGCAATAAAGCAAAACTTGCTAGTAACACATATTACCCACAGTCAGCTAGGAAGGAAACTAAAGTAACAGGAGACATTTCACCCGATTTTTTCTCCTTAACTCTCGTTAAGTTGTGAGATTCATGTTACTGTACTCTAGTGCACTCTGGCCAGAGATTTGTAAACTAACTCCAACAGTGGATAGAACAGCCTATGGCAGAAAAAATCTCTCTAAAAACTATCAAAAGAGTAGCACTAAACATCTTTTAATGAAGCATCAAAGCATAACAGAGATATAGACAGACAGGGATTCGAAAGCGAAGTTTCACCAACTTCGTTTATTTCTTTTTCATGTAAAAAAAAATACCGCGAAAATTGTGTGCGGGTTTTGGTAGGACATCCTTTGGCTGAAACACTAGAGCCTTTAGGACACCCATAAGACCTGTTCTGATGAAGCCAGGCCCAAAACCTCTGCTATACAGAGCTAAATGGCATTTCTAGGCGCAGCCTTAAAACTGGCTACTACCTGTTCGAAAAATATCGCGTGATATCACATATCATCTGCCATTATTTAAATCCGCGTGGGAAATATGCGAAATGCGTTCTGATAATTCGAATTTTGTAATACATTATTGAGAAAATTATTTTAATATATATTTTGCGGTGGCTCCACCTCAGAGCTTTTGGAATTCTACTAAATGAAAAGTAAAATGAACCTAAATATTTCACACGCACACACGTGCCACTTTCTTAGTCTCTATAATAAATTTTTTTTTTGTCCGAAAATGCACACGATATTATCGACTATGTAAAAAAATCATTTCACTTCTTAGTTAATTATACTCTTTCTTACCTATTTCATTGTTTGAAGTGAAGATTGGTAGACTTGTGGCATGCTGAAAAACGTTTAATTTAGGTTCCTATAATCTCAGGGAAATTGCTAACTGTCTTCTCGCCTCGCGAGAAAACTCAGAATAGTTCAATTTAATTTCGTGGGTATCATGTTGGCAATGTAATAAAAAATGTTGTAAAGCAAAATCTGTAACATTTATAAATTGGGGACTAATGATTGTCAATAAGAAATGAAAGCAAAAATGCCAAATTAAACAATTTTTTTAGGAAAGAAGCTTTTTATACAGACGTCTGACATCTCGTGCATTAATCTCACAGTTTTGGACATAACAAAGAATTTTTGCCGTTTTCCAGAGACATACATAAAAATTACAATAATCTTAGCCCAACTCTGGTGCAAAAGAAAAAAGTATTCCCAGTAAAGTCTTATCAGTAATCGTAATTGGCAATAATAATGGCACAATTAAACAAATTCCTAACAGGAATACAATTTCAGTTCATTTGAACAAAATGGAAGGAAATAAGAGTCTGATTGAGTAAGATGCTGTCAGAAAAGCGCGTGACGAAAGAAGAGAAAGAAAAGACGAGCACGCATTCTTATATAGAACAAAATACAGATGATAATACTATGCCACTCTAATTTTCTTGGGCATACACATTTGCTGACTTGCAGAGCAGTTCATTGACTCAGTGGTTAAATTATATCTTCAACTCTTGATATTTTGACAGGAAAGGAAAATAGTATGTTATTACGTTGCGGGCAGGGCAACCCGAATGGGAAATTAAAAACTATTTACAATATTTTGAAATTACTGTCCAATTTAGGCAACAACAGATCCTCTGATTAGTCATAGACAGGTAAGAGTTATTTAAATTGATCATAGAGTTTACATTCCCTTTACAATGTTCATGGTTTAGCTACCAGTGACTTTCTATCAGTGAGTTGTGCACCCTCACATTTGGATTATGGTTTTGTTAAATTTCGATGGGTTCACCCATTTGACAGTGGAGGGTCCAGGAAAAACAAAACCATTTAAAAAAACCGCCCCCGTGAGCCTACGGTTGCGCATGTCTATTATTATATATTACAATCAGGTCTTTATGATATTTTGAAATAGTAGTTATATATATTATTGAGTTTTTAGTAAAATTCCTTTTACATTGGCATTCACTGCCTGTTAGGTTGCACTATTTGGAAGTTATGCTTTTATAGAATATTACCATGTAGTAGATATTTAAAGTCAGCTCATTGAACAGGCGTTCAACTATGCTGATATCTTATATTTCAACTCAAATCTCAATTGAATACATGTTCACAGAACAATAAATATACTTCTTTTGCTATTAACGTCATATTGGTACAGAAAAGGATATTACTCGGGATTATGATTACACAACACATCATAAATTGTAACAGGAATAATCTGAAATATTTTACAATACAGTTGCATTAAAATTTGTGTTACTGTGAATTAATCAGATTTCAATCGAAGTATACTTCAGAACGTTACTGTGCGTGTAGTGTATGTTTTGCGGTTATGTTTCATACTAGCTTTCTATTTAAATCTTCACATGGTGGAATGACGAATGACTTGATTGAAGTGTGGGTTGAGGGAACGAAAAAAAAAAAATTCGTTGGAATGGAACAGCGGATGGCAGGGATTGCTAGGTAAAGTTCTCGTACTCCTGTGTGTAAGTATTAGGTCCGGATGGATCTGCAGTGGTTCACCGACGGCTGTGGCTGTAACTTTTATCCTTCCTTCCTTTCGGACACGAGCACTTGTATTTCTCTGGAACGCGACCCGTTACGGAATGGTGGCAGCTCGTTCCTGGTGGTCATGAAAAAAATTCAAGTACATGTTATAATAGATGTATTTGTAGACGCTATCTTATGGTCCTGCAAGGTAAGTTGTGTTGTAAGACAGGTACTGAGTCTTGAATTTTGCTGATCATCCATAACATTTCACAGAGTGCAGAGCATGATTGATAGCCATTTCGCGCAAAGTCTCTCTACAGATGGTTTGGCAAACATTAGTTGGCTCTGCACAGCACTGCATAAACCTTTTCAGCAATATTTCTGATGATGCTAGTGGCGGCTGGCGAGGAAATGTTAATGCCAAAGCAAGAACATTGACTGAATGTTCCGACTACACACGCAAAACATAGTGTTTAAGAAGTTGATCAAATTTACAGTTCCCGAGTGGATACTGTCCTATTCACCACACGGTTTTGTGGCAGTAAAGCACAAAATTCAGAGATCACTTTATGTCTGGTAGCAGTTTATGGACACTGAATGAAGCACTTCACACAGATCGCATGGGGAATTTCACCAATTGTCATGGCCACACAAAACTTGATGTGCTACCACTGTTCATTAAATAGGATTATTTTTATACAAAGTTCGTTGTGACAACTTTTGCTTTTATATATTGTCCAGTAAACTGCAACACTGTTCAGTGTAAAATACCATGACGCTTTATTTTAAAAGTCTCCTTCAACATTTTCATTTTGGGTAATTTTTATAGTTATAATATCTAAGTATTCTTTGAAACACAAATCCATGAGAGTTCACTACTGTGTACATAGCTATACTCGCCTTGTAGGTTCATATACAAGATTTACAATAACAGTCACTGATCAGAAGATCATCATTGCTGTCCATAAAGAATTACAAAGAAATTAGAAATATATGTTAGTCAAAATTCAGCTATTTGTAACCATTTGTATGTTCACAGGAAAGAAAGCATAACGTCCTTTCTCATTCGAATGATATTCGTTGCTCAGTCAAGTAGAGAAAATCTCGCAATTTTACTTCCTACTTAGGAAATTAAAATTGCAACGAAAATTAGCCAAAAGGCTACCACATATACATAAGAAGGATGTATAATCTAATGATTTAAGCAAGGTAACACCTTTGATTATCTAGAGACTGACTATCTTAGTGTTCTATATACACACTACAAATAACACATTAGCACAAAAATCGAAATTATTTCATAAATAATGAAAAAATTAAATTTACTATTCATCAAGTGATTCAAAGGTTGAATTTACTCATTGACTTTGCAAAGAAAGTTTAAAAGGATTCTTTAACTTTATTCCTGTCATGACTAATTATTCATATCCATTAAAGGAATAACATTTGAAAGAGTTCTTTTTGAGAAAGTTATCTTTGATTATTGACTGAAGTTATTTACTTAACTAATTCAAAAGGAAAAAAACTTATGAGGTAAATACTGAAAGAAAGAGATTCACATTAGTTATGCATACATCACGAAATCTATGTACAAGTTAGATACACAGTACAGTTGTTTACATAGAAATACTGGTATACGTGTAACAAATGTCATTACTTCAAGTGGGTAAGTATCACTTCGTCTACTAACATTTGATCATTCATAATACTTTTTTAAATTGTTTGTAAAGTCCCTTGACTTTGTCACTGAACGGTATCTTCAATAGATAGCTTCGTTTTTTACTCCACAGCACGGCATATGATGTCCTACAAAAAGGTTCGTGTGGGACAACCTCCATTTTATACACAAAGTTCTTTATGATGCCAGGTTAACTATCAAATATATGCATATAATCTTCAATGAGCTATGCGAGTTCTTCCTTCCATGTTTGGTTCAGATGGGTCAACTCTGATCCTTTTGCTACAATTGATGCTGAATTGTTAGGTACTGCTTCATCATTAATTTTCGAGTACAGAGATTCTGAGATTTCGAAATCCTTAGAAATGTGGAGTATTCTTGGGCCTACCAATATAACAATAACATTACAACAGTATCGGTTATGTGCATTTGGAGTCCTGATTAACTGTAGCGTAATTCTTTTGCCTTTGTTTATAACCATGCATTCTCCTGCAGGTAGATCAATCTTCGCATTTCTACCGCATAGAAATTTCCTTCCCAGGATGAAAGGAAACGATAAATTTTTAATTATTAAGAAGTGGCACATAAGTTGCTCGAATTCTACATAGAGATCGGCCTGCACCTGTCGCTTGGTAATTTTGCAGGGGCAATACTGGTAATCTCTTTATGTGGTTAATTTGGTCGAACATGGTCTATTTATGACACTTGTATTGGCACCAGTATCAATGGTTGCTTCCACACTAATACCGTTTATAGTGACCATAATTGCCGCTTGCACCATCTATTCAACGTCATGTTTCCAGACATTAAGTTCTTCTAACAATCTGTCCCTAATGTCGGCACTGTTGTTGTATCATAGTGCTTTCAGGTTGATTGTGGTGTTGCCTCTACTTATAGATCCGACCATGCTTGGGAGGCCGTTCAGAATGGTCGGCTCTAGTTTCACTGTTGCTACTGACCAGATTGTTCTACTACTTCACATACTCGCACTGTAGTAGGACGATTACTGTCAAAGTGACTGACCGTTTGGTTTGGAATGACGGTACCGCTAGCATTACTTTCGGCGTCTGGTTACCAAACCATAGAATTGGTTGCTGGTTTGACCATTGATTGCCATTATTACTACTCATATATTGATTCTTGTTCCGATTATTTGTGTTTGGCTGATTCAGAGGACTGTTGTTGTTAGCCCGTTGATTGCCATTCGGCTTTTTTCACGGTGTCCTTTTATCGTGGTAAGCGTCATGGAAATTATTTCCATCTCCGAATTTGCGCTTATGGCTTGTGCTGTTTCCCGAGCTACCATTGCCATAATTCCATTTATTGGCTACATAACCGGTATTCGCGTCATTCGAAGCATGGTTCTGATTATATTTTGTAACCAGGCACATTCACTTTGTCATATTGGCCTTTTCTGTGTTGGTTACGTTTATTCTGTTCATTACTGTTAAGATTATCAATAATGTGACAGCCGTTGCAGTTATTCATGAACGCTTGGTAGGACTTTGCGTCTTCTTGAATTAGATCTAAGGAGTCGATCACCGAAAGGAAATGCTCCAAATCTTCGTCTGGTACATTTATTATTTTTTCGCTAAGTTGGATCGGTAATTTTGTCTTTAATATTCGTAGGACACTTTGTGTGAGATAGGCTAAGACCATTATCTCGTTTAAGCAATGTATAGTCTAAAAATATTTGTGCAGGGACCAATATTTTGCCAGGAAAGCTTTCTCGAATTCAGCAAGATTACTGCATAATTCAGCAGTTTCGGTAGCCCATAGGGCTGAGTAACCAATGATGTGTGACATCACGAACAAAATTTTTTGATATTCTCACCAGTATCTGGGTAAGATATTTTTGAAAGTGTGTATAAATACCATTGGATGGATGTAGTTCTTGTCCTAGTAAAATTTTTGAATATGGCGATGCGTGAGAAAAATTTGCTCAATCTTTGCTGAACTCACTACACGTTCATCTTTGTGATTACATTTTCCTGGCGACAAGGTCGGTGTTTGGAACATCTTTTCATTGCCAAATGTCGTTTTTCTTGCATTGTCATAGGAAAATTCATTTCCATTCTGCTGTCCGTCAAAGTGGCTTTCTCCAGTTTATGGACATGAGCGTTTATTTCCCATGCCCACATAGGCACTTCTTCATTTGGTTCTTTTTGTATGCCTCGCGGATTGTGCGTGGCGTCTGAATTCGCTTGCACGGCAGAACGTATTTCTTTCCGTACACCTTGCACAACGTTGTCGACAGTAACACTGATCGTTGTATCAAGTTCTGTTTCTTTAGTGGTTATCCAATTGCATATTCCAATACTTATTTGCCTCTTGTGAGATTCTAGCTGTTCGTCTAAGATCTTTTGATTATTTATTTTGAGGTTTGTAACATTAGACGCTAATTCTTCCACATCCTATTTAATTATGGAATGCGAAGTTTTTAATTTTTCAACCTCACTATCCAGTTTATTGACTTGGTCCAAAATTGATGCATAAGCTTGCTTCATATTCATTAACTCGGACCTGTTGTTTGCTATTTCAGTTTTTATTTCATTTTTAATTCTTTGTCTCTTTGTTCCTGTTTCTTTTCCCGCTGTTCGCGAAGTTCCAACTTTTTCAGGAAAACACTAAGCAGGTCAAGCGCAATACTGTCTTCTGTCGTCCCATTAAACTGATCCGTACCCGATGTAGTTTCATTAATTGCAGTGGTCGGATGACCATTTTCGTTATTTTGTCCGATCTCCGAACTCGCGACAGCCATGTTCAAGTCCGGAGTTTGATTTTCTACCTCATTTACAGTGAAATCTATAAGTGATTCATTTAGATTTACTGCTTCACTTTCGATATGTGATGGTGAAGCCATGATTTCAATTGGTGAATTTTCCTTTAAACTGGCTTTGACCATAATATGAAATTTTGAAAAATTGGGAAGAATTCGTTACACGAATGTTAATATTTAACTGTAACATACATATATAAATAACAGTAAATAATGTTAATACGATAAATAATTTTCCTGGCTACGAAGATCTTTTATCATTGAGCTGTCAAATCGGCCATTTTGTGTTCTCTATCTTCACACGCAAAAACAATCTTATGCGGATTTTTGCAAAATTACGTTTTTCTTAACACATCCATTCAAAATCACTGAGATAAACTACTACGATTTTACTTCTGTAGAGAATCAAAGGAAAAAATGCTATAGAAGAAAACTACGTCTTGACAGAGCAGAAAAATTCATTTGAGTGAGTTTTTACCTTACAGATGTACAATTTGCCGTAAACTGGATTGCTTCACCTTTTCCACATCGTGGTACAGTACATTGGATCGTTATATGGAATAGAAATACCAATTTTATATTAGAAATTGGAATTTAAATTCTTTGTAAAGTTATTCTTACATTGTAGCCACTCGTTTTGAGCGCCAAATAAAACAATAATAATTTATAATAATTAAATAATTAATTAATTAAAAGGAAATCTACTAAATGAAAAGTAAAATGAACCTAAATATTTCACACACACACACGCCACTTTCTTAGTCTCTATAAAAAAAATTGTTTTTTGTCCAAAAATGCACGCGATATTAACAACTACATAAAAACATCACTTCACTCCTTAGTTAATTCTACTCTTTTATACCTTTTTTATTGTTTGAAGTGAAGGTCGATAGACTCGTGGCATGCTGAAAAAAGTTTAGTTTGGGTTTCTATAATCTCAGGGAAATTACTAATTGTCTTCTCCCCTCGTGAGAAAATTCGGAATAGTTTTATTTCGTAGGTATCACGTTGGCAACGTAAGAAAATATGTAGTAGAACAAAATCTGTAACATCTATAAATTGGGGATTGATGATTGTTACTGTCCCAAATTAAACATTTATTTTCTAACAAAGCTTTTTTTACAGACGTCTGACTTCTCGTACATTAATCTCACAGTTTTGGAAAAAACAAAGAATTTTTGACGTATTTCAGCGAAATACATAAAAACTATAACAATCTTAGCCCAACTCTGGAGCGAAAGAAAATAGTATTCCTAGTAAAGTCTTTTCAGTTATCGCAATTGGTGATAATAATGGCAAAATTAAGCAAATTCCTAACAAGAATAAAATTTCAGTTCATTTGAACAAAATGGAAGGAAACAAGTCTGATAAGTAAGATGCTGTCAGAAAGGCGTGCGACTAAAGAAGAGAGAGAAAAGACGAGCGTATATTCTTATATAGAACAAAATACACATGATAATGCTACACCGCTCTCATTATCCTGGGCATACATATTCGCTGACTTGTGGTTCAGTTCATTGACACAGTGGTTATATTATATCTGTAACTCTTGATATTTAGATAGGAAAGGAAAATTATATGTTATTACATTGCAGGCAGGGCACAATGTTACACGTGCCTGGTCTTGAGTTATCTTCTATCTACCTCCTGTAAGAATTTAGATCACTGTCTGGTGCCATTAGCCTTCGCTGAGTACCATAAACTGTTGAAGCTAATTCTCACAATTCTCATAACACCAGTATAAGTGAAAAGGTGCTTTCTAACTTTGAAAATAATAAAATCATTCTTAGGTAATTCTATAAGTCAGGAATGATTGTTATTCTTGGTGATGCTTTGCATTGAAAGAGATCTCGTTTTGGAGATAGCAGAATTCAGTCAACAGGTATCTGATGGCAAATTTTCAAAATAAGGAAGGTAAGGATTAGTGTATAATTTCTCTTATTTCCAGTCTTTAAGCGATGAATGCATTTCAGTTCTGATAGGAATGTAGTTCATCATGTAACAATAATAGTTTTTCTTGGTAGTCGGTTAATTGTAGCATTTGCTTTGCCTCAGATATTTTTCTGTCGTAGGTATATATCTAACTTTTCATGGGATTGTGGAATTAACGAAAATAATTTTGTGATCTTCATACACCATTAATTCTAGGAGTGTTTACATCATATCTCACGTGAGCCAGCCAGGTGCAGAGATAAAGAATTTTCCCCCTTGTAAGCATCTCATATAAGAATACAACGCTGAAACTACGGTACTACTACTGCAGAATTTTTAGAATTTACAAGGTAGAATGTTGTAGCCGCTAAGATTACAAAATACGGGGTGAATCACCTAACGTTACCACTGGAATCACCTCCCAACCAACAGCAAACACTGAATAACCAATCCTGCAGACCGAAAATGAGGAGAGGGCCTGTTGTAACTGGTTAATAAAACCATTGAGAAATGCACAGAAGTCTGATTTTCAACACATACTTACGTGTTTTTCTTAAATGGAAATATGTTATTATCTTTAGCACAACTGAAAATAGAAACAAATACTTAATCAATGCCATTTGTTACATTGTAAAATGTTACATACGTCCAGAGTAATCTGTAACGTAAAGTTGACTCTTGAAACCTCTGACGTTCAGTTGCATGTCGTAACAAACAAGATCTGTTGAGATATGTTTACGAAGACTACGATATTTACGAGTTTGGCTGTCTCTGTATCTGCAATTAGTCTTTGTACACAGAATAACTGTAGTACACTGTGTTACCGGACGCCTGTGATAGTGTACTGTACACAAGTAAGAACAGAAGTATGCACAGTAGGAACGTGAGAAGGTTGCAGGTACAACAGTGTGTACACTGTTGTAAGAACTGTGAAAATGGTTTATTCTAACTCTGAAAACGGAGAGACGATACTCATCTATATGAGCATAGGCAAAATGCAGCTGCGGCCTGCAGTTTGTATGCAGAAAGGTACCTGGACAGAGATTTTAAAAAATGGTTCAAATGGCTCTGGGCACTATGGGACTTAACTTCAGAGGTCGTCAGTCCCCTAGAACTTAGAACTACTTACACCTAACTAACCTATGGACGTCACACACATCTATTCCCGAGGCAAGATTCGAACCTGCGAGCGTAGCGGTCGCGAGGTTCCAGATTCTAGCGCCTAGAACCGCTCGGCCACCCATTTGAAAACATCTACAAACTATTATATGCAACAGATATGGTCGTAGCAGGCAATTGGGTCCCTAACCAACCCATCACAGGATAAGCAGGTTCTGTTGGTGTGTTACCTGCTGTTCCCGTGAAACCGTGCATGAGTTCACGTGACATCGCTAAAGACAATGCAATGAGTCAAAGTAGTGTAATGCACATACTTCATTGTCACAAATTTCACCCATATAATGTGTCGCTGCATCAGCAATTACACGGAGTTGACAAATAATCGAGTGAATTTCCGTCAATGGGCATTAACCGAGAATGCGATGCAGTTATACCTGTTTACCAATAAAGCAGGTTTACAAACCACGGTGCAGTAAATTTACGAAAAATGCATTAGTGGTCCATGGACAATCCCTGTTGGCTTCGACAGATAGAGCGACAGCGAACGCAGAAAAATTGGCGACAATCTCATTGTTCCTCACTTCATTGAAGGTACCCAAAGAGCTGCAAAATACATCGAATTTCTATAAAATGACCTGCCAACATTGCTAGAAAATGTCCCACTGGAAATGCGTAGACATATGTGGTATCAACATGATGGTGCTCCTGCACATTCTGCAATGAACACTATGCTGACTCCTGACAGAATGTTCGACAGGCGTTTCATAGGACGTGGCGGAGGTACAAGTTGGACAGCCTATTCTCCTGATCTTACACCTTTAGACTTCTTTCTGTGGGGTATGTTCAAGGAGAATGTATACCATGATGTGCTTACAACCCCAGATAATATGAAACATCGTATTGAGGCAGCCTGTGGCAACATTACACCAGATGTACTGCGTCGTGTAAGATATTCATTGCGTGGTAGATTGCAAAGGTGTGCAGCAAATAATGGGCATCACTTTGAACATATATTGACCTGAAATGTCAGGACACAATCTTCTAAATTCTGTAATTGAAAACGAAAAACAAATTTATAAGTTTAACTAAAGTCTCATGTTAATGTACATTTTCTTCTAAAAATCAGTGCTGTACAGTATTCCTCAGAGAAAAAGACTAATAAAAATGTTATCATGTGGATGTACAGTGCTGCTCAAGTCTCTTCTTTACCTATGTCACATCACTGTTCTTTTAGTATCCCTAATTAATACAGTTCTCTCTGATACACATGATTGAACTGCTGAGGAGTCACTCAAGCATCAACTTTACGTTACAGATTACTCTGGATGCAATTAACATTTTACAGTGTGAGAAATGGCTTTGATTAAATATTTATTACATTTTCAGTTGTGCTAAAAATAATAACAGGTTTCCCTTCAAAAAAATTTAAGTATGTGTTGAAAATCATACTTCCATACAATTCTCAGTGGTTGCATTACCCAATTAGACCCCCTCTCCTCACCTTCAGTCTGCAGAATAGGTTATTCCGTGATTGTTGCGGTTTGGGAAGTGGTTCCAGTGGCAATGTTAGGTAACTCTCCCTGTATACTCATTTACATCCACTTCCATATGCAGCGAATCACTATGGAAGGAATGGCACTTAATGGCAAGAGGCAACATCAATCAAACCAGAATTACATACTCGTTTCATGACAAGATGTAATAAAGTTGAATATCAATTCTGTCAAAAGCTGCTTACATTGAGTTTTTCATTAAATGTGAGAAAGTACAGAAAATCAATGTAAAGAAAATTAACTAGAATAAAAGCTATATATTTATGTGCATGTATTTTGATTGTTTTATTTATTCATTCATTCATTCAGAGATAATTTTTTTTGTATGGATGTCGTCATTACACATATACACTGATGGAAAAAATCGCAGTACCAAAAAAATAATTAATGTAGAGTAATGAAATTACAGAAATACATTTGTTTAGGTAATGCATTTAAGTTATTAAGATTGTAAGATCACAGGGGGATCTAAGTGCAAGACAGTCCATTGTAAATGTGAAATGCTGATACATTAATAATTTGAGTAACCACCACAATGTTGAATGCAGGCATACAAACATGCATGCACTGTGTTGTGCAAATGTTGGATGTCAGTTTGTGGGATAGGGTTCCATGTTTGTTCCAATTGATTGGTCAATATAGGGATGGTTAATGCTGTTTGGGAATGATGCTGGAGTTAGTGTCTGATGATGTCCAATATGTCCTTCAATGGAAACAGATCTGGTGATCAAGCAAGCCAAGGTAACATGTCAACTCCCTGTAGAGCGTGTTGGGTTACTATAGCGGCATAAGGAGGCGCATTATTCTATTGGTAAACATCCTGTGGAATGTTGTTCATGAATGGCAGCGCAATGGGTCGAATCACCAGACTCATGTACAAATTTTCAATCAGAATGTGTGGGGTAACCACGAGAGTCCCCCTGCTGTCATACAAAATTGCACCCCAGACCATAACTCCCCATACAGGTCCAGACTGTCTAGTGCACAGACAAGTTGGTTGCATGAACTCAACTGGCCTTCTTCTAATCAACACACGCCTATCACTGGCACTGAGGTAGAACTAGCTTTGTCAGGAAAAACAACAGGCCTCCACCCTACCCTCCAATGAGCAAGTTGGTTGCATGAACTCAACTGGCCTTCTTCTAATCAACACACGCCTATCACTGGCACTGAGGTAGAACTAGCTTTGTCAGGAAAAACAACAGGCCTCCACCCTACCCTCCAATGAGCAAGTTGGTTGCATGAACTCAACTGGCCTTCTTCTAATCAACACACGCCTATCACTGGCACTGAGGTAGAACTAGCTTTGTCAGGAAAAACAACAGGCCTCCACCCTACCCTCCAATGAGCTCTCTCTTGACAATAGCAAATAGCAATGGTTTGGAATATGTAGAATTCATGCAACAGAGTATCTGGCTCTGAGCTGGCCTTGAAGTAGACGATTTATAACAGTTCGTTGTGTTGCTATGGTGCCAACTGCTGCTCGAATCGGAGCCGCTGATGCAGTACGATGCACCAAACAGGATGGTCTTCTCTGTTGGTAGTGCCACATTGCCGTCTGGAGCATAGTCTTCTTGGAACCATACTTGTCACACCACCACTGCCAGCAATTGTACTGTGGCTACATTTCTGCCAATATCACAGAACTAACTTCAAGCTCCTCATAGCCCTATTACACGACGTTATTGAAACTCAGTCAGGTGTTGATAATGACATTTTTATCGCCTTAAAGGCATTCACGACTAACATCAACACGCCACATACAGTCTCAACGGTAACTAACGTTCACAACCGTTATAATGCGTATTTAAAGCAAATCTGATTTGCACCCTCATAGTCGCACTACTGGAGCCACTCTTACAGGATTGGAGCGAAATATGAAAATATATCATCTTTCAGATGTAGAAACATGCCTACCAAATATCATTTATGTCGCACAGCTCCTTTTTGTTGCGATTTTTTCCCATCTTTGTTTACAGATATCCATCATTCATAAGAGCGATACATAAGGTGATGGAAAAAACAGGATATACAAAAGAAATTCATTGTAGGGGCAGATATCACATCATCAGTTTCATACTTCGTTTAATAGTGCCATGAAGGAAGGCAGAATACCAAGAGAATGGAAAGAAAGTATTACAATTCCGGTGTATAAAAAGTGGATAAGCAAGTATTAGCTAATAACCAGGGAATAACCCTTCATGATAGCCACCTTAAAATTGTTAACATCAGTAATAAGAGGCAGAATGCAGAATTACATATAAATAACAGACGAATAGCAAGGATACAGGAAAAGCAGGAACACAACAAATGCCATTTTCGCTTTAAGAAAGATTGTGGAGAAATACATAGAATTTAATAACCATACTTCTGCAACTTAACAAAAGTTTTCGATAAGATTAGAAAAAATAATATAATTCAAACCTTAATTGACAAGAAAGAACCAATAGGTTTAGTGAAAACTATTGTAAGAGATATATGTACAGGCAATAAAGAGAGATTTAAAACACATGAAGGATTCACACATGACATTATACCAAGGAACAGACAAGGAGACTTTTTAAGCACAATCCTGTTCAATATAATAATGGACCACATCATTGATGACATAAGAATGGAACTGGGCTATAAAAAGGGAAATAGTGGTAAATATTATATGTTATGCTGATGATGCTCTACTGATAAAAATAATGAGGATGATTTACAAAGGTTACTTCATCAATTTAGTAAAATAACTAACCATTATAACATGGAAAATCTTATCTAAAAACTATGAGTATGGTAATTTTAAAAGCACATGTATGATGTAAATTATAAGTAGGTGGTGTGTCAATTGGATAAGTGATGAACTTTAACTATCTAGGGACAGTTATCACCAGCTATAAAGACATGAAGTGGAACTGAAAAACAGAATGGTAAAGTAGTAAGGGTATCTGCGCGCCAGCAAAAATTGTATCATCATCATCATAAACTAAAGGCTATGCCTTGTCAATTTTGCCACATCCGCCACTCCATTGTCATCCTCTTTAATTCTTCGTACGATTTTATCCCCATATCCTTTTTGATGTTATTAAAATATGTTGCTCTTGGCCTGCCTCTTGGTTTTTTCCCTAAAACTTTTCCTTCAACTACATTCTTAAAGAACTGGTTGTGTCTCATTATGTGCCCTATAATTTTTTATTTTCTTCTTCCTATATAATTTAGCAGTGTTCTGTTCTCATTCACTTCTCTTAAGACCTGTTCATTACTTTTTCTATCTACCCAGCTTGTTTTCGTCATTCTTCTCCATATCCACATTTACATTGCTTCCATTCTCTTTTTCTCTGCCTTTGCTGGATCCACACTTCACATCCCTATCTTAAGACACTCCAGACAAAAGTTATGGCAAACTTTTTCCTACTTTCTAGGCTTATATGATTGTCTGTTAGTAAATTCCTTTTATTTTGGAAAGCTTGCTTTGCCAAGGCTATTCTTCTCTTTATATCTGTGATACATTTATTGTTGTCAGTGATTGTGCTTGGGAAGGATTACTTCACATTGGGGTAGTGGCCGTTATTAAACATGAATGACATATATTAATGTGACAGTGGCGGCTAACTACCACTACTGCTGAATCGAAAGCGATATTGTAAATAACTTGTATTTATTGTAAATTATCTCTCGATAGAAATTAGATAATATTGAACAAATCATCAATGAAAACAAATTAAACAAATTGTACACTGTTCTTAGATATGCTACACTGGTAAGATTGGCTCTAAGATCTTAATGTTAAGTTGATGCGAAGTTAGATTTAATTATGCCCCTGGATAAGCAAATGGTAAATGCAATCTGACTGCGTTTCTATAATCTCTTTTGTGTCTGAAATACTATGTACTTCGGACACCACCACCAAGAAACAAACCAAACATGCAAAAAGACAAATAACCAATAATGAACTGTAAGCAAAACTGCACAGATGTTCAGTGGATGGAAAGAACACGAACCAACAACTATTTCTGAACTTTACTGCCGCTGCTGCAAGTTTTACAATACCGTCTACCAGCGTGTTGGCTCCGTCGATACTGCTGGGGCGACGACTGCTGCTGTGAAGTTGCTGAATTAAGATAAGTCTCTCAAATATCTTGAGCAGAATAAACTACTCAGAAACTGCTAATATCACAAGCCCTATATTTCCTCTAAATGGTATACAACGCTTTCAAGACTGGCTCAACAACCTTTAAAGTGCAGCCCAGTGTGTCTTGTACTAACGTGCAATACCAGTATGATAGCTCTGTGCACTGGTTGACGACGTTCAGTGGTGACTGCCAGCCTATAAAGCGGAATCAACTGCAATTATACTAGTAGTCAATGCAATGCCTATCGTGGACGCTGCTATCCTACTGTAGCTGCAGACTCAAAGTCCCTATCTCAGGGCTACCGAACTTTGCGTCTGTCCGCTTTCACTGCACAAGGCACTCTCCCTCCTGCCTCGCTCTCCCCACTTCCCTTGCGACAATCTTGCCGCCAAACTCTAATCAGCCAATCCCGACGCTGCAAAGGCCTTCCACATCTCCCTCATGGAGTGATACAATTTCTCCACCTATCCAAAAATTTCTCTGTTCAAACAACGGGCGTTAACCCTCAGCGTTTCCCGCACTTTCTTATGAACTGCCCAATCAGAGCTCAGCCCATTTGCCGATAAAACAGCGCGCGACCGGGCGGCGCCAGCGCGTACGTTGGATGCTCTCTGTCTGCTCGACATTTCCCCCCTCTCTCTCTCTCTCTCTCTCTCTCACCTGGTACCCGGCGGTGTTGTTTTTAATGCTTGCCGGTCAGTGGCCGCATCCCCTGGGACCCCTGGCCTCTGCACAATGCTCTTCCAGCGCTCGCCGGCCTTCGCCTCCCCGGCTGCCCGTCCACTCCTCGCCTCCACTGGCAAATTCACTCTGCTTACACCTGCAGCATGCAACTAAATATTATCATTACCAAAGCCCGTATTATTTCAGACATGTGTTTAATCATCACGTATCTCTCTTTCTAATCCACCTAATAAGACTAATTAACCATTATATGAGTTTGTTTACTTCAAACATGCAGAATAATCTGCGAAATGAACGTCACAAATGAAAGCTACCTTTCATGCTCCCCAAATAACAGAAGTTCTCAACCTGCTCTAGAACCTCATCTTCTAGTTTAATATTAAATTTAACATTTTCTTTTGTCTTCCCTACTACCATAGTTTTTGTTTTCTTCTTATTTATTTTTAGATTAAATTCTCTTTTGATTTTGGCAAATTTTAGCAACATAAACTCAATTTCCTTTACCGAGTCAGTAAGTAATACTATATCATCTGCAAAACGGATACTGTCTATTCGTTTCCCATTAATTTTAATGCCTTTGGTTATTCTTTTCAATTATTCAGTGGTTTTTTCAATAAATAAGTTGAACAAATATGGTGATAATGTGCATCTTTGCCTTACTCCCCTCCTAATTTTTGCTTTCTCCTTCACACCATTCACTTCTATTTCTGCTTCCTGCCTTTTATACAGGTTCTAGATTAATCTTCTGTCCCCCCAATCAAGATTTATTTCCTTCATTGTTCGGAATAACAATTTCCAATTAACTGTGTCAAATGCTTTTTGTAAATCTATAACAGTCAAATAGGTTTTCCTATTAACTCCCATTCGTCTTTCTAATACCATCCTCAGAGCTAGTATTGCCTCTCTAGTTCCTTTTCCGGATCTGAAACCAATTTGGTCTTCTCCTAGGTTTGCCTCAATTTTCTTTTTTATTCGATTTTTTACTATGTTTAACATTATTCTGGAAGTGTGGGATATTAATTGTATGGAGTATAAAATTCATGACAGCTGAGGAGAAAATAAAATTATATAGAAAAATGATGCATCCTGTTTTGACATATGCAGCACAAACTAGAGTAGAAACGAAAAAGATAAAATATAAGTTAATGGCAGTGAAAATGAAGGTACTATCACACATCAAGAAGTAACCATGTGGTACAAAAGAACAAATGTTTCGATAAAGGAGCAATGTGGGATACAAAATATAATAAAGATGAGGGCAAGAAAAAAGACTGGAAGAATCATGTGGAAAGTATGGACCCTTCAAGACTAGCTAAAATTTGTAAACATAGACGACTGAAAGGAAATGACTACCCAGATGATCGTCCAAGAATGGGACAGTAGTTAGTCCAGTACACCCTTGGAATGAGGCAGACAAACAGAGAGAACCCTAGTCAGCAGAAGAAGAAGAAGAAGACGCCTGCTTCAAACAAGAGAAATGATTTGTAAGACTCCTCCAGTAATATACCTCGGTTTTGGATTGCATGGAGTAAATTGAAAACTACAATGTATTATTTTGCTTACAAGTATATTCCATCCTCTTTCTCCATATTATTATTTGTTAACCTGATTATTTATTTGCAATAATTTTATATTGTGTGAACTTTTTAATGGAGTGAAAACAATTTCTTAGCAAATATACCCTCAGATATTTTCCAAATTTATACAGTTCCTTTACGTTTTTGATCTCTTTCATCAGTTTATTATATATTTTACTCCTCAACAAAACAGTGTTCTGGTTTTTTGCACGATTTATTCTATCTAGGTACAAGCAATCACTGTATATGATTTGATGATCATGCATGGCGCGGTTTGCTGCATATTACTGACTTTTTTTGAATAAAAACTGTAGTTTAAAACAGGTATTCACTTCGAACTGTTAGAATACCACATTATTTGAATAACTCAATGCAGTGAACCTTTTTTTGTGACTCTTGCTCATTATCCTGATAGCTCTTTTTGCAGTTTGAACACATTTTCCACATTCTGAGCGTTTGCACACCAGAATATTATGCCATAATTGATTATGGAATGCATGTGTGCATAATATGTTGCTTTTAGACATGAGTTACTGTGGATAATAATCATAAGACATAGCATTCTCTGCGAATTCCTTTACCAGGTACCCTGATATGTTCATCCCATTTTACTTGTTGATCAACATACATATCTAAAAATTTTGTGCCAGCTACACACTCTGTGGCTTCATTATGTATTTAGCTTTATTATACCAGGGTTTTTTTTATTTATGTAGAAATTCATGTTATTAGTTTTTTTACAAAGAGTTACTTTACTGTTATTTGAATAGTTGTGGACCATTAGAAGTGCCTTTTTAGTTTTTACTTTCAACATTTCTGGTGTTCTAGTTGTAATTACCACTTTTCTGTCATAAGCAACTGACACACTTTTACTTTGTGCAGCGAGCAGTAGAAAGTTGTTAATGTAAATGAGAAATTCTATTGGGCCTAACATACTCCCTTAAGGAACTCTAATGTTCAAATATTCTAGATCTGAAATATGTTTCACTATATAGTTAGAGCTCCACGAATCTCTTAAATATCTCTACTCTCTGCACTCTGTCTGCTAGGTAAGACCTAAACCATTTATGTACCATTCCCATTATTCCTAGTGCATCAATTTTACATGGAAGTATTTCTTTACCAAATGTGTCAAATGCTTTACTGAGGTCGAGGAAAATGTCTGTTACTTGTTCCAGTTTAGCTAGGGCTTCTAAAACTACTTTTGTAAATTTTGCTATGGCAGCAACTGTTCTACTTCCAGACCTGAAACCAAACCTTTATTTGCACAAAAGTTGGTATTTATTTAAATAGTCCATAGGTCTGTTTTTCGTAAGAGTATATATTATTTTTTAAAAGAAAATCAGTAATGAAACTGGTCTGTAATTCTCTGTTTTCTGTACCACCTCTTTTCTGGAGGAGGAGAACTTTTGTGTGATTTATAGCCAATTCACACTAGCCACCACAGCACCGCCAGATCAGGGTGTATTCACACTGTCCATCTTGTCATGGCACATGAAGTAAATTCAAGTCACGTGACAAAATTCACATGGTTGTCCTCACTTTTTTCCCACGGGAACCGTGATCTTCACAAGATGATTTTCAACTGTTTTTACACACAAAGTGCACATACACAATACAGTAGCTTATCTACATGAATGCTGGAGTCCACATTTGGAAGAAAATTATAGCTATTGGACTCAAATGGTTTGCAGCTTGCAGAGACACCTTGTAGATTGGAGGAGTAGGACAGAAGGGCCAAACAATGCAAAAAATTGTGTGGGTCCGAAAAATGTCATTATGTGATGAAGGAGGGCAATTTTACACACCATACAATGAGCTTGAAGAAGCGGAATCTGCATTTACCATCTCAGAAAGTCGAAACACCAGTTTTTTAATTATATATATATATATATCAGTGCACCCAGAATTACTAAAAGGCGTAGTGTTATCAGCTGCCATCATATCCCATGAAAAAATTGGTATGTTGAAGGTTAAATTTAGTTGTCAGTCCAGCATCAATTTTTGTGCAATAATCATATCTCCCTCAATGCCTTTCCCTAAGATTTAAAGGCTTCTTTACATTTGCTATTTGGCTTTTAATAATTCAAATGCCTTATTTGTTCTGGGGTTAGCTAGTGATACCACGTAAATGTTGACCACTGATGGTTGTAAAACTGTTTCACCCAGAATACAGAGAGCCACTTAACTACTAATAAACCAGCCATGAGCACATACTTGAACTAATATGGTGCTTTATGAGTGATTCACAAAATAAGCATTTTGTCTGAAGGTTTCAGTCTACTTCTTT
This sequence comes from Schistocerca piceifrons, assembly GCF_021461385.2. Classification (NCBI taxonomy): domain Eukaryota; kingdom Metazoa; phylum Arthropoda; class Insecta; order Orthoptera; family Acrididae; genus Schistocerca; species Schistocerca piceifrons. The sequence continues at coordinate 487,723,937 of NC_060140.1, forward strand.
ATCAGTTGTCACAAACGCCTGACAACATACAAAGAAATTCCACACACCATTGAATCTGATTCTACCCACACTACTTTTTTCACTTCAAGTTGCAGCCATATTCCATTCCATTTCATTGTAAAATATTAAATATGGTAGTGGTATTTACGAAAATCCATTTCATGAATGTAGTCGAGGGCAAGTAATTTAGTACACTCGTGTTATGCAGTTCAGACTACTGCTTCACAGCTTCAATTATTCTTTCTCCATTTATGATAAATTTTAACAAAAGAAACAATGGAATGAAACAGTCTATAAGAAATAATGAACAATAAACACATGATATCAAACACGAAAACCACAATGAAGTGAAATATACACATCTGCGTATAGCTTGGGCATCACGTGATGAACAGTGGATGGATGATGTCAGCTGTCAATACTTTCTTCCTGAGAAGCCTTCTTGGTTCCATGATGTGATGTGATGGCCAGTGTAAACTGGCCTTTAGATGACCAGGGAAGCAATTTGATAAGAATGACTCATTTATAATGTCTGTCAGGGGTACTTTTATACTGCAATTACATACTTTTAGTAGGCACATTGGAACTTCATCTAGACCTATGGACATTTTACTCTTACATGTATGTACAATTCTATTGAATCCAGCAGCATTGTGTAAGGTACATAGTTATTTGTATGTGTATGTTGTTTACAACGTTCGCCAGGTCCTTATGATTATCTATTAAACTGTCTTTATTTTTGCTTTTCACATTCATCTGCTTTGGCTTTGTGCTACCAGTTTTCCTGCTTTAATATATACCAAATGGATTTCTTTTTATTGTTTGAGTCCAACATTTTCTTATCATTTTGGATTCTTTTTGCTTCCTGCAGCAGTTTTCTGTACATCCTTTTATACCTGAGAAAGAACGGTAAGAAGGTTGGGTCACTGTTCTTTTCTTCAATAGAACTGAGACACTTGAGAGTTGCAGAGGATATTCTGATACCCTTCGTTAGTCAGTTCTTTGTAATAGATCCACCAACAGAATGTATTATATTAGAAAATGCTTCCTCAGATTTTAATTTGAAAATGTTCATGAATTTTTTTTCAGTTTCTTGTTTACACGTGTTCCTTGATAGGGGGTACTCCTGACAATGTCTTGCTGATAATCTGCATTAAAAATTCTCACCTTTTGATTTCGAAAAAACTCTTTTGTAGCTAAGCACTTTTTTGTTTCTTTGTAGATATTTTAAATTGTGCAATTCGACAAAAATGACCTGATATCCAGAGGTTCTTAACAGCTACCTTGATATCTGTTAGAATATGGTCAATACCTGAGGATGAGTGTTTGTTGAGGATTAGTGTGGCATTTGCTACCCATTATGAGATGTCATAACTCTACAGAATATTCAAGAATCTTTTATCATATTGATATATAAATCTCCACAAATAATAACATGTCCTTTAGGATTATATATCTTCTCCAGCACTTGAATCAATTTAGTGAAAAAGGGTTTGACATCACCATCAGTAGATCTGTATAAGAACAGCATAAAGAGGTTTCTAAGTGCATTTCGTTCTTTTAACTACACTAGTGAGAGCTCAAAATGTTTTTCTTCTCTTAAAAAAAATCATATCACTTCTGACTATGAATTGAAGTCCTCTTTTAACATAAATATGTGAGCCTCCACACTTCTATAATGTTCTGCTATAGTAACAAGCTAATTCGTAAAAAGATAAAACTATGTATCCAGTTCCAGTTCCTTTCCACCAGTGTTCAGTAATGCAGACATTAAAACTACCTATAGCTCCCAGTTCAATCCCCAATTGTAGCATTTTGCTTCCTATTGACTCAACATTCTTGTGAATCACCGTTAAATAATTAAAGTTACTTATCTTGGGCACTTCTTCCTTGCTTCTACTAAAATATCCTTTAAATGGGAAGGAGGCACTGTCCTCCTTTTACTCACATTGATACATGCGATTTCTTCTACAGCTGCTGCAGATAGCGATACTGCTACTGTTGGTGCTGATTCCTGCCCTTCTTGTGGTAATTATGCCACTTCCATCAACATTGTTCTTCTTCTTTTGGCCATCTCGCTGCATCCCGGATCTTCTGTTGCTACCGATTTTACATTCATTTTTGTTATTGCCATTTTGTAGCTGTTGATGCTGACACTGATTCCACTTCTTCCAATGTTATTAAAGCTGCTTTGATTGCACCTGTTGCCTCTGCGACAGCTACATGTAGGAGGGCAGGTTAATCTTCAACAGTCAGTTGCTGGTTACATCCTTAGGTGGAGCCTCTTCTGTCTGAGTGTTCTGTAGTCTCCAGTGAAATTGGATCGTTCATTTCACAGTTTATGTAGTTTTCCCTATCCCACCTAACTTTTTTTATATAAATAGGTGTTACCTTTCTTATATAAGTGCATTCCATGTTTTGTGAAGCACATTCTTTTCAAATCAATTGCATCAAGAAAGAAAACGTTGTCCTTCTCCTGATTATTTGGTGAATCCTGTTGGCTTTATGGATTTCTTTATTTGCACTCGATCATTTCGTTAGATCATGCATGTGAATTAAGCCTATCACAATAACTTTGTGACGTTTTATTCTGCTTAGGAGTGCTTCAGTGCTCAAGTAGCTTCAATTAGCCAGTTTTTATATACATCACTTGCACCACCAAATATCACTGTGCACTGATTTCGCAGCGCCCTGATTACTATAACTACAATCTTTTAAAATTTCCTTCATACAGGCTCGTGATATGACGATACCTGCATCTTTGATTCCTTCCTGATATCGTAATGTTTCTGCTAAGCCTCTTGTTGTATTATTCACTATCTTTCATGTTAATTTATCTCTATTAATATGTGTTTGACGTCAAATTGGTCGCTTGGAATGACTGTTCTCATTATACTTCTCGTATTTTTTTCACACATGCGAAATTTTTGTTTAAATTGCACGTGGATGGAATTAAGCATCCTTTTGTATGATCATGACTGGAAAGATTATGTTTTCTATCATTCACTGTATAACGATTTGCTACACCGGAAATTTCACTGTCCTTGGTTTTTGCATGTTAAAACACTCTCGTTTCGTGAACTTTTTTGGTTTAAATGTTCTTTGTGTTACCGGTACTGCACTGATTATATACTTTAAACTCTTATTGTTCACAATTTCCGGATGAATGTCGTACCATGTAATTCAACGTTTCAGCATATTTTGTAATGCCAGCAAGTTAGTGTTGCAGCAGATCTATCACATTGACTTCCGAACCGTTCACACATTTTTGCACCGCTGCCTCGCGACCGGTACACTGATTTCAAAATCACATGAAAAGTTTTTTTAGTTGCAGTTGAGCAAAGTAGAATGTATGATACCATCCGTGTGTTGCTGAACAGAGCCTACTGGATACAATAACACCACACGAATGAGATTCAATTGACGCTAAATAGTCTCATTTTACAGGGAGATGTCCAATACCTTCATTTGTCGTCTCCAGCTTATGTTCAGTTGGTGATAGTGTGGCAATTTATTTTTTAACACATCAGGTTATATACGGTATTTATGGATTTTGAACCAGCAGTTTCTCATTCTTTAATGGTATATAATTTTACACATACACCTTTATCAGCTTGTTTTCGACAATAGCAAATGAGAGAGTTTTCGATTTCTTGTTTCCTTAATAACAAATCTGGCCTCTTATATCTTGTTTACTCAGATTTTTTCCAGTGCTCACTTCAAAACAATAGTAAAAGGAAAAACTTCATATCACTTTTAGCATTAAATTTCGCTCGTATTGATCACTTTGTATCACTGTTCTTAATTCACAGAGCTAACACTACCTAGACTCTCATTTGACGTCAAATAGATATTATTTAAATCGAGCAGTTCATATACTGATTCGCAAGCAGTAACAACCATAGAATATCATGCGATGAAACCAGCTTCTATTTTACATAAAACAAGAAAGTTTATAGAATAAATTACTCTGCCCAGTATTACAGATGTGGGCAGAAATCAAGCAGAATATGAGCAACATATTCACAATGCAGTTTCACAGTGCAGTACACACAAGATATCGTGATCAGAAACTGAATGTGAACTGCGAAACAAAAACAAATATGGAAGACTTTAAACAACCCAACAATAAAACGACGTGATGAAGGACTGAAAAACTTCCAACACTCTAAATGGTCTGGCAGAGAGCGAAGGTCATGTTATCGGAAGTTTCCGTGTGAGTAACCCCATGATACAGATGGCTGACGAAAGCTGAAACCAGTGAACTCTATTGAAATTTTGTGTGTTTATACTTGTTTCAGGGAATACAAAAAAACTGAACGATTTTATGAGCCATACACTGGCGACCATTACGATATCTATTAAGAAAACGAGAGGTCAATTCACATTGGTCATCACATCATGTCAAAACATTCAAAAACGCGTTTCAAACTGCGGCATTCACACAGGCTGTCAATGGACCGTCACCTTATGTCAAGATCTCTCCGAAAAAAAGTTTTGATGGCGGCGGGGACGTCTGCTAAAACAGGGAGTTAACCAATTTTCACCACTCTCACTGATTACATAGTAGTAGACTTTGTGCTTTTGCTTCTTCTTAATTTTTATTTTTATTATTGTGCTTTGTTTTCGTGGCTAATGGCGACTTGGATATTATAGCATTGAGTGTTCTTCCATAAGCAAGGTCAGGTATCTGAAAGTAATTTTTTTTAAGTTTTCAAATAGCAGAGCAGAGCTGATGCCCAGATTTAATATAAATAAAAATATGAGTTGATGAAGTATATTTGAACTGAAAAATTCAGGTCGATTGAAGGAGAAAAATACAGTTGTATATGACGTTATTAGTTATGTAAGACAAAATACAAATGGTTAAGGTAAATAGCCTCTATTTATGCCCTTATTAACATTGTTTGATTTGTATGTATGTATATACAGGATGTACATAAAGTACTGGGAACACTTTTAATTATTTATTTCACATGAACCAAACATTGTACAGATATCATACATATGTCATTTTGAAGACAAACCCTGAAAGTTTTTTTCATTTATACTGCCACAGCATAGTTTGATAATTTGCCGATAGTCAGCGCTAGTCGCAAACATGGCGAGTTCAGGTGCAGAGCGAGCTTTCTGTGTGTTGTAGTTCGACAAAAACGAGTGTGCTACAGCTTTTCAACGGATGTCTAGAACCAAGTACAGTAATAAGCCACCAACAAGGAAGACCATTTACCACTGGCACAACAAATTCGTTACGACAGGTTGGTTGTGTCCGGCAAAGAGAAACAGACGTACCAGTGTGAGTGAAGTGAATGTGGAGCATGTACGAGAGACACTGGATATTGCTACCTGGACATGTTGCAGCAACAGCTGATGCCTCAAATGCAGTCAGACTCTCCGTTCATCTTTAGCAGGATGGGGCTCCACCCCATTTTCATCGTGAAGTTCGTGGGTACCTGAACACGTAGCTGCCACATTGATGGATCGGCCGTGCTACAGACGGGAACAGCTGTTTCATGAAATTGCATCCCCAATCATTTCGCTAGATCTCACTCTGTGTGACTTTTTGCTGTGGGGACACATTAAACATCTGGTGTATGTACCGCCTCTACCACGTAATGTAGCTAAGCTCTGGGAGAGAATACGGGAAGTGACTGCCACAGTTGATGATGTCATGCTGGGACGGGTATGGTAAGAATTCGATTACTGTGTTGACGTCTGCCAGGTCACTCATGGTTCAGATATCGAATGTTTGTAAAAAAGTTTCCAGAGTTTCTCTTCAAAATGCAATATTTAATTCCAGAGTTTCTCTTCAAAATGCAATATGTATGTCACCTTTGCAATGTTTAGTTCTTATGCAATAAATAATTGAAAGTGTTCCCAGACTTTACGTACACCCTGTATTATCGGTATCAAATAAATGTCGTTTTGAAATGTTGTTTCATTCTTCAGCGCTTCACCACATAAAATTGATTAAGAAGAAACGTTATGACGTTTGTTTTGGCCATTAATAAACTTTATTGTTAATAGTTCCTCAACTCCAACGCTATGCTTCGACTTTTTGTATTACAGATAGTAATTCCTATCCTCACTTTCACCATTTGGCACTGAGCTAATACCCAAACCTCCAGATATCAGGCACTCAGTATGTCGATAGAGTGTCGATCACAACTCCGATTTCGTTTCTACCAAATGCTGTCGTCCAGCAGAACGGGCGTAAACGTTAATTAAAAGAAACACCAGAAGTATGGAGCACAGGAAAAGCATAACTGTGAGGAGGTGACATGTGCAGCTCCTCTGGGGACTTTGGCAGAGTGTTCGATCGTCATACCAATGATCCGGCGTTCATATCCCAACGCTTTTTTTTACTTTTGCGTGTGCAAGTTTTATGTGGGACTATTAATACTTCTACATGTCTGATGCAATTGGCTCTTTATTCTATGAATCCGATTGTTTATGTTTATCCTGTGAAGGCACAAATGCACCAGCTGCTTCATCACGAGTGGTGTTCGTTCTGTCATCCATATCCGACAGAACACCATACCTATCGATATAAAAAGTACTCTATACGTTCGCTACTTTCAACTAACGAAGCGAAAGCAGACTGCCAAAAGAGCACTGCTACAAACTCCGAAAAGTCCTTCACATGTCAGGAAAATGTTCTCCTATATAACTGTTTTACACCTAAACAACGAAAACAAATTGTCATTAGTGAGGTTTTAATGTGGGACCTTTGGCACGACAACCCCACACACTACCAACTCACCCCCACGGGATCTGCAAAACTATTACTCACAGATAGCCCTTTCCTATGCTCCATAGTTCTGGTGTTACTTTTAGTTACCGTTTACGGATGTTCTACTGGACAACAGCACATAGCGCGAACTAAATTGGTGTTTTGGTTGATATTCTATCTACATAGAACGTTTGGTGCCTACCTGAGCGTATGACTTCTGGAGATTTGGGTGTTAGTGAAATGATGTGACATGACGTGACGTGATGGACAGAGTGAATACAGTTAGTTCACAAAGAGAAAAGCGAGGTCTGTAGGAGTCATTCCACTTTGGTCTCTTCTTGTTTTGGTCCAGCCACTGCCAACTTCAGCAACCTAATACAAACCTTCTGTATGAAGTCACTGTGAGGTGACTTGTACTGTGTGCTGTATCGAGTTCTCTAGTGAAGTAATACATCTCTTGATAAGTAACATGAAGAGGTCCTTGGAGAGTTACAGGCAACACCAGATACTCATTTCACTCCTTGAGGAGGCCAAGGCGTGGCACATTACAGAGTGGAGGAAGAAAAATTAATAATGTCGCTGAATGCTGCAAGCAGGAGAGCTAGCATAAAGAGTTACTCCATCCCTTCTCTCAGTCAACAAGATGTACTACGACATACACGAGGAACGTTTTTTCAGGTCTGTGAAAAGAACTCGGAGATTTTGCAAAGAGAATGCTAGGAAATCACGAGAAACTCCTGGCAAAAAGAGACAGTTCCTCTGTTCAGCAGTATTTTTAAACTGCCTACCTCTTTGTCTGAACTACTTCAAAGTGGTCATTTTCTTTTGGGTGTAAAAGAATTTCTTGTCTTCCGTTAGGTGTATCAATATTCAATGACAAAGGAGATTTCTTTGACATCCTCATGTAGCCCAGTGATTTAGATACTAAGCCACTGTTCTGAAGGTAGTGGACACAAGTCCTGTCATTTGTCAGTTTGTTTAACAACAAAAAACCGCTTCAGCTGTATGACAATCCTCTTTATTTGAAATTTGTTGAGAGTTCAATAAAAAAAAAGAATTTCCATACAGGTGAAACGGTTTTCTGTTTTCCATGATGCATATTGACAGCTGTAGTTGCCCTGACTTATTCCAAAATCTACAAGGAAAATTCAGTTAGATAACTTCGACAAGGGTGTCTTGAGACAAATAATTGAAGACTTCTATCTAGTGCAGAACATTTCTCCCAGTCTTCAGAAACTTCGACCATTACTCGTGGAAAAGATCGGCTAGATTTGGATTCACATGGAAAAAAGTGCAGAATAAAAGGTCCTATTGCTAGAGGTTGGAGTCGTTCTGGCCTGTCAGTAGCATTTCATTACAGAAATGAAACATTTTGTGGAAACAGCGACAGAAATATTTTGTCCAGACGACACTTGGATGGACAGCGCTATGATTGTTGGTAAATGTTGGCAGAAGGATGATGGTGTTGGCGTTATGGGGTCGGGAACTACCTCTAAAAGATTTATTACTGGAATTATTGGATCAAGGGAGGGGTTTCTCAGGACAGCCAAACTAAAATTCTGGTCTAAATCCACAAAAGTTGATTACACATTCAAAGAAACTCTGAAAACTGTGAAAGGTTGTTCGCAAAAATGGTTCTCCCAAATCTTCCTCCAAAATCAGTCACTGTGAAAGACAACACTGTGTACCATAATAGACAGACAGAAAAAACACCCACACAACATGATACCAAACCAAGGATGATGGAACGGCGCCAAAAGAGATGTGTTGCCTGTAATGAAAGCATGAGAAAGCAGGCTCTGTTTACTTTAATTCAAGAACACAGATCTGCTAAAAAACGTACGTTATCGACGAAATGACACACAAGAAAGGCCACACAGTTGTCCATTTGCCACTCTATAATGCTGATTTGAGTGCAGTTGAACTGGCATGGGCAAAAGTAAAACAGTTGTTCAGTGAGGGCGCGCAACATTTCCAGGGATATTTCCAAAGACAATCTGTTTAAGACTTCAAGTGAATCCCTTCTATCAGTAATTTCTGATGACTGGAAAGGTTACTGCAGGAGCAACAGGTAGAAGAAGATTACTGGAGATCCGACTGTGTCATCTAACTCGCAATAGACGAAACCATTATCAATACTGGTACTGCTGAATCGGACCATAGCAACAATAACGAATCTGGCACACAGGAGGAACTTAGTGAGACTGAGTCAGAATGATTTACGTGTACATATATTTCTGCAATACGTATGTAAATCAGTGTTCAAAATTTTACTCGTTCTCTCTTTATTGCCAAAATTTAAGTTCTAAATTTTACTATTGGAACTTTTTAATTCCGAGTTGTCTATGACAACTGGTACAGAATTAGTACCCACAAGTTCCTAACATGAAACTATCAATTTCGATTTCACGAATCCTGTAAAGTGTTATTGCGCCTCTGTCTCAATTTTTCCTTTTGCAGACATGCAGTATGTAGAAGTCGATGGCTGTTGCACCAGTGACTAACAAATGGCACTGTCAGCGTCACTTGGAGAACAAATCATATGTGGATGCAAATGTGCTTCCAGCGCTGCTTGATGTTAGCACATCCAATTCCCCTCAGACTGCCCTCACCCATTGGCAGCCAAAATGCTGGCAGTTGATGAGGGGAGCTTGCTTACTTTGCTCCACTCCACGCACCCCTCAGAATTAGCTCTTCTTCTTATTAACAAACTGTACCTCCTTGTATGGTAGCGCTATAGTGTGACATGTGATAGCCAGTGTGAATTGGCCTTTATCTGTCATAATGCTGAACTTGTTGTTCGTGTTGATGAATGTTCGCTGTATAATTTTTAACGCTTGGCAACTAGAGTAACAACAGAATGTGAGCTAACGGGTTTGTTCGTGTAATGTTAGCAACCGTTTTCAAACTGTCTTTATTGCACATGCTTAACTTCGCAATATTTGCAACAACGCATATTTCAGATGTACTATTGGTACACCACAACAAAAATCACACCACTACAAACCAGACTGACGAAACTTGGCGCCAGGTACAGACAACCCACCATTAAAAATAGACATGAGATGCAGCACATACTGACACAAAGACCTAGATCTAAACGAAACTTAAACCCAACTACACATAACTTCTTCTGATCATAGCCCATAACATCAAGGACGCAGGCAATGACATTAATGAAGGACTTACACGAGACTCCACAATCCCACCTCACCCTACCTCCCTAACCATAGATGAACCCAACTCTGATGATTGGCATCTCGTAAAGTAAGCCGTTGCCAGTGGGATAGCTGCCAATACAGCTGAGAAAATCACAAGATAATAGCGGACCTCAAACTAAAGTTGCTCCTCACACAACTTTGAATCTAAACCAATTTTATTCGAATATTAAATATAATTTAAAGTGTCATTTTCAGTATAATCCTAATCACAACAACTCTTTTAATAGAAACTAATTAACTAGAAATAACACCAACTTACATCTAGACTAAAAATAAATGAATAAATAAACAACCCTCTAGAAACATAAAGAACCTATATTAAACCACTCAGGTACAGTGTTGTCAAAAAATCTCGATGAAAACAGCTACTGGTAAATTTAACTACAGCTGTTGTATCTAATCAAAAGACTAATTCTAGGTACCAAATGTAGAACAATAAAAGAAATGTGAATCAAGCATAAACCTAGAACACAGGTCGCAAAGAGCCTGCAAGCTCTCACTGAGCCACCCTACCCCTCTGGAAAGGGAGTGAAAGATATTAAAAAGAATGGCCACCTGTAGTGCTACTTTGCTCTCTTTGCATTGCTCAAATGTTTCTGATTTAAATCATTAAACACTGTACCTGATACATATTTGTCTCATGCTTAAAACCACAAGTTTCGAGAATTTGCTCTCATTGTCAAGTTCAAATATTTACACAAAAATTTTATGTGTTGTTTGTATGTGTGTTATGTCTCTCTTACAGTTGTCTGTGTTGTCTGTTTGACGTTAGCTTTCCAAAAATATCGACTATGATGAATGGAACTGAGTCAAACGTTTCTGCTTCCCCCTTATAATAGGTACTTCCTGGAGGAGTAATTATACAAAATATTAATTGAATATCTTCAGAATTATTCCTGACTCTTGCCACTTTCCTCATCAACATCCTAATTCCTTTGACATACTTTGGTTATAAACATATGATAACAGACAAACCGACTCTGGGAATATACAGGTTGATTCAAAAAGAATACCACAACTTTAAGAATTTAAAACTCTGCAACGACAAAAGGCAGAACTAAGCACTATCTGTCGGCGAATTAAGGGAGCTATAAAGTTTCATTTAGTTGTACATTTGTTCGCTTGAGGCGCTGTTGACTAGGCGTCAGCGTCAGTTGATGCTAAGATGGCGACCGCTCAACAGAAAGCTTTTTGTGTTATTGAGTACGGCAGAAGTGAATCGACGACAGTTGTTCAGCGTGCATTTCGAACGAAGTATGGTGTTAAACCTCCTGATAGGTGGTGTATTAAACGTTGGTATAAACAGGTTTACAGAGGATGCGCGTTTGTGCAAAGGGAAAAGTTCTGGACGACCGAGAACGAGTGATGAAAATGTAGCACGCATCCAGCAAGCATTCTTTCGCAGCCCAGGAAAATAGACTCGCAGAGCTAGCAGAGAGCTGCAAATTCCACAATCAACTGTATGGAGAGTCCTACAAAAAAGGTTAGTTATGAAACCTTATCGTCTGAAATTGGTTCAAGCACTGTCTGCAGCTGATAAGATTAAGAGAATCGATTTCTGTGATTTTATCCTTGCACAAATGGAAACAGATGAATCTTTCGTTTCAAAGATTGTGTTTAGTGATGAAGCAACTTTCCACACTAATGGGAAAGTCAACCGTCACAATGTCTGTGTATGGGGCACTGAGAATCCGCGGGAAACAACTCAATATAAACGTGACTCGCCTAAGGTGAACGTTCTCTGTGCCATTTCAGCCAATAAAGTTTTTGGTCCCTTTTTCTTCGAAGGTGCTACTGTAACTGGACTACAGTATCTGGAGATGTTAGAGAATTGGCTGTTCCCTCAGCTCGAACAAGAAGCACAACAATTCATATTTCAGCAGGATGGAGCGCCACCACATTGGCACTTATCTGTCCGCAACTACCTGAACGTCAACTACCCGAGGCGATGGATCGGCCGCCAGGCAGCCCGTGACAGAGCACTTCATCACTGGCCTCCAAGAAGCCCTGATCTTACCCCCTGCGATTTTTTCTTATGGGGGTATGTTAAGGATATGGTGTTTCGGCCACCTCTCCCAGCCACCATTGATGATTTGAAACGAGAAATAACAGCAGTTATCCAAACTGTTACACCTGATATGTTACAGAGAGTGTGGAACGAGTTGGAGTATCGGGTTGATATTGCTCGAGTGTCTGGAGGGGGCCATATTGAACATCTCTGAACTTGTTTTTGAGTGAAAAAAAAACCGTTTTAAATACTCTTTGTAATGATGTATAACAGAAGGTTATCTTATGTTTCTTTCATTAAATACACATTTTTAAAGTTGTGGTATTCTTTTTGAATCACCCTGTACTATGTACAGCCCTCTATGTATAGCTCACATAGGGATAAGATAAGATTAATGACAGCACCCATAGAGGCATTTAAATAATCATTCTTCCTGTGACCCATAGGTGAATAGAATGGGAAGAAACCTTAATAGCTGGTACAATGGGACATACCTTCTGCATGCACTTCACAGTGGTTTGCAGAGTATCAATGTAGATGTAGATTTAATAAGATTGTCTCACTGAATCTGATAACAACTCTTTTGCTGATTGACAATACCTAGCAGATTATTTGTGCTAATGTTAATAAACTACAAATATGAAACATCAAAACGCTAGAAACTATGCAATTTGAAGAAAATTTATCACTGGTTTTGTTGGTAGGGAGTAGCTGCAATGTGTCCTGTGGTTATAAATCTGATATACAGCTTCATGTAACTAATATGTGTGTAATAGTATAGCATGCATATTTCTACTTCCCCCCTCCCTTCCCCCCATCTAAAGGGACTCAAGTTCATGTGTGCATGTCATTTACAGCAACAAGTATAATATGTGACACACAATTAATGGCTCTTGTGATCTGGTCCTTGTATAGAAGAGGGAAAACTTATCAGTTTTGTAAGTGCAGTCGATTCTTACATATCCTCATATGGTGAGAGATGGGAATGTGTAATACACCTAGGAACATCTTGAACATTTTGGTTTGGTGGTCCAGGCATTATGGCATAGGGAGGCAAGATGTTGTATGGATATACTGACCTCCAAATCCTTGAAAACAGTACAGTCACTGGTCAACATTGTTGAGGCATTGTACTCCTTTCCCACGAGCATCATTTCAGGCTTGCATTTGGTGCTGACTTTTATGGATGACAATGCGTGACTAAATCGAACTGCACTGGTAGAGCAACTCTTGAAACGATAAGATGGACTGGCCTGCCTATTCCCCAGACTTAAATCCCATTGAGCATGTGTTGGATGTGTTAGGGAGACATATTGCAGCATGTCCACATGCACCAAGGACCATCCACCAGTTGTCAACTGTGCTGGTGGAGGATTGGGGCGCACTACCACAAGAACTCCTTACCAAACTTATAAATAGCATGAGGGCATGTTTCGGAGCTTGTACTTCCTTCTGTGATGATCAGACACAGTATTAAGAACCATGGATCACCGTTTGAAATGTCCAGGGGACTATCATGAATCCCAGTGACTCGATGTAATTATTTTCTTTAAATAAAAGTGTCATTTTTGTTTCTGCCACTTCGTATTTCTTCCAGTTACCTTCTGGACTATACCATGGCAGTTCCTCCTAGATTCAGCCCAAGTTTTATCGAGCTATATTCCTTGGCAGTGCTACATTATGTGAAAGTTACTTTTGTACTTAAGCTTCTCACACCAGTATAGATACTGATATCTGTGAAGAGAAATATATCCCTCAACATTTAGCAGAGATGAGTACTACACAACAGTATTAGATGATTGCACGCATCTATGTGTAACATATTTCTTAAGATATCAGTCACAGGCTGCATGATTCATAAGAAAGTATGCTTTAGAAAGTGAAAATCAGCTCAGTCCGCAAAAAAAGGAGATATGTTAAAGGTGGTGAATACCCTAGTCATGCATTTAAGAATTGGTGAGAAGGAAGAGGAATTCTGCAACATTATGTTATTCCTTATAAGCCTCAGTTCGATGGGAAGGCAGGGAGACTAAATCTAACAACAACAAACAAGGCTTGACTGTAGTCTTCTATGGCCAATAGAAGAAAGAACTATTTGGAGAACCAGTGTTCACACCAAAATATTTAATCAACAGGAGTCCAGTTACCAATCAAAGTGCTACACCTGCGGAAAAATTGTTTGAGAGAAGACCAGATCTCTCAGAGCTGCTACTTTTGGATCAAGACTTTTTCCAAAATTTCTAGGGCACTTGGAGAAATTTGATGAAAGAAGTAATACATACATTTTTGTTCGTTATGCTCCAAATGGCTTCAGACTGTTTGACGAAGAAAGAAGAAAAAGTGCTATGTCAAGAGAAGTTGATTATGAACAGAGTGACAATAGAAACTGTGCAGTAAAATCTTATTATTTGTGAAACATCAAATGACACTAACAATCAAGTAAATGAAATTCAAGATCAAGAAGGTCAAGAAGAAGAAAATCAAGAAGGAAAAGGATGTAATGAATAAAGAAGAAACTGCTATTTAAGGGATATAAACAATGTGAAGAAACCTTTAAAATTTATTAAATAGCATCACTTTCACATAAAGATTACTTACATGCATGTCTGAAAGAACCGACATTGTTGACAATCCACAACTGTATTTGCTGGCTGAGAATTACTTGATGTCAGCTGTATTATGTATTGATCTGCTACCAAACAGCGACATGTGAAAATTCGTGCTGGACTGGGACTCGAAGCTGGTTGTCATGAGCAGTCACCTTAACCACTTCAGTTATCCATGCACATTCCCTGTACTGACACGAACTTCCGTTTGACACACTGTCTACATTCCTATATCATAATCTACTAAAATTATCACTGAATGCTAGCAACATTAGCGTGGATATCCACAACAGGAAGAATGAGACAATAAGGAACCATGAACAATGTGGCTATCATCATAAGCACATCTAGGATTGTAATTCTTACATGCAAGTCTGCAATAATGAGATAGATAGATTACTACTCACCATAATGATGATACACTGAGTTGCAGACAGGCATAATGAAAAGACCGAGCTTTCGACCAAAGCCTTCTTAAGAAAAGAGAATACATACACATTCACACAAGTAGGCACACCTTATGCACACATGACCATTATATCTGGCCACTCTGGGCAGACTGTAACAGTTGTGTTTAATGAAAACAGTAGAAAACAGTAGTCTGGAGTGGGTCAGGAAAGGGTGAAGGATAGCATAGTATGGGTGGGGGGTGGGGGAGAAGGTTGCTGCCTGGAGGAGTGTGCAGGGTCTAGAAGGCAGCAGGACAAAGTTCCCAGGTGCAGCCTAGAGAGGCTGTGGGAAAAAGGGCGAATGGGGAACAGAAAAAGGAGAGGAGTAGAGAGGGAAAAAGACTTGTATGTGTGTTGTTGGAGAGTAGTGCACAATGAAGGTGAGGGGATGCAAATTGGTAGGAGGTGATGGGACAGGGCCGGCCCACCTGTACAGATCAGAAAAGCTGATGGTGGGTCATTGAAATCAAGCATGTTACGTCCAGCTGCACGTTGTGCCACAGGGTGGTCTACTTTGCTGATGGCCACAGTTTGTCAGTGACCATTCATACTGGTGGTTAGCTGGTTGGTAGACATGCCAATGCAAGAAGCTGTGCATTGACTGCAGCAGAGCTGGTACATGACATGGCTGCTTTCATAGGTAGCTGGCCTCTGATAGGGTGGGATAAACCTGTGACAGGACTGGAATAATAAGTGTTGAATGAGTAGATTGGGTAGGTCATGCACCTAGATAGTCCCCAGGTATGTGGTCTATGTGGCAAGGATTTGGAACTGGGGGTGGAATGGGGATGCATTAGGATGTTGTGGAGATTGGGTGGGCAAAGGAACATCGCTTTAGAAGTGGTAGGAAGGATCTTAGGTAGGATGTCCCTCATTTCAGGGCATGATGGTAGATAATCGAAGCTCTTACTAAGGATGTGGTTCAGTTGTTCTGGTCTGGGGTGGATCTGGGTGACAAAGGGGGCGACCATTTATAGCTGGTTCCTGGTAGTGGTAGGAGGATTAGAGATATGTGGGGATATGGCACAAGAAGTTTGTTTGCAGACAAGGTCTGGGGGATAGCACCTGTCTGTAAAAGGCCTTGTGAAACCTTCAGCATACTGTGCAAGGGGGTTTTTCCTACCTCAGATACGCTGTCCCTAGGTAGCCAGACTGTACAGGAGGGATTTTTCGGCGTGTAAGGGATGGCAGCTGTCAAATGCAGGTACAGTTGGTGGTTATGGGTTTAATGTCGACAGAGGTGTGGATGGGGCCATCAGAGAATAAGATATCAATGTTGAGGAAGGTGGCACACTCGGTTAAGGAAACCTAGGTGAAGTTGATGAGAGAGAAGTTGTTGAGGTTGTGAAGGAACGATGCATGTCTGAAAGAACAGACAGTGTTGACAATCCACAGCTATACGTAATAATTCTGAATTGATTTGTTGACTGTGAATTCCTTGACATCAGCTGTATTAAGGATAGATCTACTACCTATTACTGTGACATCATTCGCGATGGCCAGCGGCTATTTCCGAAGAAGTACGTAAATATTTGTTCGCTCCAGTAACTATCGTCTCTGAAATGCCAGCGGCTATTTCCGAAGAAGTACGTAAATATTTGTTCGCTCCAGTAACTATCGTCTCTGAAATATCACCGGGATCTAAGACTGGAGTCACTGTATCAGCAACACAGACACACAGTTATTCCGTTACCAACTTCCAGGTTACCTGTAATGGTAGCCCGACAGCTGCCAGAGAGCGAGAACAGTGAGCCAATAACGATAACTGCCAGAGGAAAATACCGATCTCTGACAGTTATTTCCATAATCACTCGAATTCCTTATGGTACCTCTCTTTATTCTACCCGTCCAAGCTAAATTGGCATATGAGGCGGTGGCTTAAGGGAACGACCGTACTTGTTAATGCCTGTACTGCAGCTCCTATCAGCCATCGCTCGGACAGTAACTATATTTAATTGTTTGTGCTAAAAGTAACGAAGACGCACGATATAGTACACAGTTCTTATCAAAAGATGGCGCGCAGTCTCACAGTTATTCCCATGGCCTATAGAACGCCTACCAAATGGTCTACCCTCTCCCTAGTTCCTAGCCAGATCTCCGATGAGTTGACGGGAAAGCGTAGTACGATCTTCGGTCAACAGATGGCGCGAGGCACTGTTGACATAAGACAGTTATTGAAATAACTGCCTGTATCAGTCAACGGCATAGGATGGAGAAGGCAACGGGAAACCACTCCATTAAAGATCACTCAAGATATCCCAAGAATCAGTAGCGCACCATGCCAGAATCTTCTGTTAAACATAAATCCGGAGTAATAGTCCCCCAATCGGATCTCCGGGTGGGGACAATGGAAGGTCAGGCAAAGTTGAAGAATACACTAAAAATAGCAACATGGAATGTAAGAACACTCCTCCAATGCGGGAAATTAGAGAACCTCAAACTAGAGATGGACAGAATGGGAACAGACATAATAGGAATATCTGAGATGCGATGGCCTGAACCAGGAGACTTCAGATCAGGAAATTATCGTATCATTCATACAGGTACTAACCAAGGAACAACTGGAATCGGTGGAGTTGGAATAATTCTAAAAGGAAAACTCGGGAATCTAGTCACAGGATATGTGCAATTTAACTCTAGGATAATACTAGTCAAAATTGGAACCAAACCAAAGAACACGGTAATAGTACAAGTCTATATGCCGACATCGGCAGAAGAAGACGATGTAATAGAAACAGTGTATGAAGACATCAACAAAGTTATAAATTATGTTAAAGGTGAAGAGAACTTAATTATAATGGGAGATTGGAATGCTAGTGTTGGAGAAGAGAAAGTTGACGGAATTGTAGGGAAGTATGGTCTAGGAGATAGAAACGAAAGAGGAAGCCGGCTAATTGAATTTTGTGCCAAAAACAAGTTGGTCATAGCGAACTCCCTTTTCAACCACCATAAAAGAAGAAGGTACACGTGGAAAGCCCCAGGAGATACTAGAAGACACCAAATCGACTATATATTAGTAAAATCGCGTTTTAAAAACCAAATCAAGGATTGCAGAAGCTACCCGTCTGCGGATATTAATAGTGATCACAACCTTGTAATGATGAAATGCTTACTCAAACTCAAGCGATTAGAGAGAAAAACGAACAAAGTATGGAACAGAGATAACCTAAAGTCTGAAGAACTAGTGATCCCTTATGCACGGAAAACTGATGAGATGGCATCAAACATTATTCCCGGGAGTACTAACGAGGAGTGGAAACAAATCAAAGAAGGCATACATAAAGCAGCAGAAGAATTTATTGGGAAAGCCAAACCTGTAAACAGGAAAGAGTGGATAACACCTGAAATAATTTGTCTAATGGAAGAAAGAAGACTATACAAAAATGCCTCTGACGAGCAAAGCGAAAACAAATATAGAAAGCTTAGAAACCAAATAAACAGAGAATCTAGGAAAGCAAAAGAAAATTACCTCAACAGCATTTGTAAAGAGGTGGAGGAAAACATGGTTAAAGGAAAAACTGACTTGGCCTACAGAACAATAAAACAAAACTTTGCTAAACGGAAAGTAAAATCTTCAGGAACTATAAAGAACAAAGAGGGCAAGGTACTATTTGGATATGACACGCTGAAGAGATGGCAAGAATACATTGAAGAGCTATATCAAGGAGACCCTCTAACAGATAATATGATAGAATTAAGCGAAGAAGTAGAGAAAGAAGAACTAGGGGACACAATTCTGAAAGATGAATTTGAAAAAGCACTAAAAGAACTACCAGATAAGAAAGCGGCAGGTGTTG
Organism: Schistocerca piceifrons; assembly: GCF_021461385.2. Classification (NCBI taxonomy): domain Eukaryota; kingdom Metazoa; phylum Arthropoda; class Insecta; order Orthoptera; family Acrididae; genus Schistocerca; species Schistocerca piceifrons. The sequence continues at coordinate 487,742,751 of NC_060140.1, forward strand.
ATGATATACCTTCTGAACTAATTAAGAAATCAGGAGACAAAATGAAAGCTACATTACTGCAACTCATACAGAAAATATACAAAACAGGTGAAGTTCCTGAAGACTATCAGAAATGCATCATATTCCCCATACCTAAGAAAGCATCTACTATGGACTGTGAAAACCATCGAACACTCAGTCTTCTTTCACACGCATCAAAAATTCTAATAAGAATAATTTTGAAAAGAGTTGAAAACCAATTGAATAGCACTCTAAGTGAAGACCAATTCGGTTTTAGAAGCGGTGTAGGGACGAGGGAAGCAATCTTATCTTTAAGACTAATAATTGAGAAACAAATTTCCAAAAACAAACAAGTATTTATAGCCTTCGTAGACCTCGAAAAGGCATTTGACAATGTTGTATGGCCAGAAATGTTTAGAATTCTGAAGAAGGCTGGTCTGAAATATAATGATAGAAGGATAATCTTTAAAATATACCAAAATGAAACAGCCTTAGTTAAGAAGGAAAACAAAGAAGAAACAGCAAGAATAAGGAAAGGAGTGAGACAGGGATGCCCACTATCTCCAGTAATTTTCAACGCATATATCCAAGAAGCAATAGACAAAATAAGAGAGAATATTGAAGTAGGAATAAAACTTAACGGAATGAAAATAGATATGTTGCGATATGCAGATGATATCGCCATAATTACAGAAAGGAAAGAAGATTTAGAAGCCGCACTCAATGAAATGGAAAACACCTTAAAAGAACAGTATGGAATGAAAATAAATAAGAAAAAGACTAAAGTGATGGTGAGTGGCGCCCTGAACTACAATGAACCCATACGAATAACAATAAAGGGAGAGAAACTAGGGCAGGTTACAGAATTTAACTACTTAGGTAGCAAAATAACAGCAGATGGAAGGAGCAAAAGTGACATTAAAAACAGAATACAACTTGCCAAAATAGCATTCAATGGAAAAAGAAACTTACTGACGAGTAGAAATGTTAGTTTAGACGTAAGAAAGAGAGTCATGAAAACCTATGTGTGGAGTACAGCCCTTTACGGATGTGAAACTTGGACTAGTGGAAAAGAAGAAAAGAGAAGATTAGAGGCATTCGAAATGTGGTGCTACCGGAGAATGGAAAAAATCAGCTGGCGAGACAAGGCTACAAACGAAGATGTCCTCAGAAGAGTGAAAGAAAACAGATCTCTTTGGCGAAATATACAGAAAAGAAGAATAACCTTCATAGGTCACATTTTACGGCATAACAATTTCATTAAGAGAATATTAGAAGGAATCATTGAAGGAAGAACTCGCCGAGGACGACCTAGATTAAGCTACATTCAACAAGTAATAAATGACATCGGGTGCCAGACCTATGCAGATATGAAGAAGAAAGTTGACAAAAGAACGGAATGGCGTGCTGCTGCCAACCAACCTGTGGGTTGATAACCGAAGAAGAGAAGAAGATCAGAGGAACAGTTATCGCAGTAACCGTTACTTCGCAGTAACCGGTTATTTCTATCAGTTACGCTATTTTTGCCACCTCTAGTGAATACGAAAATACTGGTTTGCTACTGCCATTGGCAAGAATTTTGTTCTTCACGTTTTCAGAGAACTCCTGGGACTTTTCATCGTCAATAATTTGGAAATTAAGCATGAAACACGGAAATGCGAGTGAAATACAAAACATGTTGATTGTCTGGTAAAAGAAAACTACCCCTCAGAGCAAGAAACATAAATAAGACTGACGCAAGGAAGAAACAATTAGAAAGCGACTAAGTCTCACTGTCGGATGCATATGAAATATAAAAGAAAATTTACAAGCTACTTATTTTAGGTGGCTGTGCGGTTAAAGGCGCTGCAGTCTGGAACCGCAAGACCGCTACGGTCGCAGGTTCGAATCCTGCCTCGGGCATGGATGTTAGTGATGTCCTTAGGTTAGTTAGGTTTAACTAGTTCTAAGTTCTAGGGGACTAATGACCTCAGCAGTTGAGTCCCATAGTGCTCAGAGCCATTTGAACCATTTTTTTTTTTTTTTGAACTTATTTTAGGAGACCAATTTTCCAAACAAGAACATCTTCAACTAAAGAACATATGAAGAAAAAATATATTCTGGTACTAGTACAGGAATATTCCTGTTGGTGTTTTTTCTCGTTGTTTCAGTTACGTTCTAGAGCAAAGGTGGAGATTTATTTTTCGGGCAGAAAATTGAAATTTTTCACATGAATTAGAGCATGTAGGGTGTGCATAATTCAAATTCCAGTTTCGAAACGCAGAAGAGAGAGAACTACTGCTCACAGTGACGTCAAATTTGAGCAGTATATTATTGACTCAAGGGGAAACGTCATGGATAACAAAAACATTAACGAAAATTTTACCAATAGATGGTGTTGTAGCCATCTAATCACATACGTGGTTGGTCACAAACGACAGATGAATCGCATTATGACAGCTATAGTTCGAGTTGCACATTACACCACCCATACTCTTCAACATGCATAACTTTACAAGTTTGGCAGTAACAATTGTGTTACTGTTAGGTCAGCCCATCCATTGCGGAAGTTCATACCACAATGGATGGGAAAATTACTTTTAAATTGTTCTGAGGCCAAAAACCACATAAAAAGCAAAATTACATGGGTTTTAATTTAGAAATTTGTGGTAAGGACCTATGGGACCAAACTGCTGAGGTCATTGCTTCCTAGGCTTACACACCACTACTTAATCTAAGTTAAGCTAACTTATGGTACGGACATCACACACACTCATGCCCGAGGGGGGACTCAAACCTCCAAAGGGGAGGGGGGGGGGGGGAGCATCAGACCATGCAGCTACCCCACACGGCTGGTATTAATTGTTGTGGGGCCACAAACCACATAAAAAGCGACAATGACAGAATGACACTGTTTTCTAACTGTTGTGAGACTGGAGCAAGACATGTTCAGTATGTGATCCACTCTTTTCTGCCACACACTGAAATCTAGAAACAGTGTGTTGCACAACAGATCGGAGTGTCATGGGGGGGGGGGGGGGATATTTAGAATATGTTGCGCTGTGTAATATGTGTCTTCAGTTCAGCTACGTTCATAATTGGAGCACTGAACCAAACATCTTTCAGATAACCCCATAGCCAGGACACGAATGGCCAAGCTGTACGGAAATGATGGCTGGTAATACCAGCATTTCTGAAATGACTCTACAGCATCCACTGCACAGGCTGTGCAATGTGCAGAGGAGCGCCATCTTGTATAGGAATGATCCTACCCAAAAAATCCACAGTGTTGAAGCGTTGGAATGACATTGTTGTGCAAAACATGCTCATAGCATTTACCAGTGACAGTACGGGTAAAGGACTCACAAGACTCATTTCCACGAAAAAATATGGCCCTACGATAAATAATGCCATCAACCTGCACCACACAGTCACCTTTGTTCACTTTCATGCGAGCAAGAAAAGCAGAGTGAACATTTATCTTGCTGGCAAGTCAGCAGGAAGCAACTCCTGGACAATGTTGATTTTTTATGGATAGCAGTGCAGAATGTTTCGTTGGATTTTATGTATACACTCATAGGCATGTCCAACGTTCAGGCTGTTTGCTGTGCACAGCGTGTTGGCACATCACAGTTCGACTGTTCTTGAAATGATGTGACCACTTCTTCGACAGTCACAGATCAACTGCTTTCCTCCCTCTGCCACAACGCACTTCACAGTTAGACCTCTTCTGTAATGATGTGCCCATTTCTTCGACAGATGTCAGATCAACTGCTTTCCTCCCTCTGCCACGTCGGACTTCAAAAGAACTGATCTTTCAGAATTTTATAATCATTTTTTACAGATCCTTAGCAGACATTGGACCAGTGTCCTTTTCCCGTTACCTTGGAAATGAAATGAGTTTTTGGCGTCATTGGCCAGGAGGCCCCTTAGGTGGCAGGTCTGGCCGCCTTGGTGCAGGTCTTAGTGCATTCGACGCCGCGTTGGGCAACCTGCGCGCTGGATGGGGGATGAAATGATGATGAGGACAACACAACACCTAGTCCATGAGCAGAGATAATCCTCGACCCAGCCAGGAATCGAACCCAGGCCCCTTAGGATGGCAGTCTTTCACACTGACCATTCAGCTATTGGGGCAGACTTCGTTACCTTGAGTGTCTGGTTGTGCAGGACTACTGGCGCAGCTCTTGTAAAAGAGATTTGCCACCAGGCATGTGATGCTTCATGGAGACAGTCATGTTGTGTGTCTCGGACACAAACTCAGGAACAGCCATGTGCATGCATCTGTTGTTGTGCATATTCTGACGCTTATAGCGTAATCTATTGGTAGAACTGTCGTTAATGTGTTTTTTATCCATGACGTTTACACCTGTGTCAGTAATATGCTGTTTAAACCTTAAGTCATCCTGAGCAGTGATTCTCTTTCTACAGAATTTAGAGACAGGATCTGTGACTTTGGATGCACTGTACTTCATACAACCAGCACATTTATTTTGCAGTACTGCTGAAGTATTTTTCTTAATACATACCACTATGTAAATAACAAGTATGTAGTTGACAGGTTCTCATTTTCAAGGAAAGAAAAGACAACGGTATTTGTAATTTTTCACACAAATTAGAACACACATCACACAACCAGCACATTTATGTAGCACTGGGGGGGGGGGGGGGACTTCTTAAACTACTTTTCATAATACATAACACTATCTAAATAATGAGTATGAAGTGGGCAGATTCTCAGTTTCAAAGAAAGAAAAGAGAACAGTAGTTTCCAAATTTACTGTGAATGAACCTACTGAACATATAATGACTGCTGCTTTTTCCAGCTGCTAGGATGGATACCTGAGCAGACTGATGGTACCATCAGAGATCACTGGCTATCACAATCTGTGATAATGCTTCTCGTAATATACACACACACACAGATATATATATATATATATATATATATATATATATATATATATATATGGTTATAATAGAGGGAAACATTCCACGTAGGAAATATATATCTAAAAACAAAGATGATGTGACCTTACCAAATGAAAGTGCTGGCAGGTCGACAGACACACAAACAAACACAAACATACACAGAAAATTCAAGGTTTCGTAACAAACTGTTGCCTCATCAGGAAAGAAGGAAGGAGAGGGAAAGACGAAAGGATGTGGGTTTTAAGGGAGAGGGTAAGGAGTCATTCCAATCCCGGGAGCGGAAAGACTTACCTTGGGGGAAAAAAAGGACGGGTATACACTCGTACACACACACATATCCATCCATATATATAAAGGTATCAAAGTAAAGACCTTTTCTCATGACTTCATGTACGGTAGATAAAATGCTATCCAAATGTTCAAATACTGATTGTAGAAGTCCAAGAATTGGTAGCAGATGATCTCTTGGTGATACAGCTTGCTGCATTTTCGCTTCGAATATATTATTGTAGAAGAGACAAGAATTTTTCGAAATTTGTATACAACATTCTCATAAGCTTTTTAATCTGAGAGAAGTCCTTTGATATTAATTTATTCAAAAGAATTTCTTGGCAAATATTTTGCACCACTGCATCCATTTCTCCACCCAGACATTTCTTTCTTTCTCAACATTTTCAGTTTCGTCACGCTTTTTATTCAGTAGTAATAATAAAGTTACTGGAATTAAGACTCCAAGCGATTTGTGGAAGTAAACTTGCGCAACTTTTTACTCTAATGTTAGCACCTTCAGCAAGAGCTTGCATATGTTACTTGCTAGTGGAAGTGCATCTTTAAAACAAAGATGTTTTGGTTGGACCAAGCGATTTAAGATGGCGCCGATAGGAAAGTGTAGTGACGCTTCTCTCTCGTTAAAAAGGCAAAAAAATGAACAGTTCTTCGTGTAGAGAATGTAAAAAGCGTGTGATGAAGGGTATTCTGTGTATCAAATGCAACTTCTGGTTACACGAAAAGTGCGCGAAAGTAAATCTAAAGTTCGTCAGCGATGATTTTCCGTGGACATGTCACGGTTGTTTACGTGACGAAACGGCCGATCTTGTAAGTGCAGTTGATACAAAAAACGAAATTATAAAGTTACTACGAAGTGACATTGAGGCATTAAAAACCGAACTTTCAACCATCAAGAAAGAAAACGATACATTAATACAAGAAAAGAAGTCCTGTGTGTGTAAAAGCCATCAAACGGAAAAGCAAGAAGATCGCGAAAATACGAATGACCGATCGTACTTTAAAAACAACATTTCAAGTGTTCCCGTTGATGTCTCGGTAAACTCAGTAAGCCAAAAACCGGAAGATAAATATAAATGGAAGGTGGTGACATACAGCAAAAGGAAAAACAAGGCGACAGATACGCAACAAAAGGAAAATGACTTTTTAATAATTGGCGATTCGCTGCTGAAGAATATCGCTGTCCCCAATTGCAAGATCGACGTACGACCTGGTATTAGAACGCATCAACTCGGTAAACATTTTAAAAATATGGTAAATGCAAGACAAGATACTACAGAACCAGATTCTGAAACCAGACATAACTATAATGGGGGTGTTTATACATGTTGGGACGAATTCGTTAAGGAGCAGCAGTGAGGAAGAAATGGCAAGCGAAACAAGAAACATGATTCGTACTGCAAGAAATATGTATGCAGGATCTCGTCTGAGACTTAGCGGAATCATAAACAGAAGGTCGGTGAGTGAAAAATATATCGCCAAAATAAACTGTGCTCTTAAAGAACAATGTGATCGTCTTGGGGCAATTTTTATAGACCCAAACAAATTCCTATGTAAAAACTCACTAGCGAAGGATGGCTTGCATTTAAGTAGACTGGGGTCTGTAACGTTCAGCAGAATGTTTGCAGATGTCTGCAAAATCATTAGATGCAAGGGAAACTAATATGGCCTGAAGGGGACGAAAAATCATACACTCCAGCTGGAAAAGAAAAATATAAGCACCATACAAAAAAAGACGATACTAAAGAATTTGCCCCAGAATACAGCTCACAACATGTAAACCAACAAAATAAAAATTACATAAAAGTACTTCATCAAAATATTCAATACTTTGGTAACAAAAAATTAGAAGCAGAAGTACTCCTGAGTGAAGTAAGACCAGGCATATTATGCATAAGTGAACATGGACTAACTGAAAGTAAAATACATAATGTGGCAGTAAAGGACTGCAAACTAGCTAGTTACTTCTGCAGATCTAAATATAAGGGTGGTGGCGTTTGTATATATATTAAAACAGGTACTCTTTCAAAGAATGTAAACAGTGAAGCTGCTACATTTCCCATAGCTAGAGAAAAAGACTTTGAAGTTACTGGTATAGTGGCAGAGGATTTTAGAGTGTTTTGTGTGTACAGGTCACCATGTGGCAATATTAGCATCTTTCTAAAAAAAGTTACTAGCTTATTGAGAATGAATATGAAGAGAAATCTTATTATATGTGGAGACTTCAACATTGACATGGGAAAAGATACAAAAATAAGACAGGATTTTGAAGAATTGTTAATACAGCATAACATGAAAGTGACAATAACTGCACCAACAAGAGTGACTTCACAAAGTGAGACAATTATTGACAACATAATTACTAATATGTGTAACTATGAGTCACATGTAGTTCAGACAGAAATATCTGATCATCATGGACAACTAATCAGCTTTTGCAGAAGTAATGACACAGTATCAGAACCAAAACAAACAACCAAAGAAATTAGGATCATCAGTGAACAAAATATCAACATCTTTAGAACAATGTAAAGTAAGGAAACCTGGAATGAAATCCTACAGGCCCAGAGTGTAAATGAAAAATATGATGCATTTATTTCAACAATTAAGTACCATTTTAATGTAGCATTTCCCAAAGTGAAGAGACAAGAAAGGCATCAAGATCAAACACAGTGGATTACGAGTGAAATACTAGAACAGCGAAGGAAGCTTCAGGATGTGAGACGGATGGGCGAAGCTGAAAACTATAAAATGTTAAAAAAGAAGTATAGAAAAACAATAAGAGAAGCGAAAGCAAGAGCAATTGACACCACTATAGCGAACTCAAAAAACAAGGCAAAGGCAGCTTGGAATGCAATCAATGCTGAAAGAAAGGAAAAAGATGGGTCAAGCAAAGAAGAAGGTATTAGATCAATTAAAGTAGACAACACAGTGGTCACAGATGGTATGGAAATAGCAAACATACTGAATAATAACTATATCAGTGTAGTAGAAAACCTAAAATTGGAAATAAATAGTCAAAAACAGAAGGGTATTAAGGTACCAAAAAGATCATGCAGTACTATGTTCTTAAGACCAGTCACGGAAGATGAATTGCGGAAAACTATACAGAAACTGAAGTCCAAGAAATCAGCTGGTGATGATGAAATATCAAATCATGTAATAAAGCTGGTATGTGAGGAGATAATAACACCACTGCTGAACATAGCAAACTGTTCTTTCAGAGATGCAATTTTTCCAGAAAAACTGAAGATAACGAAGGTAGTGCCAGTGTACAAGAAAGGGTGTAAGGATGATCCCAACAACTACAGACCAGTTTCACTGATATCAGGTTTCTCAAAAATCCTAGAAATGCTTATGTATACCAGATTAGTTAACTATTTGGACAAACATAACATTCTCATGACCTCACAACATGGTTTCAGAAAGGGTAAATCTACAGAATCAGCAATTTTCAGTCTAACAGAATACATTTTACAGTCCTTAGATGAGAAAAAGGTTGTCTCTGCAATGTTTCTGGATCTTTCAAAGGCATTTGACACCATTGACAATGAAATGCTGATACAAAAATTAAGCAACTATGGCATTCGGGGGCAACCAGGTGAATGGATAAAATCATACTTGTGCAACCGCAAGCAGTATGTATCATTAGGAAACTCGTACCAATCAGAAACCAAATCCATCAAATATGGAGTGCCGCAGGGTTCGGTAATGGGGCCATTGTTATTTAATGTATTTGTTAATGATATAGGTGTTGAGGAGGAAGAAAAGAAAATATTGTATGCTGATGACATGACAATACTAAATAGTGACCAAAATATGGAACAGCTTGAGAGAAGAGCATACATATCTGCAAATGTCACAGCTCAATGGCTGTTGGAAAATGAACTGGTTATAAATCTAAAAAAGACTATGTATGCAGTGTTTAAAAACAAGGAAAAGGCTGTAGACATGGATTTAGAGGTTGACGGAACAAGGCTGGAAGAAGTAGAATCTGCTAGATTCTTAGGTATTCTTGTGGATAATGAACTGAAATGGAAAAAACATATTAATAATGTCTGTAAGAAACTGAGCTCTGTCATATTCTTAATGATGCAGCTATCACAGTATTCAGACAAGAACCTTCTGTGACCATTTTAAGAAGAAAGACCTCTGAAACATGCAGAAACTGTTTCAAGAATTTAGGTATCTTAACTTTTTCATCATTATATATATATACAAAACTGTAATGTACATCACAAAAGGTAGTGAGGACTGGATTACAAATGCTAGTGTACACACCCACAATACAAGAAAGAAGAATGAAGTACGGAGCATACCCCACCGACTGGCAATGCTAGAAAAAGGACCCCAGTACTCTGGTATCAGACTACTAAGAAGTCTGCCCAAAACCCTGCAAGATAGTGTACTTCACAATGAATTTACAAAGAAACTTAAAGACTATCTCATTGAAAAAGAGTTTTACAGTGTTGCAGAATACTTATGCCATTAAATTTGTATATATTGTTACTCATTATCAGTGATGTAAAAATGTAAGCTAAAGGTGTAGAAAAATAATTGATAAAGAATTTTAATACTTTGACATGTCCTATATTACACGTACATTTACTGTACACGATGTAATCTTACAGGATCAAATAAAATTCAATTCAATTCAATTCAATGGCTACCCAGAGAATTTCTTGTCTTCACTGCTGTGGCATCAGGGCTTCTCCCACTGTTTTATGTCTCAGTGGCTAAACAAAATAAGAAATTAAAAAAAAATATCAACTGAAACTCAGTTTTACCTAGCGGTCTACTTTCCCAACCAAAGATACTCATTAGCAAGAATAATTTTGATGAACTAAAGTCAGACGCACCCACACACTGTCCACAGTGTGTAGGATATGGCGACAGTATTTGAGAGAAATGACCACACAATGATACATTTATTTGTGGCCAAGGGATACACAGTCAACCTTCAATGTTCTTGACAGTGACAGTCTGTGCTCTTGAGTTTGCATGACTGCAGTAATGGGTATTTCACAATAGATGTTCTCGAACACTGTTTCTGGAGGGTGTACATTGCTCAGTTGTCAGATTGTGTAACAGCGGGAAAAACAATGGATGCATGAGGGGAAAAAAAAGGTACTGTGTACTTCATGGTCATATGAGTAACAAGATAGATGAATGCATGGCACTGTCTTAATTATCCCCTAAGCGTTGTAGGAGCTCACATTAAGCTCAACCCATGTGGGCCATGGCAAGCAGCACCAGACTCTATACTATTCTGTTGCTCAGCTCACACTGGCCTTTGCTTTGTCCTGTGCACACTGCATTATTACTAGAATTTGGCCTAATGGAAAATCTGAGGGTTTTGGGTAATACTAGTTCTTGTTGGCTGTAACTACGGCTCATGCATTTCTTGGCAGGCTATCACACACATCCTCCCTTGGCGCACAGAGCTCAGAAGTTGAGAGAAGGGATCATCAACCAATTTGTGGTTAGCATGTTTGGTACTAGCACGCTTTCTGGTGATGTTAGTAAGAGTGCAATGGTGGTGGGCCAGTCCACGGTGATTGGGCAGTGGTCAGTGTGTGTGCTGGCAGAGTGCACAGTGGGTGTGTTTGCTTGCAACCGGCTAACAACAGTGGAGGCAGGCTACACAACATCCATATCCATATGTGGTTTGTCTCAGAGGTCACTAACACACATGCAAAATCTGGTTGGTAGTTAATATCATGAAACAAAGCATTCAAAAGTTGCACAATTAACACAAGGTAATGATACGGCCTTGAGACGCGAGAGAGGCAGGGGAACTGCAAGAAGCATCTTAACTCTTGCAAGCGTGGTGTCATTGTGGCTCAAATTCACGCCCCAGAACTGTGATAAACTGGCCCAGTGATGTTGTGGGTGAAGGCCAGAATTTTACAGTAACACAAACACAGAAATTGGCACAGCAGTTGATCTGGCCTCAGTACCTGATGTAGCAGAGGCACAGGGCCATGAACGTGAGTCCAGAAGCCGCAACAGACAAGCCACCAATGAGATAGGAGGTAATGATCAGAGCTCGACTGGAGATTAGCTGATGATGTGGGCTACGGACACACTCTCTACAGAAAGTGACGGCTCAGGGGGCATATTCTAACTCCACAAGATGGCAGGGGCAAATGCAAGCTGTATCACTCAGCATGACGTTGTTGTCAGACAGCATGGGTATTTTAAGTAGATGCAGCAGTTGGAGCTTTTGATGTAGTCTGCCAGCAGCTGTGGTGTGAGTGCTTTTGGTGCGCCTGAGGGGGCGCAGCCTGGGCAGTTGCAATGGCTGCCTTGGTGAGGGAGGAGACTGGGGTGTATGTGGTGGCATGATGATTGCTGGCAGCATCTGTGTATCAGCAGCTGGTGTGAGCATGGGCTTTGCTGGAGGGCTTCCCTGACTGGTAGTGTGGGAAGAATCATCGGTTAACAAGTACTCTTCCACTGGATCAAAGAAATGACCAGTTACCAGAGTGGACAAGATGTAACCTGCCTTCACTCGGTTGATCAAGACTTTTGGTAGTAGTTGTAGAATTTATGTTGCTTGGAAGACAAAATATGATATACATAGCCCAAAGAAATACTAAAGAGAGAAACTATAGAAGTTTATATTGATTCAACAATAACAAATATTAGATGCCTGGCGAACTTCACTCCAGAAAATCATGAACAAAGAGGGGATGATCTTTCAAACTAAGTGAAAATTAAAACATTTTTATTGATATCTAACAGACTGAAGTTTTCAAACTGATGTACAAGAAGAGTGAGGTGTACACCAAACAACTGTGTCACTGATGTTTCCAGATGTTTATCATCATGTTGTGATGGTTTGCCCTCTTTGTTTCTTCTTCGTTTGTTGTCCTCGTTGTCGATGTACTGCGTTGCTACACTGGCTGAAATATGGGGTGTGGAAGTACAACACTGACTACTTTAAATGATGTAGCTGACAGGTGCACATTTGCGTTTCACAGTACTTTACTTTCACTGTTCACCACCCGCCAATAATACACAGTTATATGGCCAGTGCAATATTGTTTTAACTTTCGATAAGCCTCATTAATAGGCTGCAGGCGAACATCCACATACTGCTACTATAGTTTCCTGTTGAACATCTATGAGCAGTGAAAGCCTAACCACATAGTTCACATTTCTTGAAGAATAAAGAGATACGTATGGAGCAATCACTTTCATCGTTTTAACACATGGCCTAATTGTGTAAAACTTATTTCACAGTTAAGTTGACGCATTGTTGTTGTTCTAATCAACACAAGTTTCTCCTCTGAAACTCGGCCATGGACTGACTGCCTCGGGACGAAAAATCGGGCCCTTATATATCCTCACAATAATAGGTACTGACACTACACATTGTTCGAAGTTAAATTTACAGAAATTACAATTAAAACTTAACTCATTCGATTAACTGAATACATCGAAAAATTCGTTCTTCTTCTTCTTGCGTTACGGCCTCTGTAGGACCACGGGTAGCCACTTTGTGGACTGCATTTTCCTCTTCTTCTCCCAGAATATCTTCATTCTTTCTCTTCTTCTCTCCCACTTTTCTTCCAAGATCTACAGTTTCCGTTTCTCCTGGCGGCTCCACTGGTGACATTCTAATCTTTTCCTGTATTCTTCTCTGTCATTGATCTCCGGCATATTTGTTGGTGTATATTTGTTCCTCCAATTTTCCTTTCCTTCGACCTTGATCCCCAATTCCAACCAGTCCCTCCAAAGTTCAAGTTAGTTCCTGTCTTTCCCCTTGTCCTCTCTTCGTCATTCTGTCCATACTCATCCTAAATACATGCCCAGCAAACCTTGCCCTTTTCAGTCTGATTTCCCCAGATATTGTTCTCATGTTCCGGTACAGTTCTTCCCTAGGTCTTCGCAATCACCTCTCTCCAGCTCTTTTGGGATCTAGTATTTTTCTCAGTATTTTTCTCTCTGCTTTCTCTAGTTGTTGTGCCCCATTTCTTCCTAGTGTCATCATCTCAACAGCATATGATACTGCATTCCTCACTGTTGCCTTGTAGTGGCTTATCTTTGCCTCTGTGGAAATATTCTTATTATTGTATATCTCTCTCGTCATCCAGAAGGCTGACCTCATCTTCTTTATCCTCTCTGCTACTCCCTTCTTGCTCCCGTTCCTTCCTGTTATAAATTGTCCCAGGTATTTAAATTTGTCCACCATTTGCACAGTGCCTTCCAGTGTTTCCCAGTCTGCAGTGGTGTTTAATGTCTTTGTCTTGTTATAGGCTATCCTCAGTCCCACCTTTCTGGCTCCTTACTTAAGTTGTCGAGTTGTGTCTTTGCGTCTTCTCCTGTCTCACTTACTATTACTATGGCATCTGCAGAGGCTAGGCAGACCACTTGAGCCCTGTTGTCCTTTCTGTCCCCCACATGGGTCTTTGGTATTCGCATTTCCTAGTTTATTGCTCTCCACCGACTGATTTCTTCGTCCAGTGCTATATTGAACAACAGTGGTGACAATCCATCTCCCTGTTTAACACCAGTCTTGATCACAAATTCTTCTAACAGTGCTCCTCTGAATCTCACCCTTGCTTTTGTGTCTGTCAGAATTACTTTTATGAGTTCTTGTGTAGTTCCATCAAGTCCTCTGTTCTTCAGGATCCTAACAAGAGTCTGTCTGTCGGTGGAGTCAAATGCCTTTGTGAAGTCCACGAAGGTTATTATGTCTTTTTGTTTTTTAAGGCCCTTGTTCTATCAATTGCTTCAGGATAAATATCTGTTCTACATAACCTCTTCCCTTCCTGAATCCCGCTTGATAGTCGCCAACTGTACTTTCTACCTGTTCTTCTACTCTCTTGAGCAATAGCTTTGACAGCACCTTGTATCCGACCTCTAGTAGCGATATTCCTCTGTAGTTGTTTGCATCTCTCTTGTCCCCCTTCTCGTGTATTGGTACTACAATTGCATTCTTCCATCCTTCTGGCAACTTTTTTGTTCTCCAGATCTGGTGAATTATGTTGGTCATGTTGTCTATTGCTTTGTTGCCTCCCCACTTTATCATCCCAGCTGCTATACCATCTTATCCAGTTGCCTTATTATTCATCAGATCGCTTATGGCATGTGAGACTTCATCCCTGGTTGGAGGGTGTGGCTCTCTCTCTTCTGTGTCAGTCCCCAGTTCCAGCTCTTCTTCAGGTGGTTCACAGTTCAGCAGGTCGTGAAAGTGCTCTGCAAAAATCCGACAGTTCTCCTTCCCACTGACAACCAGCTCCCCTTTCTTATCTCTTATAAACAGTTCTCTACCCTTGTATCCAATCAGACTCTTTTTGAATTTCCTGAAAAAGAGTATGCTGTTGTTTTTCCTGAAGTTAGCCTCAATCTCGTCCAGTTCCTGCTTCATCTTCTGTCTTCTGGTCCATCTTATTGTTTGGGCCGCTTCCTTTCTTGCTCCTAAGAAAACTTTCCATGTTTCCGGGTCCTTCCTGCTGCTCTAGTCTCTCCAGACTTTCCTGCAAGTCTCTACTGCTTCCTAACATTCCTTGTTCCAACACCAGTGCTTCTGTTTCTTTTCTTCCTTTCACCATAGTTCAGCCTGTTTCGCCATATTTCGATTCATGTCGTTCCATTCATTGAATGATTCAATTCCTTCCTCATCGATTGTGTCTTAATTTGTCTCTGTCTACCTTTATGTTTTCTGTTCTTTTATTCGTCTGTGGCAGTCTGTCCCTGTTTGGAATCCAAAGACACTTAACGTCTGTAAGATAGTGATCCAATTCTATTCTTGTGTTCTTCCTGACCTTTGTGTTCATGATCTCTTTAGCATTTGCCCAGCTAATTGCTATGTGGCCATTTTGGAATTCCCCAAGGCAGGTGCATGGGTTTGCCCATGTCTTTTTCTTACACGGTTTGGCCCTGAAGTGTTCTGTCATCAATCTCATTTTGTGTTCTCCACACAGTTCAATTAGTCTTTCTCCATTTTTTTGTTTGTCCACTGGTGTGCAGGGTACTCGCCCACTACTCCTTTATGTTGCTTCTCTCTTCCAATCTGTGCATTATAATCTCCTACTAGTATCTTTACATGTCTATATGGTATGGTTTTCAGTGTATCATCTAGCTCTTCCCAGAAACTATCAGCAACTTTCTTGTCTTTCCTGTTCTTGTTATTTGTAGGTGCATGTCCATTTATTATTGTATACTTATTGTTCTGTGGTTGAAAAGACAGTGTTGATATCCTTTCTGACCTGCTCTTCATTTCAGTTATGCCATCCTCGTATCTCTTGTCTACTATGAACCCTGTAGCAAAGCATCTAGGTGCATGTCTTTCCTTTCCCACTTTAACTCCTGGTTTCCCCTTCAGTATTATGAAGCCTTCTGACTCCACTGTGTCATCGTCAGTGTATCTTGTTTCTTGCATTGCTAATATTCCAATGCTTCTCTCTTTCATCTCTTCTATTACCTGTTTAAGTTTACCAGTCTTAATCATTGTCTGTACATTTATGGTTCCAATCCTGAAAGCCATTTTAGTTTTAATCTTCTTTGAGGTTCTTGGGAGCACCAACTCTTCCCTTATGCATTTTTTGGCAGGTCCCCCAGAATCCGAATGCCTGCTTGCGTCGACCTTGGTCAACAGGGGATTGTCCCCCTGGGGTAATCTCGATTCCATAGTGTGATCCATTCCATGAGCTAAAAAAAATTTTTGATGGGACGGCTCATGTCCGTCCAGTTATACGAGTGAAGTTATTAGCCCCAGAAGATGTGTTCAGGTCGCCTCTGACATGGGGACGCAGACGCCTTTAGTAGCTGCCCCTAACATGGAGTACCGCCGCTACCTGATATGTTTCAGTGGCTCTTCCACTCTCTCTGCCGTTGGGAAGCGACGTTCCTCTTCCATCTTCGAGATCATTGGCCGGGCTTCGCCTGTAACCCTAGGTAGGGGCCCTAACTGGGTGCTACCATCCGAATCCGGATGGACCCAGGTTTTTTCACGATGTTGTTACTCCTCCCCCTCCTCTTTCCTCATAACTTGCGAGATGGGGCCCCGGGATTGGGACCAGCAATGGCGGAGTTATAGAAAAATTCGTTCTTTTTAACCATTACTTGTACTACAAGAATTAGGCCGAATTACTAGTTTAAATGATGCAATTAATAATAGATATCGTTATGCAAAGAATATTTTTGACAAAACTACTAATTACTTTGGAATTAATTAAGGGCTGGCTTTGCTAACATGTTTTCGAAGAAAGCCAAATAGATCCTTTAAGAATACTAGTTGTTCCTCCAAAAGTTTACAATTAGCACAGAATTTATATTTGTTTATATGTCAACAATAGAATTTAAGTTACGAAACAATTACTGATTTCACCCTATAATGAAAGATACTAACCAGTAATAGTCAAAATAAATTAGAAAATCAGTTATATACCTAAAACTAAGCACGAAGTTAGATCTGGTGTATATTCTTTAAAACTAAGGGAATATCTTTCTCTTTCATGAAAATGCAAATTACACTCACGTATGTTAATCATAATTAGTCAGACATGAAAAAATGAATTTTAGGAGGCAGATGGCAAAACAAGAGGCGAAGTAAAAACATCCCAGCTTGCTTCGTCACATCACCCCCTCATTCGATTGCAAATAGGTAACTGGGTAGTTCAAAGACTGCAAGTGACCGACAAATTGGGTTTAACAGTCTATACAGAAACAAGTATTGCATACTAAATCTTATCTAAACTACAGTGTATATGTTTTTTTCAAATTTTAACTTATATGATCTGGCCACACGAAAAACCACATACAAAATATTTACAGAGTTTGCACATTTACATAGAAATCCACAAGTTATACTTTTAACAAAAATTAGGCATCTTCATCATAAGTGATGTCCTTTTTGGGTAAGCGAAGATTACATTTTAAGATACATATCACTTTGTATAAATCCTGTCTTGCTAAACAAAATAAATCCTCATGAGTTGCAAAAAACTAGTTTACACTGCGCAGTGTAGTTCACTTTCCAACAGAAAATTTCATTCGCTCAATGTTTAGTATTTGTCACAAGCACTTTCACACTTTTAATAAGCTTTTACACATTCTCTCGCCAAGTTGTCCACACCTTCAAAGGGTCCAAATGGCAGTTAGCAAGAAAAAGTACTGCTATCAGTTTCCTTGGAAGTGGTTCTCCTCTGTCACAGTAAACACAAAATTCAAACAAAATATCATACTTTAGTACAGTTACTTTTAGTTGTAACGTCAGTCTAAAAAAATTCTTTGACACTAATGGCAAATGATAGTCATTACATTATTGGAACGGGATCAGTAACCAGGATATAGAAAACTTAATTCCCATATATGTCGTAGCTCGTATACAGGGTGTTACAAAAAGGTACGGCCAAACTTTCAGGAAACATTCCTCACACACAAAGAAAGAAAATATGTTATGTGGACATGTGTCCGGAAACGCTTGCTTTCCATGTTAGAGCTCATTTTATTACTTCTCTTCAAATCACATTAATCATGGAATGGAAACACACAGCAACAGAACGTACCAGCGTGACTTCAAACACTTTGTTACAGGAAATGTTCAAAACATCCTCCGTTAGCGAGGATACATGCATCCATCCTCTGTCGCATGGAATCCCTGATGCACTGATGCAGCCCTGGAGAATGGCGTATTGTATCACAGCCGTCCACAATACGAGCACGAAGAGTCTCTACATTTGGTACCGGGGTTGCGTAGACAAGAGCTTTCAAATGTCCCCATAAATGAAAGTCAAGAGGGTTGATGTCAGGAGAGCGTGGAGGCCATGGAATTGGTCCACCTCTACCAATCCATCGGTCACCGAATCTGTTGTTGAGAAGCGTACGAACACTTCGTCTGAAATGTGCAGGAGCTCCATCGTGCATGAACCACATGTTGTGTCGTACTTGTAAAGGCGCATGTTCTAGCTGCACAGGTAGAGTATCCCGTTTGAAATCATGATAACGTGCTCCAAGTACAGTACATACTGACGAAACTAAAATGAGCTCTAACATGGAAATTAAGCGTTTCCGGACACATGTCCACATAACATATTTTCTTTCTTTGTGTGTGAGGAATGTTTCCTGAAAGTTTGGCCATACCTTTTTATAACACCCTGTATACGAGCTACGACATCCTTCCCCCCCTCCCTCCTCCCCCCGACAGTACGGAGTACTACAGATGTCCAACGGTGAGGGCGTGCAGCATCCAACGTCGGTGGAAATCTTGTATGTAGGCAGCCGCACCACAGGTACTTCCATCTCGAACGATGTGAGTTGTGCAAGTGGAACGGTGAGAGGCAGGTCCACTTCATAGTCAGTCAGCAAAGGTGGCCGGATGAGACAGCAGCCATCCCAGGTGTAAGCGGGCGGGGCGGTCGATGGCGTGGTGGAGGCCTGTGTGGTCCTTAAGTGGACTGAGCCGTCCGTAGAAATGAAAACATGTAGAGATGCTCAGTCACACTCGCAGGGGAGTGTGAGGTTGTGTGCAATGTTGACGTGTGAGGGACCGTCCACTGGCAGGACCTCGGTATCTGTCAAAAGAATGAGCACTCGGTTATCAAACGTCACTATATAAATGTCATTCACTCGGTGCAGCAGCACGCTGCAGGACAAACTGATAGTAGGTGTGTGTGTCTCCGACGTTGGAGGTGAGGGCACGAAGTCTGCGCAGGGTGAAACAGGGGGTGAGGTCAGGAAACCAGCGAACAGTGGTGAACAGTCTTCAGCGGAAGATTTGTGTGGTGAGGTTGATGGGAGCACGTCTTCGTTCACGATCAAGGATGGATTGCCTGCAGAGTCCGACTGCGACAGTGTGAGACCATCAGGGTCGACAAAAGCTGGTTTCAGGCAATGCAGAGAAACTGTCTGTGTGCGTGCTTTAATCATGATATCAAAAGTCATGTCTCCTCGCCGCAGGACCTTGTAGGGGTCAAAATAAGGAGGTTAAAGAGGCTGCCTAACCGCATCAACACGCAGAATGACATGGGAGCATTCGGAGAGTGCGGTATGAACATAAGTCTCGAGTGGTGAGTGACTGATGGGCGGGTGCAAACTCGTTTGTTGAAAATGCGTGCATATCCAGCTAATGAAATCTGGCGAGGGGGGAAGATCCTGACCGGATTCTCGCCGAAAACAAATTCGGATATAGTCCCGGGTAGGTCAGGTTTATAGGTCGAGCGTAGACCAAGTAGCCCCCATGGGAGAGCTTCCGGCCAGAGAAAATCATAGCATCGAAGGGCCATCTTGAGGGTGCAGTGCCATCTCTCCACCAACCCATTGTTTTGTGGGTGATAGGCGGTAGTGTGTATTTTTTAAATACCGCAGATTTGCAGAGGATGGTGAAAAGGGAGGATTCGAACTGTCGATCCTGATCGGTGGTGATAGTGGTCGGGCACCCAAAAACGAGCAATCCACGAGCCAATGAAAGTCTTCGCTACCATCCCAACAGTAATGTTAAGGAGAGGGACAGCCTCAACCCAGCGAGACAAACGGTCGATAGTTGATAAGATATATCTATGGACCTCCGAAGGAGAAAGAGATCTGATCAGATCAATATGAACATGACGTAATCGTCCTGCGGGAATGTCGAACTTACCCAGAGGCGGAAAGGTGTGGCAGCTGATCTTGTTGCGCTGGCAAGCGACACAGCTGCGTGCCCAGGCTCGACAGTCCCGTTTGATATTCTTCCAAACAAAACGTTCTGACACGAAATGTGTGGTGGCTCAAACGCCCGGGTGGGCTAGGTTATGCAGGGCACCGAAAACCTGTCAGTGCAGCCCGGGTGGGAGCAAAGGGTGCAGGGTGTTGGTCGAAGAATCACAGCACACCTCGTCGGAAACGCCAGGAAATTTAGCCTTTGTGAAAACAAGTGATATTTGTGGGTCTCGTAGGAGCAGCTGAGAATCTTTGTCAGAAGCTTGGAGGGAGGCCAGATGGGAAAGATCAACGATGCGGAAAACAGCACTGATCCTTGAGAAGAAATCCTCAGTGACATTATCTGCACCCTTGATGTAACGGACGTCCATTGTAAATTGGGAAACCAGGTAAAGTGGCGACAACATCGAGTGGGTGGGTCCTCAGGTGGGTTGCAGAACGCTTCTGCCAGTGGTTTGTGATCAATGAGGACAAAAAACGAACGTCCCTCGACGTCGGGGCGGAAACAGCATGGAGCTCTCTATCGAATGCAGAATATTTACTCTGAGCCATAGATAGTTTCTTGGAGAAGAAATGAAGGGGAAAAACTGTGTCGCTCTTGCGTTGTTGCAACACTGCCCCCACCGCGATGTCGCTGGAATCCGTAGTGATGAATAACTCAACCGAGGGGTCAGGGTGGGCGAGTGTCACAGCGTGAGCTAAAGAAGCCTTCAGAGCTTTGAAGGCCTCTAGCATCTGAGCAGTCCAAGAGACGGGTTTGATACCAGAAGTTTGTTTGCCTGATAGCTCGTCCGTCGGGGTCCCTGAACCACGGCGGCGGAAGGCAAATGGCAACGATAGTAATTGATGATGCCGAGGAAACGGCGTAGCTCTTTGTAAGTAGCCTGGGGCGCCAGAGACTTGATAGCCTGCACACAAGATTTTGGAGGCTGTATTCCATCAGTGGAGAAGGTGTAACCTAGGATGGAGACTGACACCTGGCACAACTGAAACTTGTCTTTGTTGACCTCGGCACAGCTGGAGTTCAAGGTCTGGAGGACTGTAGATAGATGATTTTCATGTTCCTCCTCTGAGCTGCTGAAAACGAGAATGTCGTCCAGCTAAGCAAAGCAAAACTCGAACTGTCTCAAGATAGAGTCAAATAAATGTTGCCACGTTCGCGCCGCGTTCTTTAGGCCGAACAGCATGAAGTGGTATTGGAATAAACCGAGCGGCATGATAATAGCCGTCTTAGGAATGTCTTCCGGCGCCACGGGAATCTGGTGGAAGGCACATTTACAATCAATATCACCGAAAATTGTGGCACCCGATAACATATGAATGAAGTCATTGATGTTCAGCACTGGGTAATTGTCCATGACGATACGAGCGTTTAAGCTTCTGTAATCACCGCACATTTGAAAAGATCCGTCGTGTTTGGGGATGAGGTGGATTGGTGAAGACCAGTTGCTGTCTGAAGGTTGCGGAACACCTGCCGCCAAAAGTTCATTAATCTGCTGCGGGGCCGCGCGCAACTTGATAGGGTTGAGGCATCGAACCTAATGCCTAATAGGAGGGCTGGCAGTGGTAACTATCGTGTGTGTCATTCCATCAGTGACGGAAGAAACTGGGAACTGACGTGAGGTTGGTTAATGTCCTGGTGCCGAGTCTTCAGACGAGTTGAGCGCGACGAAGAGTAGCCGTTAGTGCGAGTGGGGAAAGGTACCACGAAAGTCACATGTCTCTTACGGGAGGGAGTGGGTGTATGCGCAGCACCGAGTAAAGGGAAACGGGCTGCGACTGTCCTCTGTTAACCTTGCACTGGCAGGCGAGAGCAGCGCTGGCGTCACACATGGGGCCACAATGGCCACTGGGTCATGTGGCAGGTAAGTGAAAGAGGGGGAATGTTTAACAAAATGCATGGTAGCTGTACGAGAGGTGGGCGTGGTCGCAACATTTGCGCGACTGTCATTAGCAGCACTGTTTGAAACACACGGCACTGGATGTGGCGAGCGCGACGGGGGGGTGGTGGGTGGGAGGGGTGGGGGGGGGTTGGAACGTCACATGCAAGTAAAGTTTGTGGACTAACCTGGTGACAGTTCGAGCTAGGCTCAGCCGAGCAATCCTGTTTAGGTGACGGCGCCGTGGATTGCAGTTGCAGAAGTGAGGTACGAGCCGCGACGATCTTGCTGTAAGTTAATAAGTGGATGCGATGCGTTGTTTCAAATTCTCATTATCCTGGCGGAGTTGCGTCGGCGGGTCATATTCTGACAGTAGGTCGGTGACGCAGGTCACAATGTTGCCCGCAAGGGTGGAGCACTTGCGTATGACGTCGTATGTTGCAGTGGAAACAGAGTGTTGGACATTGGTGCAGGTGCACGGTATGTGAGTGTTTGTAGGATGGTGGAGCACTGAACCCTGTATGATGTTCGGCGATAGTTTGTAATGAGACAAAAAATCCATACTGTCGGCAATGTAGAACAACCACGGAAAATGTAGAGAAGGAGATGGGGTCACTGTAACCCTTACTGAGCCTGAGGTAGGTAACGTTGATGCGTTGACAGCTCGCAGAAATGACTTCGTCTGTGAAGAAGTGGGTCAAGCCATTGAAGTAGGTATGATCGACACGTCAGCACCAGTGTTGACCAGAAAAGCTAGACCTGACGCAGTGTCAGTCACACAGAGACGACCATGCGGCCCAGCGGACAAGTGAACGGAGTGTAATGTAAGAGGACACCTGTTAGGTTCCCCACACGACTCGGTGTCTCTTAATTCCTGCTGTCGGTGTTTGAGTATTGTCATGGCAACCTCACTTCTTGGCATTGTCGCCGAACACTTTGCGGTACCAGCAGAAAGGGTGAGCAGAGTGAGGAGGAGGTGGAAACTGCGACAGCGGGAGCAGCTTGTCCTCAGTGATTTGTTCCAGTAAATAGACCAGTACATAAGGTTCGTGGGTGATCCTGGAGTGCTCGGACAGCGGAGAGAGTGAGCCACCGCTGCCAGGAGAAGTAGACGAGGTGACGGTGGAGTGAGCCCTGACTCTGCAGGCTGAAGGTTGGTACGCGAGGGCGGCTGTGCCGACAAACGGTGCGGAATGAACCGGCTGATGTTGCTGGAGCAGCGAATACAACTGGTCAGTAATGCATAGGCAGGAGCCGATGGACTTGAATGCGTGTGGTAACAGATGGATCTGTAGATTGGTAGGTAGTCTGGCAGACCACACAGCCCATAGCGTGGTGTCAGGCATGGTATGCTCTTCACGAGCAATCGAAGGTGGCGCTAGTGTTCTGAGGGGGTGCGTTCCACCAGGTGCTCCTCATAGAGAAACTTGGTTATTATCTCTTGTGGCTAGCAAGCAAGTCGTTCCATTGTAGTCTTCTTTGCGAACTCGTATTTTGGTGCAGGCAATGGCGAAAGGAGCAGGTCACAAATCAAATCCGAGTGGTCGTGGAGGTGTGTGAGGAGGCAGGGAAGCTTTGAGTTGTCGTCAGACACATGATGTAACTCGAACAGATGCTCGACCAGCGCAAACCACGATGCCGGGTTGTTCTCGTATAAGGGTGGTAGCTTCGGCAGGCAGCCAGGAAGGGGTGACGATGGCAGCTTTAGTGTCTCCTGGAGTAGTGGCTGAACTGAGGTTAAGTTACAGGCCGGCACGGTAGGCCAGGATTTAAACCAGGCGAGCAAATCCATAGTAGCGGCAGCTGGCGTAGTTGACTGTGTATCATGTAAACACGGCATGGCAGGCATGGATGGTACCATGGAAATGGGCAGATGGACGGCACATGAGGGGCCCCAGAAACTGGACAGTGAGTGACGAGTACTGGATGGAAATGATCCGCTTCCGGAACAGGGCACGAGACCGGCGCAGCAGACACAGGCGGTGCCGTGGGAGCGGCAGGTGGTTGAGTGACCGGAAAAGGGGACCCCCGCAAGGGAGGGTGGGGGTGGGGGCAGGGGTGGGGGAATGAGAACGCCATCCATGTGGAAACTATCTGATGCATAACATGCCTGTGGTGCATGTGGTGGGCCACTGAGGCGAGGTAAGGGGTCCATGTTACACAAAACACTGAACAGATCCGGCACAGTTTCTAGTAATGGCAGCATTGCACATGGCCCGACAGTAACTGATGTAGCATGCTGGTGGGTGGCTAGACACATGTTCGAATGGAGATCACTTTGTTCTTGAAACACTCGATTAGAAGAGACACAATTCGAAATATTGTTCAGTTCACATTTCACTGTCGGATGGGCATAATCTGGTGACACAAAGCCTGAGTCCGTTGTTTGCTCTAACAGCGTAGTTGTCGACCATTGAAAATTAATGAGGTTAGCACACAGCGTTGGTTGAGAACGCGAATCACTGAGTGTAAATGATGGATACTCCATTGGCTAAGAAACGACGAAACTCAGAGAGTGGAGTTGTGCTTCCACATCTTCGAACAAGGCATTGTTTGGTGAGGTCATTGCATAGTGCATCTAACCTGTTGCATAAACACAGTTGCTGAAGATGCGAAACATGAACAGGCTCACCACTATGGGAACGGGATTGGTAATTGGGATATAGAAAACTTAATTCCCATGTATGTCTTAGCTCATATATATTTACACTTGATACTGCATCCATACAGAATGAAGTATAACAAAGAACTGACTAAAGTAAAGTTAAGATGGAGGCTTGACAGAGCACTTAGATTTCACAGATATTAAGTTTCGTGGTTGATACGAACTATTGATGCCACAACATCATAAATAAATAGTTGTCATAACATTTCAATAATTAGTACTAAAACTTATTATAGTACCAAAGGTGGTGACTACTAAAAATTTAAAACCAAGTGCACAGTACACTACAAAACATTACTCTAAGCCATAACTGTCTGAAACTGGTTAAACTTGAAAGATTTGGGTTTCTTTCCCATTTTCATAATATCACCTTAGTGGGTAAAATATGTACATTACCCCCAGTAAAAACTCAAGGTGTGCAGTAGCATAGCATCATTAGGTTATGAAAAATGAGTAGTCATTGTCACATAACTTAATTACTATTCAAATCAAAATTAAAGTGATGGAAGTTGTACCAAATCTTTGCCCCACTTCTCCACTCAACACTGAGCACTACTCTCATTCAACCAGAAAATTCAATCCTCACAAAATGCTACCAAATAGTTTACCTGTCAGAATATTCACACCAGTCTAGCACCACAGTTATCAGTTAATTAGCAAAATTATTGTTCTTCATCCCAGTACTAACACTTAATTCCTCAGAATACAAATAGAAGTCTTCAGATAACCTATAGATCTCACGATGCAGCATTATATGACTTGTAAACATTTCTCTTTCTGTTAAGCTCTCATTCCCAGTTGCAGCATCATGAATTGCATAATATAAACAGTACTCAGTGTTGCCTAGTTCAAAATTAGATCATCAATACAGTTACACCACATTTGTTTGTATACAGTTATCTTTTTCATTAATCATGTCTGTCAGCTCCATTATTTTACTTACATTCCTTACCTCGTTAGCTAGTGGAGTGCATTCTCAAAAAACATCCCTACTGCAGAGACAGGCTTCCTTGACATTAAGTCACTAACATTATTATTTATTTTATTATTTCATTATTGCTTCATTATCTAATAAATAAACACCTGCTCTGCTTATCCAATGCAAAATTGATTCTATAGAAAAATACTCTACAGTAACAGATCCTTATATTAAGGCAAATTTAACTCTCAATGCCAATCAGACAAAATTATCACTTAGAAAAACTGTTACTTCACTGTATTCCATCAAACTGCCTAAGATTCTAGCCCAAAGGAGGTTATATATAAAAATTTGGCTTATTCTTTCCACATACGTTACCCCAGGCAACTATGTTTAAAGCTGTAATTCCTAATCTTAAACAAGGCTGTACCATGACACATGTTTATAGTTAGATAGTTACCTCCATATACTGATTGCACAGAACACAAACACTTCTATTATATCACTATTAATATTAAGATCTAGTATTTAAGATGATTTTTACTGCATATTGCCTCTGCTGCTGCACCAGTGAGCTGATTACTTCAGATGTTAATTATCCTCCTCATATGCTGACACCTTTCATTTTCTGTTTAACTTATCTCTTTGACAGAAATTCTTTACAAGAAATTAGTCCCAAATATTACATCAGTGCTGAGATTTTGAGTCACCAACAAATTGCACTCCAACAGCTGTCCTGCCAATTCCACAGTTAATAATACTTCTTGTTTCACACTCTTTGATAGCTTACCAGTAGCCCCAATAATTTTTATTCCAGAAACATGCATCACTACTATACCCTCTGAGTTAATAGATTCAAAAAATGCCTGTGAAATGCCATTCAGATCTATACCGCTGTCCAGTAAACACTTAACATGTATACCTGTTACACTTGCTTTTATTACATGGTGTCACACTTCCTTTTTTCTTACCATGTGATCTTCTTCATACAACAAATCCTCATTAATCTTTTCCCTGGAAAAACTGTCATCCTGCTTACCAAAATGATTATCAGACCCAGTCAAATGACAGGTAGCATGGTCCTCTTCCTCAGTACCACTCTCAAACTCTAACTCTACATTAAGCCTAATATTATCCTCCTTTATTCTTTCTTTACTTAACATATTGCCATCATTATCAATTATAAATTAAAATACCTCATCTTCATCACTACTGGATTCATCATTGCTATCATCATTACAACTGCTATCAGAATCAGATGCACTTTCACTTTATCTATGCTTTAGATTTTGCAACTCTTCCACCTTTTTCCATATTTCAGTCAATTTTGAATCTACATTTTCATTTACTTTTACCAGTTTCTCCTCTACCACTGCTGCACACTTTGTTTCTACCTCAGTTTCTAAATCATTTCTTTGTTGTAAGGTCTTATGGAACCAAACTGCTGAGGTCATCGGTCCATAAGCTTACCCACTACTTAATCTAACTTAAACTAACTTACGCTGAGGACAACACAGACACCCATGCCCAAGGGAGGACTTGAACCTCTGACGGGGGGAGCCGCACAGACCATGACAAGGTGCCTCAGACCGCGCGGCGACCCCGCACAGCCTGAATCATTTTTAATCTGATCAATTTGGTTCTCAAGTTTAACACTGTTTTCAGCACAAAATTTCCTCGAAGCTTTGACATCATCTTTACACTGTTTCTTGAAAGCTTCCACCTTCTTACTATTGTCATCACAAAGTTTCTCACTCTCTTCTACACATTTACTATCCAATGTTAATTTCTCATTAGTATTATGTACTACTTTCTTTATGCTATTTCCCAATCTATTAATGTCTTCTTTCATAGCTATTTGTTTATTCTTCATTTGTTGTTCTCGGTGTTGATGTACTGCATTGCTACACTGGCAGAAAAGTGGGGTGTGAAAGTACAACACTGACTACTTTAAATGATGAAGCTGACAGGTGCACATTTGCATTTCACAGTACTTTACTTTCACTGTTCACAGCCCCCCCCCCCCCCCCCACCAATAGTGCACAGTTATATGGCCAGTGTAGTATTGTTTAAACTTTCGATAAGCCTCGTTAATAGGCTGCAGGCAAACATCCACATACTGCTACAATAGCTTCCTGTTGAACATCTACGAGCAGTAAAAGCCTAACCACATAGTTCACATTTCTTGAAGAATAAAAAGATTTGTATGGAGCAGACACTGTCATTGTTTTAACACACAACCTAGTTGTGTAAAACTTATTTCACAGTTAAGTTGAAGCATTGTTGTTGTTGTTCTAATCAGTACAGGTTTCTCGTCTGAAACTCGGCTGTGGACTGACTGTCTCAGGACCAAAATTTGGGCCATTATATATCCTCACAATAATAGGTATTGAAACTACACATTGTTGAAAATTAAATTTACAGAAATTACAATTAAAACGTAACTCATTTGATTAACTGAATACATTGAAAAATTCATTCATTTTAACGATTTTCTTCTAATACAAGAATTAGGTGGAATTATTTGTTTAAATGATGAAATTAATAGATGTCGTTATGCAAAGAATACATTTGAAAAAACTGCTAATGACTTTGGAATTAATTAAGGGCTGCCTTTGATAACATGTTTTCAAATAGAGCCAAACAGATCCTTTAAGAATACTATTAGCTGTTCCTCCAAATATTTATAATTAGTACAGAATTTATATTTGTTTATACGTCAACAATATAATTTAAATTACAAAACAATTACTGATTTCACCCTATAATGAAAGATACTAACTAGTAATAGTCAAAATAAATTAGAAAATCAATTACATACATATGTGGGTTATACATGGCATAGAACCATAACAACACACTTTTAGAATAAGAATTAACATTTATTTCGGCACTGAACAGAGAAAATACAGAAATGGATATTGAGAATGCTGCAAGTGAACAAAGACATAATGCAAAGCCAAATAGAGTAACCAAAGAAGTGTCACTTCGCATCAGAGATGCCACAGAGACCCCACCCCTCGCCACCTCCGCCCCCCCCCCCCCCCCCCCCTGTCTGCCGTGAGGGCAGACCCAGCCTCCTAGTGGATGTCACCACCTCCTGCTTCTCCTCTGACATCCAGCACCCAGCACCTGCTGCCAGACTTTCCTGTGATGCTTCACTCCCACTGGCAATTACGTCGTAAGCTGGGCCGGCACATTCAGTCCTTTCAATACCAACATCCCTAAAGGAGTGGCCACTGTCTTCACTCTCAGTGCAGTTCTACCACATTGATAAACTGGACATACAGATGCTAGCAGTGCCCTTGTCACTGGTTCTCTCTTATGGCATTTCATGCCCCTAAACACTGGTTCCAGCCCAGAATCTCCTTCTGCCACTGTTGTCACTGCCTGCAGCATTTGGCACAGAGGCCTTGGCTGTATCAACAGTTATTCCAATGCCAGCACTGGTGGAGCGGCCTTGCCCCAAGAGTGGAGGGGTGCTATAACCCTGTACAAAATACCTGGATACACACTGCAGCACTATGTTGACAGCAGGCTACACTTTGAACACTCCACCAATGACACATGTGTGGGCTGGCCACCTGAGGCAGCCTGTGTTGTGCTACACAATTTGTGCATCTGTCATGCTGTCTACCAGAGCCCTCCTCTTTATAAGTGGAGTGCAGCAAGAACTCATTCTCATACTGTCTTCATACTTATAGTCAGCAGCTGCTTGGAAGTTCCTCGATTGTTTTTATGATTGTGTCTATTTACTCAACCACTGTCCATTTGTATGTGGAAGAAGAATAAACTTTGGTTAATTGAGGCCATGCTGTTGTTTGTGTCTTACAGTATGATACAGTTAACATCACACCTTAAGGCCAACGAAACTTTTTCTGAGGTACTGTGATAGAGTTCAGCTTTGTTGAGCTGGTGAGAAGCTAAACCAATAGGTTTTTCATCATTCTTGCTCACTGTTGGTTCTCAACACCAACAATAATGAAGTTCAAGACATCACACAAGGCATAAAGGTTTTTTCAGTGTGAGAACTTGTCAAAACTTCTTTAACTTTTTACATGGCAGTTTCACAATCTGTGGTCCATTAAAAGGTTATTCCTTTCTGTAATAAATCAGTTAAGGGCTTAGTCACAGTGTCATAATCCTTTATGGAACAATGTTAGTAATTACTTAACCCTAGAAAGCTTTGTAATAGCTTTACATTGTTTGGGGCACGGAACTTATCCATGGCTTCTGTCAATTGTGTGTCCAGTTTTACTCCATCAGAATTGATAATGTGTCCCAAGTATTGGACATGTGGCTCTGTGAAAGAGCATTTTCCCAGTTTTAAACTTAGATGGCCATTCTTTAACCTCATTAACACATTTCACAGTTATTCTGCATGGTCTTCAGTAGTTTGAGAAAAATGATAATACCGTCCACGTAAATCAAACAGGTAATAGGTTTCAGACCTCTTAATAACAAACCTTTCAAATGTGGCAGTGCATTTCTTAAGCCAAAATGCATCTGTAAACACTCGTGCAAGCCAGAAGGTATGACAAAAGTTGTTTTAGGTTGGTCTTGATGAGCTATTGGGCTCTGATGATACCCTGAACACATATCCAGGATAGCAAAAAACTTAAAATTCCTTACGAGGAACCAGAACATTCTATCTCCTACATGCTAATTTCAGCAAATACAATGAACATTTTTTCTTAAACAATTACATATGGCTCTGAAATTTGGACAATATTTTCGATGAGTATTTCTCTACAAAGTTATAATGCCATGTTAAGAAATATTTACTGGTTTTTGTTTGACATTTTGTTTTTTAAATGTTACCAATTTTTTCTCTAAAATTTTGCATCTTTTCTTCTATAGCACCTTAATTATACAATATTTTTTTACAATTTGCTATAGCAATGAAGTAAATGAAATAAACAATATTGTGTATAATTTTGATTCATCTAGCGTTAGTAGTTTTTGAGAAAATGTTCCTCAAATATGAAAATTGGAAACTTGTGGGAATTGGCTTCCAAAGTTTTTTAATACATTTCTGCTACATATGATGAATCATCAGCATCTTCTTCTTTTTCTAATGTTAGTTTTCTTTTCACAGGTCTCTTCTTCCCTTTTGCTGCATGTTGTAGGCTTTTGTCTCTTGCTGCACCTCTTAGTCTTCCTTCATCAATTACATGCATTGTGCAAATGGTGTGCCCTGGTTGGAAACCTAAACCTTTCAGCACATCTCATTTTATAATGTTTCCAGCATTGTATGTTGCAACTGCATCATACGCTCCAAAGTGCAATGTTTTTATCTGTACAAACAGTGTTTTTGGAATCCTAATCCAAATTAAATTATTCACGCTTTCATTGGGATTTTGTGTTTTTCCATGTAGGCACTTTTCCAGTAAATTTGGCTGTGACAAATCTTTGAATATGGGGTTAATTACATCAGTTACAGCATTTGTCAAACTGTTTTATGGTCTTATTCCTTTCCTGGTTGGTAATTACACCATAAGTCATCACCTGTGAGACAAAGTGCATGTTGTGGGTGCTCATTTGTTGATGCAGTTTGAAAAAATAATGCCCATATTCTCCTCATATTCTCAGTGCTTCCTGTATTTTGTCTAATTGCACAACCATAAAACCTCTGTAATCTGTCAATTGTTTCTTCTGTCCTTTCTCCAAGGATCTCACCATCATTAATCTTCTGGGATCCTAATGTCTGCTCCAGTTTGCCCAAGCGTTATGACTCCATTTAGAGATTTATGATCTCTACATTGCCTTGATCCATCTAAAGCAACAGTTAAATCTCTACAATTTCCATTATCAGTCACAGCCTGTTCAACTGTATTCTTCATTGTTGCTTGAGCAACATCTTCAGGAGAAGATCCCACCAATTCATTATAAAATTCAAGTTTGCCCAAGCGAGCCCCCATGTTGTTCTGCACATGTGCAGTGCACTCCTGCTTTTTAATGTGAATTTCATTGCCATAAGGTTAGAGTTCCTCTACAGCTTTATATCCCTTAGAATCACTATCCCCTATATAGTTAGTGTATCATACATTATACCACTCCTCTGATCTGGGAAAAATTCTTTTCACTCCCTCTACTTCCATCGCAGTACAGCATTCGCGGCTGTCGCATCGCGGTCGCAAAATGGGTCCGAGGCAGTTCCAGATAAGTTTTATAGTCTGATGATAATTTATGGATTTGTAGTTTTAGCTTGATGATGCCCGCTATGGAAAGACGGTAGTTATTGTTATTCTGAAGAAGGTTGGGTTATCCCGACTGAAACCTAGGTAAATTCTAGGCAAATGGGGCAACTGAGGCTGTTAATTATTAAAATTAAAATTAATTTTTGGGATCAGTTTCTTGTTTAGTATTTTCATTCTGTATATTCACGTGCCTTGAACTAAGATTTTGGAAGTTATTCAGCATTGTTTGTGTGCTTTTGTTGTTCTTGTGTATCAGTATCCAGACAGCCACTGCTGGCAGCTGTGGTGTGCCTCCTTCCTTGCATGTGGCGCATATTTGAGATGTCTGCACCAACTCTTTTTTTTAAGGTGGCATGTTGAATGTATATGACTGCCTCATACATATTTTGGTCACTACATTAATGTGTATGTTTTGCAGGCCAGGTACTGTCCCTGCCTCACCTAGGAGGTTATTTGTGAACAGAACAGGGAAGGTACTGTTTACAGCCAAGCAGCCAGCAGTTGCCACACCATCTGGGGGCACCAGTCTCACCTCTACATGGCTGTAATTTTCAGCACACAACTCTGCAGTCATGGTCACTAATTTATATCTGCATGATCACATTCTCACGTGATACCATGCTTGTATCCTTCTACAGGCATCTACTTAATTTTGGTGCTCCACCCACAGAGTCAGTTACATCCCAAACTCGAAGCAACTAACAGCCATATCAAGTCTCCACTAAAGACACCACCTACTGCTGCCACTTTGCTGTCTGCCAAGATGCTGTTCCATCCCCATCCTAAGCCTCATCTGACACTGAGCTTCCACCAGCCGCTTCAAGGGCACCACTTTCCAGTATTTGTTGTGATTGTCCATGTGCTCATCACCTTGTGGGACTGTGTCATTACCAGTAGACTGCCTACACGCTCTCAGCCTCATAGGACTGTGTCATCACAGTACCTGCTGCTCATCAGGAGACTGCTTACAAGTTACAAGCCACCTGGGGCTGTGACGTCGTTTATCTTTCCCGCTCCTCAATAAATTGCGGTCCTCAAGTTTCATGGACATTATTCTTAGAGGTTGCATTTAGCTTAATTCTTGTTTAAACAATTGTTACTGTGAAGTGTATGTCTCACTTCGGCAAGTCTCGCTCCTCTAGAAGAGGACTGAACAGATGCTTTCAACGTCAAGATACATGGTGTGTCAGAATTTCGTAGAATCTGCCACTCCCTCAGATTTCCTCTAATCTGCAAGTTGCTGTTACTCCAAATTGCTCAATTGTTTTACCAGGTTCAAGAGTGGGTGGCTGAAAATCAATCACACCCTGAAATTGGCTTAGGAAATCATTTCATGCCTTCTCTGCCTTGTCTTTTCCATCTCAGATTCATAGATGGAGTCATTAATTTTCAGCTTAACTGATCATGCACCTGCAGGATTTATAGCTTCAGTACCCACATCAACAATATGACATTGCAGCCATTTCAATGGCCACTTGTTGCCAATAGACAGAAACATTAAACTTACCTGAGTGGCTGTATCCACTAAAATTCGGGAAGGTTTTCCTCACATTTCTCCTCTCACTTTTCCATCTCAGATCCATAGATGGAGTCATTAATTTTCAGCTTAACTGATCACGCACCTGCAGGATTTATAGCTTCAGTACCTACATCAATAATATGACATTGCAGCCATTTCAATGGCCACTTGTTGCCAAGAGACAGAAACGCTAAACTTACCTGAGTGGCTGTATCCACTAAAATTCGGGCAGGTTTTCCTCACATTTCTCCTCTCACTATGACATTCACCACTTCCTTCAAATCCAGGTAATTTACGGGGTTAACTGACTTTACTGGGCTGGTGTTGAGTGGCAATGCCTGCCTCTGTGCATGGGATACATATTTCCCTGGTTGCGGGGTTGACCACCATGAGCAAGGAGTGATCTGTTTCAGTTTTGCAAGCAGCACATTTCTGAATGCCCAAATGCTTAGCAATTAGAACAATATGGTGCCACATGGGTGTCAGTCATATGATCAGCATACTTGCATAGGTTTTGCTCCCCCTCCTGGCTGCACAGATTGTCTCCTAAATTATTTATTAGAGACAAGATGATGACGATGATGATGTTTGGTTTGTGGGCTGCTCAACTGCGGGGTCATCAGCACCCGTACAAAGTCTCAATTTTTATGCAGCCCAGTTTTTGTAAACAGTGCAGTCTAACCACTCTGATGAATGATGATGATGATGAAATGATGAGGACAACACAAACACCCAGTCCCCGGGCAGATAAAATCCCCACCCCGGCTGGGAATCGAACCTGGGACCCCGTGATTCAGAGGCAGCAACACTAGCCACTAGATCACAAGCTGCGGACTTAGAGACGGGAGAGGTCCTATAATGCTTCCATGGTGAACACCAGATATTACTTCTGTTTTACTTGATGATTTTCCATCTGATACTATGAACTGTGACCTTTCTGGCAGGAAATCACAAACCCAGTTTGCACAGCTGAAACTACTCCACAGGCACACAATCTGTTTAGAATCCACTTGTGAGGAATGTTATCAAAAGCCTTTTGTAGATCTAGAAATATTGAATCAATTTGAGATTAACTAGCACTCATTACTTCATGAGAATAAAGAGATAGCTGTGTTTCACACAAAAGATATTTTCTGAATGTGTGCTGACTGTGTGTCAACAGATCATATTCTTCAAGGTAATTCATAATTTTCTAACACAGTATATGTTCCAAAATCCTACTAGAAATCAACATCAGAGATATGTGTCAGCAGTTCATCGAATTACTCCCACTTCCTTTCTTGAGTATCGGTGTAATCTGTGTAACTTTCCAGGCTTTAGCTATATATTTTTCATTGGTGATTGGTTGTGTATGATTGTTAAGTACAGAGCTATTTTAACAGCATACTGTGAAAGGAATCTAA
The DNA here is from genome assembly GCF_021461385.2 of Schistocerca piceifrons. NCBI lineage: Eukaryota > Metazoa > Arthropoda > Insecta > Orthoptera > Acrididae > Schistocerca > Schistocerca piceifrons. Next base: position 487,777,182 of record NC_060140.1, read on the forward strand.
CTGATATACAATCTAGACTGGAGGACTCGCATTTGTTAAGTGATTTAAGTAGCTTTGCTGTACAAAGACTATCTACTTCTGAGTTACTCATGTTGGTAGCAGCTCTCGATATGAATTCTGGAATATTTACCTTGTATTCTTTGGCAAAGGAATTTCAGAAAACAGTATTTAGTAACTCTGCTTTCCTGGCGCTGTCATCAGGAACATTACCATTGATATCCTGCAGTGAAGAGATTGATTGTATCTTGCTGCTGGTGTACTTCGCATTTGATCAGAATCTCTTTGTATTTTCAGATAAATTACTATAATGAATGCAACTAAGCTGGCACTTGCAATGATTTAGATGAAAGCATGCACTGCTTTTTATGTTTTAGTCACTCAAAATCAAAGTGTAAGTCCTCTTTAATTATTGCACATCCAAAAGTTCCTGTCCCTGGCAGATTTCCTGTGTTCCAGCACTACAAAACAGTCAAGAGGAATTAGAAAGTAATTTAACAGCAAGCAACATACAACTTTATTTACCCAAAATTTATAGATCGTCAAAGTTACACAACACCTTTAATTACAAATGTAGACATACAGCTACAAATTAGAAATTCAGTTTAGTGATTGCCCCACATTAGATACATTTTTACTTTGGAATTCCTCAGACACTTTCTCAAACTTTTATCTGCACAAACATTTTCTCTTGCCGCTTCTTTTTCACCAGAAACTTACCAGGAGGCACCAGAACAACATTTGACACAAGTAAAGCAGTATGTGGGGCTAGAGGTGTCTCTGACTCGTCTCAGAAGTTATGCAAGTTTGTGATTCCTGTCTGTTTCAATATAGTTTGTTCAGCCACAGACCCTTGTTTCTGTGTTTACTTTTTCCTACATCTATCACATATTTTGAGGTCTGTCATTATGCCACTAATCATATAAACTACCCACACTTGCACTTTGTGTAGGCTTTTATTATACCTGTTGTGTCCATCTTCCCTGAAGGGATTACAGAAATAAATGATATTCTAAAACTATATCCTCATGGTAGATTTGTATGGTTGCTATATGCCACACCTTTTGCTGTAAATGTCTTTGTACACGTAGTACCCATATTGTCATCCAAGCTTTGACACCAAACACATTACACACTTGATTTCCTACCTTGGCCCTTACTTACAGCTAACAGAATGTAATAACATTTGTGTGCCATTGCCTTGTTCTTGGTGTACATAAGAATGCTTACTATCACTCTGTTCACACTGAAAATTTTACTATGATTGGTCAAAACAAGAATGCTTGCAAGCTTCTTCAGACTGATGGCTTACCTGTGACTGGTCTAAACGAGAATGCTTACTATTGGCCTGTTCACATTGCTAACTTACAGTACACTGCTAACACATCAACTTTTTTGTAGTTAATTTGTTTTTCAGTACTTTACAACGTATGTTGCAGTTTGCATACAGTTTGCATTGCTTTATTGCATCTCACAGACGTATGTATTGATCTACATCTCCTAACTCAAATATCATCCCAGCTCGATTTTTTTTACTGTCTTATGTAGTGTAACACAAAGAAGTAAATGTATTTTTCACCAACTTTGAAGTAACACACTTTGAGATATTCAAGGTCACTGACCTTAATTTTGTATGTTGTTTGGATGTTTCCATGTTGTAAGTTATTTTAAAGCTTGTTCTCAGATCTTTTGAAAATTACCTGTTTCACATTTCCATCTCTATTTGAGCAGAAGTTATATCCATTTTTGTCTGCAGTGTTTGTCAAATTGTCCCTACATTTTCAGAATTTTGGGCAGCCATTATTTTTGTTTTATGGGTGCTACAATTCTTAAATTAGGCATTTTTCATAGTTTTATGGAGGGAGGTGTGGAAGGGGGGGGGGGGGGGATGAAGCTTCAAGAGTTCTGCCAGGAGCACAGGATCACCTCAGTACAGCTTTGGATCCTGAACATTTATTTTTTCTGTTAATCAGGAAGTGTCATAAAGCTCTTTTCTCCCAGAGTTCTTTCTGTATCGCTACATCAGCTGCCGCCATCTAACCATTTACTCTGTGCTTTTTTATTTTATTTATCAAGTTCCAGAAGACTAAACTGAGGAGCAAATCTCCGAGGGCATGGAATGTGTCAGTACATGAAATTACAACATAGAAGTAATAACAGATAAAATAAAATGTTTATGAACCCAGAAATAGCCGAGGCATAAGTTAAAAGCAAATGCAATCAACAGTATAAAATGGAAATCAGCTTAACTTTTCAAAGAACTCTTCAACAGAATAGAAGGAGTGACCCATGAGAAAACTCTTCAGTTTTGATTAGAAAATGCATGGATTACTGCTAAGATTTTTGAATTTTTGTGGTAGCTTGCTGAAAATGTATGCAGCAGTATACTGCACACCTTTCTGCACAAGGAAGTGTGATCCAAATGCAAATTGGATTTCTGCCTAGCATTAACTGAGTGAAAGCCGCTAACTCCTGGGAATAAGCAGATATTGTTAACAAGAAATGACAACAAAGAATATATAAATGGAGAGGCCAATGTCAGAATACCCAGACTAGTGAACAGGGTAGACAAGAGGTTCGTCAACTTACACGACTAACTGCCCAAACTGCCCATTTCTGAGATAAAAAATATAATACCATATGACACAAGTGAATGAAAATAAGCAAAGTAGACTAATTTTCGTGTTGAACAATTGCTTACTTCAGATACCATTTGAATAGTAGAAATGGCAGCATTAAGACTTTGAAAAAGATTCTGAATGTGGGCTTTCCATGACAGTTTACTATCTACCTGAACACCTAGAAATCTGAACTGTTCAGTTTCACTAATCATATGGCCACTCTGTGAAATTAAAACGTAATTTTTTTAAAAAATTGTGTGTTAGAAACTGTGATTTAGCATTAGTTTATTTTCTACAAGCAATGAACTTATATCACGAACTGCACTATTTGAAACAGAGTCAATGTTGCACACAACATCCTTTGCTACCAAGCTAGTGTCATCAGTAAACAGAAATATTTTAGAATTACCTGTAGTACTAGAGGGCATATCATATAAATAAGGGACAGGAGTGGCCCCAACACTGATCCCTTGGGTACCCGCCCATTTCACCATACCCCACTCAGACCCCGCATCATAGACATTCTCAACACTGTGAATAATGACATTTTGCTGTCTGTTGTTAAAGTAAGAGGTGAACCACCTGTGAGCTACTCCCCATGTTCCACAATGGTCCAACTTCTGGAGAAATATTTTGTGGTCAACACAATCAAATGCCTTAGTTAAATCAAGAAATATGCCTAGCGTTCAAAACCTTTTGATTAATCCATCCAGTACCTCACAAAGAAAAGAGAATATAGCATTTTCCATTGTTAAACAACTTCTGAAGCCAAACTGTACATTTGATAACAAATTATGTGAACTGAAATGATCAATTATTCTTATATAAACAACCCTTTTCAATAACTTTAGCTCTTCTGTAATACATAAGATGAAAGACCAGCATGGCTAAAACATGCAGGTTTGACAGGTGGTGAGGTGCAGCACGACTCCAGCTAGATGACCTTCATTGTAAGAAGGTAATGTGTTGGAGCCATCATACAAGAGCAGGTGACATCTAAACCTCTGCTGTTGGTGAGAAGTACCAACCATGAAGTAATCTGCAGTTGACAGAAGGGCAGCAGGTAAACCAAATTGTTACTGTGAAAACTTTTGTCTGGCCAAGTGGCCAATGCAAGTCAGTGCCTGGCATCAGAGACCTGCAATGGCATAAAATGACTGCAAACAATTTCATGTGTATCACATGAGTAAAACCAGTACTAATAATGCTATGTGATAGGCAATGGCACCACGCAAGAGAGAAAAATGAGATGCAAAAATATGTTTAAAGGCTTGACCTGTAGATGGAATAGTACCACAGCTAAAGACAGTGGAAGATGTAGGTGTACCTTTTATCTTTAATAATTTCAAGATACCTTAGGCAATCATAAAAAAACTACCCACTGCTAGTGTTTGAGCAGCATCAGATTATTTTTTATTAAAGCAGTATAGTTTGAACAGTGTTAATTCTAATGATTAAAGAATGCATTTAAGTTTGAAATAATTTGAAAACCAAGAAGTATAGTGGCAGAGTGGGATAATAAATAAGAATATCTTCTATAGATGAATAATTCTTCTTAGTTTTAAATAATAAATTAGGAATAATGCTAATTTTAATGACATTATCACAATGACATTCAAATAACTCACACACTAAGTACCCCAGCAAAAACCACATCACGAGATGAAAGCTGGTGAAATTCTTGTTATATCTGCTGTATTGTACTTCTGGTAACTGTAAGTTTAATACAGTCTTTTACTAACTGAAAGAAACACTATACAAGATTCCCATACATACAGTTTAAGTAGAAATATGAACAGTGAATGCATTTTTGTGAGTTTTGCAATGACAAATTGAAGGCTATTTATGGGTGGATGTCATATTGGCCAAGAATTAGTAGGCTGAATGAGCTTGATGAGGCAATGCACGTGCAGACATGAGGCCTTTCTGTCATGGCAAAAGGGTTTGAAATTTTTCACACAACAGGTCTATGAACATGAGTTTATCAACTTGAAAAAGTTTTCTGCAATTGATTGATGAATTTTAGTACCACATTCTAGTAAGGATATTTTTATTTTGTCAAGATACCTTGCCAGTAATTTGTGAAAGTTACCAAAACAGTAATCCACATGTATAACAAAGGATGTACATACTGTATGTACGTAAGCATGTATGTTTCCAAGTCTCCTAAACCACTGCATAAATTTTGACCAAACTTGGTACACACATCAGTTACTGTCTGGAGAGAACCACTGAAGGGAAGAGAAACAAGTATTTATCAAACAAGTGAGGATGTGGTTGAAAAAGTAGTGTAGTTTCATGCATTTGCAGACTTAGCCATCCAGTATTTGAGAATGAGAGCACTTACTGACTTGCAACAAACTTTACACATAACTTCAATTATTTACAAAACTTTTTGCACTGACAACCCCAACAAAATGATGAAAGGAAAAAAAAAGTTTATTGCTTATTACAGTTTTGTTGTTCATGCAGTAAAACTACCACATCAGGCATCACACTTTAATTTATTCTTTCTTTACTACTGACTGTATTCACAAAACATTTTTCAGACAGTATTCATATACATCACTGAATGTACATGCAAAATTATATCAGTGTACTACACATAATTTAGGAGATATGCCATCATAAAAACTGATATGATTGAAAAAATTTCCACATCATGCATGATGTTTTAATTTATTATTTGTTTACAACCAACTTTATTAGCAGAACATTTTGCAGACAGTATCCATGTACACCATTGGATATACTTGCGAAATTATATTATTTTACTGCATATAGTTCAGGATATAAGTCATAAACATTAAGCTGCATGAAAATGAAACTGCAGGGTCAAATTCATTACTTACACAGCTAAAATATGTATACAGATATATGTCAAATATATGTGACATGCTTATGCAGGCAAAGCCAGGGGGGTAAAAAGCTCCTCATAAACCCTTGGATTTATGTCAACCAAATCTGGTACACATACTACTTACTATCAGAAAAGAAGTACCGTGGGGGTAAGAACCACCAAATGCCTACTGGGGTGGGGGTAATAATGTGATAAGAGAAGGGGGGAGGAAGAGACGGGCAGACAGAAATGGGGGAGAAGGATGAAAACACATATATGAGGGAGGAGAAGATGGACACAGTGAAGGGAAAGGAGAAACAGACGGAGAAAGGGAGGGGGTGGAGATGGACAGAGAGAGGTGGAGGAGGAGATGGACAGAGATAGATGTGGAGAACGAGATGGATAGAAGCATGGGGAGGAGGAGATGGACAGAGAGATGTGGAGGAGAAGATCAAGGGAGATAAGGAGATATAGTGGCAGAGATCGGCAGAAGGAAAATGAACAGATGCCAGAGGGGGCAAGAGCAGATGGAGAGAGAGAGAGAGAGAGAGAGAGAGAGAGAGAGAGAGAGAGAGAGAGTGGAGAGGACCAGATGGACAGAGAGAGGGGTAAGGAGATAGAGAGTGGGGGGTGGAGCTGATGGACAGAAAGAGGGGAGAGAAGGAGATGGACAGAGGAGGTGCGGAAGAGGTGGGCAGAGAGAGGGGGTAATAGAATTGGAATAAATACATACCCAGGCAACACAGGGTACTCAGCTAATAAGAGAATACAATGGATATGTGCCCATCCCCAGACACCTAGTAAGCTACCAAACAGATCAGTCACTATTTTGGTAGTGTAATACATAAAACTATGGAAAGGCAACCACTCAACTATAGCAGATTGGTGCATGGAGCACATAAAACATAACAGAAAACAGCATTAAGACTAGATTTCAAAAACTAACTCTTTTTCCAGCAATAGTACAAACATTCCCACATGCTGACATCAAAATGCACACTCTCATGCCCACATTAAGACTACTGATGGGGACAGGGTAGGGAAGGACACAAAGAGGGGGTAGTAGGAAAGATGTGTATGGACAGATGACTTTGCAGCTGTACAATAAGACGAAAAAGTAAAGAAGGTACCACAAAAAGATATGTAGGGGAGAGGAGGGAACTGTGGGATAAAGGTGAGGGGAGAGAGATATAAAGATGAAGATGGAGAAAGAAAGGGGAGAGAGAAGGGAGAGGGGTTGAAAAGGGGAAGAGAGAGGAGGGAAGGAGAATGCCAGCAAGAAGGAGAGGGGGGGGGGGGGGGGGGGAGAGGAGTGGAAGAAGGCAGCGCATGATCTGCATGAAGGAGGAGTGGTATAGACAGAAGTTGTTGTTGTTGTGGTCTTCAGTCCTGAGACTGGTTTGATGCAGCTCTCCATGCTACTCTATCCTGTGCAAGCTTCATCATCTCCAAGTACCTACTGCAACCTACATCCTTCTGAATCTGCTTGGTGTATTCATCTCTTGGTCTCCCTCTACGATTTTTACCCTCCACACTGCCCTCCAATACTAAATTGGTGATCCCTTGATGCCTCAGAACATGTCCTACCAACCGATTCCTTCTTCTAGTCAAGTTGTGCCACAAATTTCTCTTCTCTCCAATTCTATTCAATACCTCCTCATCAGTTATGTGATCTACCCACCTAATCTTCAGCATTCTTCTGTAGCACCACATTTCGAAAGCTTCTATTCTCTTCTTGTCTAAACTATTTATCATCCATGTTTCACTTCCATACATGGCTACACTCCATACAAATACTTTCAGGAACGACTTCCTGACACTTAAATCTATACTCGATGTTCACAAATTTCTCTTCTTCAGAAACACATTCCTTGCCATTGCCAGTCTACATTTTATATCCTCTCTACTTCGACCATCATCAGTTATTTTGCTCCCCAAATAGCAAAACTCCTTTACTACTTTAAGTGTCTCATTTCCTAATCTAATTCCCTCAGCATCACCCGACTTAATTCGACTACATTCCATTATCCTTGTTTTGCTTTTGTTGATGTTCATCTTATATCCTCCCTTCAAGACACTATCCATTCCGTTCAACTGCTCTTCCAAGTCCTTTGCTGTCTCTGACAGAATTACAATGTCATCAGCGAACCTCAAAGTTTTTATTTCTTCTCCATGAATTTTGATACCTATTCCGAACTTTTCTTTTTTTTCCTTCACTGCTTGCTCAATATACAGATTGAATAACATCGGGGAGAGGCTACAACCCTGTCTCACTCCCTTCCCAACCACTGCTTCCCTTTCATGCCCCTCAACTCTTATAACTGCCATTTGGTTTCCATACAAATTGTAAATAGCTTTTCGCTCCCTATATTTTACCCCTGCCACCTTCAGAATTTGAAAGAGAGTATTCCAGTCAACATTGTCAAAAGCTTTCTCTAAGTCTACAAATGCTAGAAACGTAGGTTTGCCTTTCCTTAATCTGGCTTCTAAGATACGTTGTAGGGTCAGTATTGCCTCACGTGTTCCAATATTTCTACAGAATCCAAACTGATCTTCCCCAAGGTTGGCTTCTACTAGTTTTTTCATTCATCTGTAAAGAATTCGCATTAGTATTTTGCAGCCGTGACTTATTAAACTGATAGTTCGGTAATTTTCACATCTGTCAGCACCTGCTTTCTTTGGGATTGGAATTATTATATTCTTCTTGAAGTCTGAGGGTATTTCGCCTGTCTTATACATCTTGCTCACCAGATGGTAGAGTTTTGTCAGGACTAGCTCTCCCAAGGCCGTCAGTAGTTCTAATGGAATGTTGTCTACTCCCGGGGCCTTGTTTCGACTCAGGTCTTTCAGTGCTCTGTCAAACTCTTCACACAGTATCGTATCTCCCATTTCATCTTCATCTACATCCTCTTCCATTTCCATAATATTGTCCTCAAGTACATCGCCCTTGTATAGACCCTTTATATACTCCTTCCACCTTTCTGCTTTCCCTTCTTTGCTTAGAACTGGGTTTCCATCTGAGCTCTTGATATTCACACAAGTGGTTCTCTTTTCTCCAAAGGTCTCTTTAATTTTCCAGTAGGCAGTATCTATCACACCCCTAGTGAGATAAGCCTCTACATTATTACATTTATCATCTAGCCATCCCTGCTTAGCCATTTTGCACTTCCTGTCGATCTCATTTTTGAGACGTTTGTATTCCTTTTTGCCTGCTTCATTTACTGCATTTTTATATTTTCTCCTTTCATCAATTAAATTCAATATTTCTTCTGTTACCCAAGGATTTCTACTAGCCCTCGTCTTTTTACCTACTTGATCCTCTGCTGCCTTCACTACTTCATCCCTCAAAGCTACCCATTCTTCCTCTACTGTATTTCTTTCCCCCATTCCTGCCATTTGTTCCCTTACGCTCTCCCTGAAACTCTGTACAACCTCTGGTTTAGTCAGTTTATCCAGGTCCCATCTCCTTAAATTCCCACCTTTTTGCAGTTTCTTCAGTTTTAATCTATTAACCAATAGATTGTGGTCAGAGTCCACATCTGCCCCTGGAAAAGTCTTACAATTTAAAACCTGGTTCCTAAATCTCTGTCTTACCATTATATAATCTATCTGAAATCTGTCAGTATCTCCAGGCTTCTTCCATGTATACAACCTTCTTTTATGATTCTTGAACCAAGTGTTAGCTATGATTAAGTTGTGCTCTGTGCAAAATTCTACCAGGCGGCTTCCTCTTTCATTTCTTAGCCCCAATCCGTATTCACCTACTACATTTCCTTCTCTCCCTTTTCCTACTACCGAATTCCAGTCACCCACGACTATTAAATTTTTGTCTCCCTTCACTATCTGAATAATTTCTTTTATTTCATCATACATTTCTTCAATTTCTTCGTCATCTGCAGAGCTAGTTGGCATATAAACTTGTACTACTGTAGTAGGCGTGGGCTTCATGTCTATCTTGGCCACAATAATGCATTCACTATGCTGTTCGTAGTAGCTTACCCACATTCCTATTTTTTTATTCATTATTAAACCCACTCTTGCATTACCCCTATTTGACTTTGTGTTTCTAACCCTGTATTCGCCTGACCAAAAGTCTTGTTCCCCTGCCACCGAACTTCACTAATTCCCACTATATCTAACTTTAACCTATCCATTTCCCTTTTTAATTTTCCAACCTACCTGCCCGATTAAGGGATCTGACATTCCACACTCCGATCCGTAGAACGCCAGTTTTCTTTCTCCTGATAACGACGTCCTCTTGAGTAGTCCCCGCCCGGAGATCCGAATGGGGGACTATTTTACCTCCAGAATATTTTACCCGAGAGGACGTTGTCATCATTAACCATACAGTAAACCTGCATGCCCTCGGGAAAAATTACGGCTGTAGTTTCCCCTTGCTTTCAGCCGTTCGCAGTACCAGCACAGCAAGCAGACAGAAGATAGAAGGGAAAAGGTAAGGTGAGGCAATGGGAACAGGTTATTGGAGATTTAGGTCAAGGGAATTGTGAAAGAGGAGTATATGTTGTGGAGCCAGTTCCCAACTATGTAGTTCAGAGAAACTGATATTGCAAGGGAGTATCCAGATGACCCACATAGTGAGACAGCTGTTGAAGACATTTGTGTTGTAGTGCGCTACATGTTCGGCACCTGGATAGTAGAGTTTGCAGTTCACCACAGTTTGATTACTTGTCATGACCACATAGAATGCTGTAGAGTATTTGCAGCATAGCTGATAATAATATGGCCCTTCCTTTTATTGGATACGAAATGCCTGTTGCTGGCCTGTGGTGCGAGGTGGTGGGTGGGTGTATGGGGTACATCTTGTACCTGAGCCAACCACATGCATGACCCATGGAATATAGAATTGGGAGTAGGATGGGAATAGGGACCCCACAGTTCATTCTCTTGGGGTTGGCCCAGGTGAAAGACCTGTCCCATAATCCATCCACGACTGCCTACCGCAATCCAGTCATAGGCATTTCCTCCCCTATAAAAGGAAGGGACATGTGTCAAGGCAGCCATGTTATACATCACCTAGGCTGCGCTTACTGTGCAGTATTCTATATGGGCATGTCAAGGAAGCAACTATCTACTCACATGAACAGCCACTGCCAAACTGTGGCAAACTGCAAACTTCACCATCCAATTGCCAAACATGCTGCACACAATAACGCAAATGCTTTCAACAGTTGCTTCACTATGTGGGACATTTGGCTACTGCTTTCCAGTGCAATTTTCTCTGAACTTTGCTGGTGGGATTGTCTCCTTAAAAAAACCTGCGCTCTCACAGTCCCCGTGACCTACTCCTCCACTAACTTGTTCCCAGTACCTTTTTCTTCTCTTTTCTGCCCAAACACTCCTCCTCTGTCCAAATTATTCAATGCCTTCTTCTACTATACTCTTCCCCCTTCGTGGCCCATACCACCATCCACATGAGTGTTCTCCCTCTCCTTTTTCCCCTTCATATTTTCCTTCATCCTTACCTTTTTCTCCCTCCCATTTTTCTCCCTCAGTTCATCCCCACTCCCTACATATCTTTCTGTGCTACCCTCTGTACTTTTTCATCTTGTTGTGCAGCCGTAAAGTTGTCTGCCCGAAGACCTGCCTCTTTCCACTACCCCTTCTTGCATCCTTCCCTACCCCCTCCACACATCCATCAACTCAGGCAATTACTTTCAATAGTCAAGTGTCAATAACTAGTCTTGCTGTGACCAGGGGAGTGTGCTTTTGAAAATCTGTGTATGCAAATGTGTGTATGAATGATGGTAAAAGAACTAGTGCTCCAAAGCTAGTGTGAATGCTATTTTCTGTTATGTGTTACTGTGTTCCATGTGTTGATTAACTGTAGGTGAGTGGTAGCCTTTCCCTAATTTCACTTATTGCTCCATCCAAGATTTCAATTATTGTTACATTTTGATAGTGCTGCATAATTCCATTATATTATTTATGTGTTTCAGATTTTCATGTTCTTGAAGGATCTGCCATAAGAATTTTCTATTCATTCAGTCACAGCCCTTTTTGAAATCTGTAGATGTTGTATAATTAGCTAGACTGAATTCTCTGCCTTTTCAATTAGCATTTTTTGTTTTATGTGCATTAGTCCATGTTCCAAGGCATATTTTTTTGTCTAATGTTTTGTCTTCAATTCTGGAGCAGTTACAGCCTCAAACAAGCTCAGTAAGCTAAATATTTATACATATTGAAGCAACAGTCAGTTCATGACATCATCAGACCGATGCCTAGATCGCAGAGTCACGCCATTGCATGTCAGGTAGCTTGCAATGGGAAAGAGTGGGTGCTGTTTGCCTTATTTGGCACTAAGGCCTACATCTTGTCTAATTAGTGCTATGTACAGAAAACAGCACTTCTTCCCCATACAAGCTCCATAACATACAACAATGAGATTGTTCAAACTTAGACAACAATATAATCATGTTATGAACAAACTACTTCGTGGATACTATGATAGTACTGGGCACAACACACTGTAGATTTAATAATTTGGCTCGAGCCCCAATGTGCTATGGTATGAAAAAATATACATTTGTTAGACTCAACACTTAACTTAATTGAGTGGCCCAAAGATGTGGCTAGTCTCAATGTTTGGCTACGTTTTTTGTCACAGGGTGCCAACTCACACTTGCCGTAAACTCAAATTTCAAGCTGAAATAAAATATAAAAAAACAATGCAGGTAGGTATTGCAGTGAAATTTAAAAATATTGTCTCTCTCTCATTGATTTATAATTTGAACAAGTAGTTTATTTCTATTATTCCACAAATAGTCTTCAATATATTGACTAAATACTTAAAATGCAGTCTGAGGGGCTTTTACGTAAGGGTGGCTGTTGATAACTGATGCTACAACACTTCACTATAGAATTCATATGTCACGATCACAGCACTCGACAGTCTGTTGACAGTTCACAAAATACACTGTTGCCTGCTGTCCTAAACCACTATACTGCACTCAACTAGATCATTTTCGAATGTCGCTACGTACATACTTGTCCCCAATCACGGCTACCAACCCAATACTACTCCCAGATGAGCAGCATGTTCAGCTCTTAGCTTCGCTCGAACTTCACTGTCCTCAAAGATGGCTGCCCAATCCATCCTTTAAATGACTGCCTGACTCAAAACCATGTTTGACAAAAAAATTATGAATAATCTAAAACTAAACACAAAAAAAAATGATATATTAAAAAATATGGAAATTTTATGGGAAATAACAATTTAAAGTCTAATTTTTTTGGATTTGCCACCAGTTTTTCACAAATAATGTTCTTGTGGCATGTTTTTGCTTTTCCCAGATTTTTGATACTAAACATAAATAAGCAAATAGAAATACATACTTAATTACTCATCTACCTCTTCATACTTTAGAATGCTCCACTAGTTTCGTCTCTTTAAATTAATTTATTACCAAAAACACTGTTTCTCTCAGTCAAATTCCATATTCTGACCTCTCATTCAAAGATGGTACAAATTCTACTAAATCGGATATGATTGCTCGATGCAGTTCTACTAGCCGCATCCATAGAATCTTTGTTCATATTAATCAGCTACAGCATTGCCAAGATATTAGCTTTTGAACTTTCATAAATTTACAATTTTTAAGACAACAATAACTTTTAAACTATTATATATTTATGTGGTGCGTCTAGATAATTTAGCTTTACATAATTTTTTCTCCATGAGTGCCAACTCACATCTCCGTGTCACTCTTAGTTTTGTTTTTATCTATTTTTCTCTGGAATATAAATTCCTCCAAGCACGCTAACACTGCTATATATGCCCCTGCCTAGCACCTGCTCCAGTTTTACCAAGGCCACGTAAACGCTAGCTGCTCACCATAGCCCCATAGCAACCGTCAGCCACATGCTCTGCAGCAGTAAACTGCCACTCTAATCTCCCTCCACAGCTTGTACACTCACAATTACCCCCTCTTGTTATTGCACAAACTCAGTGAATGGTGTTGCAAGTAGCACCAAACCCAATCTGTGTCCTCAGAAACAAAATAATACACAAATATAAACTCTACATATCATAGGAGAAAAATTGAAATGAAGAAGGCCCTATAGAATCTTATGTGGCAGCATTTCCTACCCTAACTTAACTAAACTTATGCTAAATACATTTATTCATCAGAATATCCATGATGCTGATATGACTGGCCAAAGGTTGTAAGTAACAAAACATAAACGAATCGAAGGTGGACCAGCAATTTTTCTTAAATTCCTCTGAATATTGTCCCTTTTTATCAATCTTTTTATTTCAATGCACTACATTTCTTAGTATAAATTATGCAGCACATACAGTAAGTATTACACCTTTGTTGTCTTCTGTGGTGTGCCTCTGGCCTGCATCAATGCTGGAGCTCAGACCTCAGGCACCATTTCTCAAGTTCTCCTGCCACTCAGCTAACCTGATTCTACCAGGAACAAATAAAATTCACCTGATCAGTTTCTGTCAGCAGAGGTGTCTAAGTGCCAAGAACCGGTCAGGTGTAAACCCAACCCCTCTGATATCCAGATTTGACACAGTTAAAGCCAAATTTCAGGGCAGAACCTGACACAAACATACAGATGGTACTGTTACCAACAAATACACGCTGGCTACAGACTTTTTTTTGGTAGCAACAATTTGTTCCATTCAAGAACAGAAACGGCCCAAATCATTATAACTGTACAACATTGAGACAAGGTTTCCCTAACCAAAATGAAACTAAGGAAATATGTGACCAGAATAGTACTCAAAAATTTATTATATGATGGGTTCCATGGTAGGTTCCAGCAACAACCCTGTTTCTAGTTTTAACCCAAACAATACTCTAACTGCAGCTCAGTGACCAATGAAAATTCAGCACTGCAAACTGAATGAAATCAAATATGTAATATATCCCATAGTCCACAAATCAGTCCATATTCCCCTGAAACTAAGTAATCCTAAACATATAAATAAAAATAAAAAACAAATTATACATCTCCCTAAATCTAAACATTTCTTCAACGATTACATGAACATATTACATGTATACCATTCAATTACTTATTCTCATCAGTCAATCTTACGCTGAACTATCTCCAAGCCCACACACCAAAAAAACATTGGTGTGTGACCAAATCACAATCACCACTCATGAAAAATCGAATCAATATTCATATCATTATAAACAATAAGAAAAATGCCAATTAATGTCCCTCTCTCACATTCACATCCTATCAGCTACATATAAGTGCTGTACAGTGATTGCAACTGTTGTAGCCTGTATCACTAGTCATTAAGTGAGAATTAGCTGTGTCAACCAGCTGTTCCACAACTTCAAGTTCCACTATACCTTTACCAAGATAAACATGAAAACCAATAGGCCACTCAGAAAAAATTCTTAAAACTAAACACATATGTAAATAGTATACAACAAGAAGTCCCTTGCAAAAATAAATAAATAAACAAACAAACTTAGCTAACATGCACATGATAAATTTTCCTCTAACTGCCTCCCTCTCTGTGAGTGCTATAGGGTATGGCTTGACCTTAATGGGTTCATGTGGATTCACCCTGAGTGAATACTCAAAATCAGTCACCTTCTCTGGTGTTTCAGAAAACACATAGCTTTGTTTTTACTCAATAATTGATATAATTCTGCCTTCTCTTCCTCAGAAATCTCCTTTGTATCATTTAGTTTTCTCCTTAGCCCTTTCTCAATCTCCATAAAAGCACTGTGCTAGATGCAAACTAACCATCAATTCTTCATCATTGAGTGCATTTTTGAATGTAACCCTTTTTCTTTCCTCAACAGTATTCAGTACCACCATCTGGTCCTTTCAATCTACACATGTCTCATATTTACTCAGGAAATCCTTTCCCGACACCAGATTCGTACTTAAATTTGGGACAACCACAAATGAGTGACTAAATACTTCACCTCCAATGTTTACATCTAGAACTACCTCCTTTCTCACTGGTTTACTGAAAGTTCCTGTAACATTTTTAATTCTCACCCCTGTGACTGGAAATTCCACTGTTCTTAATATGATCATAAAAGCTCTCTGCCACCCCAGACTTCCAGTATCCACCAAACCAGTTTCACAGACCCCTGCCACATCAACAGTATCGGCTGCACCTTTTCAATAACATTATGCTTCAATTCTGTTTTGGCCAACAAGTCCTCCTCCATTTCATGTATGCAATCTTTAGTCATGGTGCACACCGGCGCTTCACTAAATGATTCAATGTCCTCATCCCCTTAAAACATTAAATCAAAGGCCTCTTTAATTCCAGAGTTTCCTACACTCAACCCACCCAGCTTTCTAACAACTCTAAATTTTTCTTCCTCCCAGACCTCTGGTTCAACTGTTGGTGCAACTTTGCAAAATTAACTCAGTAATAAGCATCAACATTACACTCATCTTTCCCCATCTATTCACTACCTAGTTCCTCATGCATGGCTATCTGTTGTTCATCATTATACACTATGAAATTTTGGATTTCATCAACAGCCATACTAATTCTACCATTATTCACAGAATTGTTATCACCTATACCATTTTTCCCATCATAAGTACACATTCTTCATCCAGTGATTTAACATCTTTATCTCCATTAACTATTTCCTTGTAAGCATGTTTTAGCACCTCACTTCCCCTTGATAAATCCCTAATTTGCCTGGCATAATCATACTCCCAATCATCAGGTTACCATTTCTGAAACCATTTTGCCCTGGCTACCCAATCATCACAATCAAAATCACTCTCTGCCTTATTCTCCCATGCTTCCCTGAAAAAATGTGTCTGCCCAGCTTCTTCACTTATACCATTAGCAATAGGAATAAACTTACTTGAAACAACAGACTCTCACAGTTTCAACCACAATATAAACACCTGCAGGTCCATTCTGTACATTAAAAACTTCACCTACAACTACTGCACACTGTTATATTCCCTATCACTACTGAAGTGAGTGCCTCCACATACATTAACAACACATTCTGCAGCCTTGTGCCGCATATCAACATCATTACCCACGATAACATCTGATACAGGATCTACTGCCTGCTCACTACCGAATACATTCACACTGCTGGAACACATGTCTTCCTGTATATCTCCATCTACAACAACATTTGAATCATGCGCTGTGGCCTTTACAGAATTTATACCTCTTACCACTGGTGAAAGTTCCATTGCATTCAACAAATTGCTATTTCTGCTGTCTTTCACATACACTCTCTCAACATCACACCACACATTTTGCCCACAGGTTGCACAGCTGATAGATGCTCATTACTTAACATAATTGCCAAGCCAATACTATTTGCATCATTATCCCCCACATTTTGATCCCTTTTATTTAACAAAGTCCCAACATTTACTGCTCCCTCCTGATTCCTATTATTTTTACTTCTAAAGGCCCTCCTCTTATCGTGCTGATCAAACCAGCCTCCAAACATCTCATCATTACCCATAATTGCCTCCATTCCACAAATCCTTTCTTCCCTAACTTGTTTATTTTTATCATAATCAACAAACCCCCTGTTAGTTTGCCTATAATTCTTATTCCATACTTTCACTTCCCTTGTTCCACTGCCTTTGCTTTCATTAAAATCCCTCCCATTATTTTGCCTAAAACTATTGAAAGATCCACCATTATTTCTCCCCACAATTATTTTCCCATCTGCATGGTTTATTGTCCCAGATTGGACCCTTTTTGGAGCAAATCTCAGTTTAAAGAATTTTGTCCCTGTGGTCCCCTTGCATTAATTTCTCCTCTCCTATCTCCCTGTTCTTGGATTGGCCTTTGATCACTCCTGTTTCCATTTCCCCATGCACCTCTCTGGCACCTGACATCATCATTAAATCTTTTCCTGATATTTTTGTCTGCTTGTGTCTGCATATGTGCAGATGGATATGTGTGTGTGTGCGAGTGTATACCTGTCCTTTTTTCCCCCTAAGGTAAGTCTTTCCGCTCCCGGGATTGGAATGACTCCTTATACTCTCCCTTAAAACCCACATCCCTTCGTCTTTCCCTCTCCTTCTCTCTTTCCTGATGAAGCAACCGTGGGTTGCGAAAGCTTGAATTTTGTGTGTGTGTTTGTTTGTGTGTCTATCAACATACCAACGCTTTTGTTTGGTAAGTTACATCATCTTTGTTTTTAGATATGTAAATATAAATATATAGATATAATGTTTATAGTAGCGTGTCTTCAGTAAATATTTCGTAGTTTCCGATCCCTTTCCATGTATATAGTCCCTTAGCTTATCTTTGTTTGTGTGTATTGTGTAAATAGTTGTAGTTGCAGTATAGGCTCTCCCTTAATTTTCTATGTCCCAGTTTATGCAATAGGCTTTAAAAATGCTAGTGCAGGCTGTAGCTCATAGGGTTTGTTTGTTTTGGGTGCTCCAGCACTATCAGCTGTGTCTGGTGCACATCCGTCTGTGTTTGTTGACTTGCTTTCTCCCCAATGTGCATGCGCTGTGTTGCTCTGTTACCATTAACGTCGCAACAAGTTGTGTATTGCAGTGCATGCTCCCGTGCGTTACACAAGTTCATTTATTTATTTACAACTGAGCTATGCGCAAGGTGAAGCATTGTGCTTAAAGTATCGTCGTCTCTAGACACATAAAAGTAAAGTTCCTTCTTGTTAAATCCACTCACCTTATCATTTACACATTTGGCATATAAGGAAAAAAAAGAAAAAAAAACTTTTCCTTATCAAGTAACAACATAAATTCTGGAATGTGATTTTCCAGCATCCTAAATCTAATATTATTATACATATGTCAAACTTAGAGTGTATACAGCCCTTCTTATATATATATATATATATAT